>NC_088169.1:101862279-102170102 GCF_028769735.1 Zonotrichia leucophrys gambelii
ATATTTCCATCTCCTGCTACCCAGTGGCCTAAAATGACTTTTCTAATGGCACAGCTCATTATGTTGCCTTGAACTGGTCTAGGTGCTATTGGGAACCAATTTTGTTTAAAATGTTCTCCTATAAATTTTCTAATATGGGAGGGAAAGCAAGAAAAGGGTGATTTCTTCCACACAGTACCTCTTGATCCCACAACGAAAACAACAGAGGGAGTACATAATCACTCTGGTAGACCTACTACACAGCACAAGCACATATCCCACCCAACGACTTGGTGTGGATCAAAGGTTTATCCCATCCTGAAGCACGTGCCAGGTGATTCCTGGATGTTTTCACACATGGTAAAATGAAATCTAATTCCCAGACATCTAACAGAGATGGTTTCCTTGCCACTGGGGAAGGCCTGAAGGATGCCAGATGTTTGTTTGTGCCTGTGTTGGGTGCCCAGGTCCATCAAAGAGCAATGGATGTCTGCCCAAGGCTGTTGCATCTTTGGCAGGATGGAACAGAGAATTCCCATACCCAGCATTTTAGGGATGGGCAGCATGGATTTCAGATACAGGGCAGCTCATGGCCAGCCCTTGAGGGCTGACTAAGCAGCTTGTTAAAATCCTCAGCCAATCTGAAAGTGATATTCAAGCCTGGGATACACCACATGGGAGAATGGGAGATATACCACAGAACAAGAGGGGATGGTTAAAGGGAGATAAGGGACAACTGGAATTTGATTTCCATTGCACTTGTTATGGACTGCCCAGGGCAGGGAGCTGGTGTGACAAACCCAGCCTCCAGCTCATGTACCAAGAAGACCTTGCCATGCCAACACCAGCCAGCATGTGCATAGCCCAGGCAGAATCAGGCAAAACTGACTGCTGAAATCTCTGCACCATTTCTGTGGATGCTGAGGACACTCAGAGCAGCAGGGAAGAATTAACTTTCCAAGGTTAGTCATCACATCATTTCATCACTGAAGGGGTGGTCAGACATTGAAACAAGATGATGAGGGAAGTGGTGGGACCACAGTCCCTGAAACTGTTCAAAAATATATAGATGTGGCACTTGGGAACAGATTAAGGGGCATTTACAATAGTGCTGGGGAATAGTTGGACTCAATGGTCTTAGAGGGATTTTCCAACCTGAACAATTCTGTGATTCTGTTATCAGGCAACTTTCCAGACAACTCAAAGGCATTTGTGCTCAAGAACAGCAAGAGCCCTAGGCATTTAAGTGTCACCCCTCCAAGTAGCCTGATTCCATCTGCACTCAGAGTGCAGCTAATGGTGCATGTGTTTTCCTAGAAGCTGACAGAACTGCAGGTTAACCATGAAAGCATATTTTGCTTTCTTCCATCGTGACTCATTTTCCACCTGTCTGAAAGCACTGTTGACTGTACATGTGCCCATTCCAGCTGCTCCTAATGAGGGGAATGGACAAACCAAGTCCCACTACTGCCCAGGTGCAGAGGTCTCTAGGCAGGAAGAGAGGCAGATGGCTGAATCACTAAGTGCCCACCATTTGCTCTTTTTTGAGTAATCTCAGCCTGCATCAATCCTCAGCTTCCTGCATTCATCCTCAGCTTCCAAACAATGCTTCATCTCCAAGTGATTTATAAGCAGGGAAGCAAGATGTTCAGGCGTGTTAGAAACTGCTACATTTCTGGCTCTGTGCGTGCAGGGAGACACAAGAGGGCAGCCACTGAGCGGTCAAATTGCCTTGAAGGGAGAGTTTGCCTGTGCTAAGACACCACACATCTGTAAAAACACTCCCTAAGAAACATCCAGCTGCTGTCTCAGTGCTCATCCCAATGAAAGAGAAAGGAGAACAGGAAGGAAAGAACAAAGGTTAGTGCTTGGAGTGATAAGACAAGGGAGAGTGGTTTTAAACTGAGAGGGATGATTAAAACTAGCTATGAGGAAGAAATTTTTTATGATAAGAATAGCAAGGCCCCGGAACAGTTTGCCCAGAGAAGCTGTGGTTTCCCCATTCCCGGAGGTGTTCATGGCCAGGTTGGATGGGACTTAGAGCAACTTGGTTTAGTGGAAGGTGTTCTTGTTCCAACAAGAATCAGTTGTAAGGCCCCTTCCAACCCAAACCATTTTGTGATTCTGTGGTAAGATATGGTCCTGGGCAACTGGCTCTGGGCAGCCCTGCTTGAGCAGTGGGTTGGGCATGTTGACCTTCAGAGTTCTCTTGCAATGTCACCCAGTCTTTGAATCTGTGAGTTTGGATGCCCTGCTCTAAGCCATGGGCAGCTGGAGGGTAGCAGCTGAGTACCTCAAGTTTTGGTGGATCTGTGTGATGTTTCTGCAAGTGCGGTCCCCTGCAGTAGCCCTGAGGAAAGAAGGTCCTCATTTTGTCACAGAGCCTGCTCACGTCTGGATGATTTGGCCAAAACTCACAGAGAAAACCAGAGAGTTTGTACAAGAGTGAGAAGGAAATCTGTAGCAGAGTAGAGACTTCGGCAAAGTCTCTAGATACCATAGGTCTAGACTCTACACTATCCTTTTCCCTCTGGAAACTCTTCAATACAGAAACTCCATCTTCCCTTCTGGGTTGTTCCCACTGCCTCACTCCTTCCCCCTCCACCTGGCAGAGGTCAGTTTCCATTTCCAAACTTCCAGGAAGGTTAATAATGTGACTCTGCACAGCCTCCCCCTCCTGCTGTCCAGCCAAACTGCCTAATGGAACTGGGTTTGAGGTGACAAGGAGTGGGACTATCCTCCATCCTGCCTCAAATGAGTTGTCTTTTCCACACCCTCTGGATGGCATTTGCAATTCCAGTCTTTATGAGTGAACTGAACATTTAATAATTGTCAAAGTACTTAAGAGTCCAAACAAGCTGGTGTGTGCATGAGCATGAGAAAACCCAGAGTTTTTCTGGTGAAATAAGAGCAGTTTCTCATCTCAGAGGTGTCTGAGGAATGCCAGGTTAATGTGTATGACCTGTGGTCTGGAAGCAGCTGTTAGCAGCTCAGGGTTGTGCTCTCCAAGCTGAGCCATGGGTTTGTTGACTTCCTTGAGATTCCCTTTGGCATGGTCAAGATGCTGGCTGATGCCTTGGCTGCTGCCAGCAGTAATGTCACAGAGAAAACGAGGGCCTTTGTCAGGGTCGAGCCATTTGTCGGTGAGGGGAGACTCAGACACTCAATATGAGTGATAAGCAAATTCTGTTTATTGAAGAGAGCATCAGACACTAATACAGCGAGTAATAAGCTTATGAATATTCTGTAAGCTAAGCAATCTATTGGTTAAACTATACTATCAACTCTTCCTCATTCCTTAGGGGTTACATCTCTCTTTTCTCATGTCTCTTTCACTGTTTGTTATTATACCACAGCTAGGCCCAAAGACATGCTATCAACACAGGTACAGGACTTGGAATTAGCCACGGCTTTGTACTTTTCCAGTCTCTAGCAGCTAAATTCCCAACACAGTAATGATTCATTCTCAAAAGTGTTATGAAGCCTTCTGGATCCCAGGTGGGGAATGATCTTGGCCTTTCTAACAAATAAAATTGTTTAGGATGGAAAAGCCCTCTAAGATCATGGAGTCCAAATGCTCCCCCAGCACCCCCAAATGCACCCCAAGACCACCACTAATCCATGTCCCCAGCTGCTATATCCACATTAACATCCCGAATAGGAGACCTGATCAGCAAGCTCCTGGCTTCTTCATTTAAAATCTCCCAAACTGAGTTGCTACTGCTTTTCTATCCTTCTCTGGTCCCAAACTCTGTTTCCATGGATGTCATAGTCAGTAATCTGCTCTTAAGTAGGATAAACCTTTCAACTTTGTACTAAACAAATCCTCATGTCTGTAGCTCTCCATAGACACCTCCCAAAATCATCTCTTGCAGGATGGAACATGCAGCCAGTTTCTCTGTAAGAAGAAGCCCAACAAAGGTATCCAGGAAACCCAACCAGATCTGAAGAAGGACAAATTGTGCCAAACTGAGACGAAGCAGGTCACCCAGCCAAGGGTGTCTGGATGGGAGACCAAAGGAAGGATAAGTTTCTGAGTACCATCAGCAGCTGCTGAGCAGGATGGGTTTCAGCTCCCAGCAATGGTGAGAGCTTGAGAGGCACAGCTGGAAACAGTGAGATCTTTGAGCCCTGGGGTTTTCTCCTGGTGGCACAATGTTAGGTCAGAGCTGCTTTTGCAGCAAATATTGGAGAACCTGACCAGCCAGGTGGATTTAAATTGAGTTTGGATGGGACCTCACCACCCTCACTCCCAAAGCAGGGTAAGGATGGAACCTCCAAATTGCTCAAGTCCTCCCTTCCTCTTGTAGGGCTTCCTTTATCCAGTGGATTAGCAGTGCAAATGGTGGGACACAGTCCTCCAATGGATCTCAGCCACTGCCCCCCTTGTAGTGGTTTTGGTTCACCAATTTCAGATTTCCCCAGTTTTGAGATTTTCCTGGCCAATGCACCAAAGAGTGTGGCGGGTTCGGTGCTGGCCAATCACCAGTGCACTCACTTCCTGCTGTGAGACAGGATTAGGAGAAAGGCAAAGCAGGCTCAAAACTTTAAAAGGGTGTAAACAAAATTTTATTAAAAGTAACTAAAAGAAAAAGGTAGTAAGAATCAAAACAAACCCTTCAGAACACTTCTCCTCCCCCCACCTTTTCCTTCCCACTGACAATGTAAAGAAACAAAAACTAAAACTTCCAGTCAGTTTACCACCTCTAAAATAGTCTTTCTGCAGAAGTCCTTCCCATTGCCACAAGCCTTCCCACAGCTTGTCAATGGGCCATGTCGACTTATGGGGTATTGTTTTAAAAATGAGCTATTCAAAGGCAAAAGTTCTCATTTATCTCTAAAATAATCTTCATCCCTGAGAATAGAGATCTTTTCCTGGCGACACCACACTACTCTTATATCTTTCTCTGTTCAGACTTCTCATGGGATCACAACTGCTCTCACTTCTGCTTACTTTAGCATGGAGGCCTTTGCTCTATATCAATTTGAACTCTTCATCTCCCAATAGTTTCATGCATTATAGGGAAAAAGAGTCTTTTTCTCCATAACTTAGAAGAGGATTTCAGCGCCAAGACCAAGGCATCTCCTCCTCCCTCCCCTCTGCAACTATGACAGTGAAAAGCAGCTTGAGAAAAGAAGATGAACATTAACTCAAGGATTAATAGTTTCGACAAGGGAAGCTGGACATCACTGTTATGAGATTTATAGTCCTTGCAATCAAAAGGTGGACCCATATCTGGAGAGCTGGACTTCACCAGATGGGGTACTTCTTCCTTCTTTCAGCAACTGGACCACCACCATCTGGAATACTCCTTTCTGTGATACATCCTGAGAAAAACTAAGTATTGCTCATACTTTACCATATTAATTAATAAATTGATTGCTGCTTGAATATTGGCCTAGTCAAGCTTCTCATTTATTACCGGGGGATTCTCCTTCCCCTTGCCCGATGGTTGCAGACAACTCCCATGGGATAAAATCCCAGCACCGACCCGGGGCTGCTCCCAGGGCCTGACGGGCTCGGCTGGGCCCCGGGCTGAGGTGGGTGTGTCGCCAGCAGCCAGATGTTAGCAAGGCCGGCTCCATCCGGCCTGGAACACCCCTCTCCCTGCCCGGGAGCCGATGTGGGAAGAGGGGGAGCCAGCAGGCGGCACGGGGAAAGGAGGCCCAGCCCCACGGCAGGGCCGGCCCGGGCCAGGACAGGGCCCAGTGGGCCCGGGGTGTGCCCCTTCTTGCTGGCTGGGAAATAAAGAGAAAGTTCCTGGGTTTCTTTTGTCTTTAACATATGTTTTTCACAGAGGCATGTCCAACTTCTCAGTTGTTCAACAGACTGTCCCCAAATTCCTTCCACGTCAAACTGTGACACCTCTCTTACTTAAGGACACTCCAGAACAGAAAAGAGAGGGCCAACACATGGGACAGAGAAGTTCATCAGAAAAGGATAGCATGGGGGCTTTGGGCCATTTGGCCATGCTTTGCTTTTTCCCTGACAATCCCTTTTCCAGCCAACAGAAGGAAGCAAAGGGAACAGTCAAGACCTCTGGAAATCAGAAATTTTATTTGATGTCATGGACCATGGCATAAGTCCTCAGTTACAAATAGTACCACTCTTCTGTGAAAAGAAAGGAAATATTCCTGGCAGGAATTGGTTCACATGAACTGGAACTGTCCCCTCTACAGTGCCTTGCAACTCCCGAGAACTGCAACACACTCAAATAACCTCCATCAGTGTTTGTGACATTGTGAAATATGTTATACAATAATTTGTGCTAAAGGAAATTGAAACCACAGCATCTTGTGTACCAAGCCAGTGTCTGGCAAATAAACAATGGAGATTCAAACACCAGGAGGACACTGTCTCCCGGGATGTATGTTTCAGGGGATTTTTTCATCTGACAAAACCCCAACAGGAGGCATTTGATAGGCATCATCAGAAGTTTATGCCAGGAAGTTTTCATCTGACAGGATTCCACTGGTTCTGGGAAACGGCAGCAAGAAAGAAAAACTAGGATAATATGCTAAAATATGCTAAAGAAGAGCCCCCTTCTAGAGCCCAAAACACTGTATAAAACGGATCTCTTTGAAATGAAGCTTTGGAGACCCACAGGGACTTTGGTGCAATAGAGGCCAAATCCTAAGTCTCCCCGACCCTGATCGCCTGGCTCAGAGTCAATTCACTTGTGGCTTTTTCCAAGTTTATACTCTGATAATTTAATAAATTTCCTTAATTGTTAAATTGGAGTATTCATTTATAGAACCACGATGAGAATGAATGAATCATGGGAAGAAGTCTTCCCAAATTACTTCCCAAAGCTTCAAGGGTTTAACGAATTCTCCAGTAACTCATTTCAATTATGCTAACAAAAGCCAGTAACACCAGCAAGACCACAAGCACAGTGACAGAGGTATCTGCAGACAACACGGTCCACCTGGCACTTAGATATAACCTCAAGGCCTGTGAGAAATATCAAGGAGAAAACAGCGTGGCAAAGACCACAGGGACCTTCCCTGTACAGCATGTTCTTTCCAGGCTGCCCTGAATAAAGCCGGCATGATTATCCCTACTGGGGTGCTCTGAGTGACGACAGTAGTTGAAAACAAAATATGTGCCTGTCTTGATTTAAAAGACAAATGTCCACCAAGAAAGGTAGAAACCTTCCTGGGGAAGAAAACCCTCTCTCCAAATTACTGTAATTTGAAAATTACATGGCTTTCAAGGAAAAAAAAGAAAAAAATAGAGACAGGAGTAACAGTTCGCTGCCCGCTCTAGAGAGGCCGAGAGAGGGAGCCGTGATTCCCTCAGCCGGCGCCAGGAGGGGAGGAAGGAAGGAAATTGCTCCTTTTGCAAACTCTGGGGCAGCGTTCGGTCTCAGCACCTCAAGGAGCAGCTGGCAGAAGCAGGGGAAGCAGGCAGATGCGACCGCAGTGCCGAACTGCAGCACAGCAAAGTCCTGGAGCCGAGGACACAAAGTCCCTCCATGCCCCTTATGGAAGGAGGACAGGAAGGTCGGACCCACCCGCAGCAAGTCTCGGGTCCCAGATCACAACTTGTGGTGGGTGGCATCACCACACAACTCCCGAAAAATTGCTGAATGGAAAAGCCCACGTCCCCAGCCAAAAACTCCCCATCCCCACAAAAACTCCACTGCAATGCCAGGAGACTTCCTTCTGTGTCTTGATTGCTAACTATTCACCCAAAAAAGCCACCCCCTATCCCTTCCAGCATCTCCCTGATAACAAAGGGAAGGAAGAAGTTCACTGAGAAACCTGAAAATCCACAACAGTCCTCAAAATTATCTGAGACCTTAATTTGCTAGAACGGACTCATAGCCCATGCTGTGTGATCCAAAGGTGAAACGTCTTGCCTAAGCCAAGCATCCACCCCCAATTTTCGGTCAGCAAGATGGTGACTTCTGCTTGAGGACTGTGGTAAAAATAGATATTGTCAAGCTTATGCTTACACTTTCCCCATTTCACCTTCCACATCTGAGGTTACCAAAGCACCCTGGATGTATGAGGGATGACAGGATGGGGCTGGGGAGAAAAAGCAGCAATGTCCATTCACTTGGCATGGGAACTGAATTTTTCTGTTAAACTGGGTGTATCCTTCATTGTAAACATGCACTGATAAAATGGAGATAGGGTTTGGGCAGCAGCAGACAGATTACTGACTGCTTTTTGAACATAGCATAGATAAAGCAGTCCACTGCATCTAAAATCACTCTGTAGGCAACATCAACACAGCAGGCATCACAGGTTATCTGTTCAGACATACTCTAGCTCAAATAGATTAATTTTAAACTTTTTGGTATATTTTCCATATTATAATGCAGCTGAGCTCAGTCATGTATTGGAATTGAAGAATCATAGATTTGTTTAGGTCATAAAAGCCCTCTGAGACCATCAAGTCCAACCATTACCCCAGCACTGCCAAAGCCACCACTAAACCATGTTTCACAGTGCCACATCTACATGATTTTGAAACAATTCTAGGCCAATTGAAGGACTACAATGAGGGTATATTTTAAAATAAATAAATAAATAAATAAATAAATTAGAATATGTTTAAAATGCAGGAAAATTAAGCAGAAATATTTCCCTGGGCAATGCATTGGATCCTGACTTGATTTCTCACTCATCCCACTCTTCAAAACGCTCAAGCTCATTTGGGTCTTGCCTAACTGATTCTCAAATCATTAATTAAATTGCAGTCAGTTCCAAAGGGGATAAATCCAGCACCAAAGTGGTACTTGTGCAGGGGTGGTATCAGCAGAAGGTGCGTCCTGCACACACTGCAGTGGCCTGGCTCAGCTCAGCACTGGCAGGCTCCAGGTACTGCAGCACACTGCAGATTCACACTGCCCAGAAAACAGATGCTCATGCCAACCTCTCTATGCTTCCACGACAGCAAACATGCACAGGGATACCTTAAAAGCAGTGTTTGAAGCTGTTTCCTAAAATAAGACAGCAGGCAGCACTTGCTGCCTCCAAGCACTTGACCATGCTAAATTTGCTGCTGGGATCTGGTAGGATTAGGAGTCATACTTAATCTTCCCAGAACGCCTAATTCTCCAGGGCTTAACAAACTCTGTCTGTACACAAATACAGTCCAGAGTCCTGGATATCAACCCAGCCCTTGTCCTCAGATGTCACTTCCTTGTGTCCCTTTTGCTGGGACTTTGGGCAAGTGAGGTTGTTCAGCCTGAGGAAGAAAAGGTGAGACCTTAGAGCCCCTGCCTGTGGCTTTAGCCCCATGCTAAAGGGGCTCAAAGAGAGCTGGAGAGGGATTTTGGACAAGGGCCTGGAGGTACAGGACAATGGGAAATGGCTTCCCACTGACGGAGAACAGGGTTAGATGGGATATTGGGCAAAAATTCTTGGCTGTGAGGATGCTGAAGCACTGGCACAGGTTGCCCAGAGAAGCTGTGGCTGTCCCATGCCTGGAAGTTTTCAAGACCAAGTTGATCAGGGTTTGGAGCAACA
This sequence comes from Zonotrichia leucophrys gambelii, assembly GCF_028769735.1. Lineage (NCBI taxonomy): Eukaryota > Metazoa > Chordata > Aves > Passeriformes > Passerellidae > Zonotrichia > Zonotrichia leucophrys. The sequence continues at coordinate 101,871,742 of NC_088169.1, forward strand.
TGGTCTAAGTGGAAGGTGTCCCTGCCCATGTTAGGGGATTTAGAATTGCATGATCATTGAGGTCTCTTCCAACCCAAAACATTTCATGATTCCATAATTCTATGACTGAGAAAATATTTTGGAGAAACAGTATTACATGATTGCTTGGCTATAATGCTCTCTGTATTAAATATCTTTTAAATTTTTCTGCAGTCCTTTTGTGTTACTTCCTCTGCTTTGTCCCAGAGAAGTGGGGAGGAAGGCTCCATGGAGCCCTCTGAGCCCCCACCGAGGGAGCTGCGGCCAAACCCCATACCATGCTCCCTCTGCTGGTATTAGTGTCCTCCTGCCAGGAAGGACAGACACGGAACACAGCGAGGCATTCAGGAGTGGGGTTCCATGTTCTTTACAAAGGGACAGGGTCATTGCTGCCTGAGCTGGCACCTAAATTTCAGCAGAGATGTTGCTCCAGCTCTTCACTAAGTGGTGGCTTAGAGCCACAAATAGTTTACAGAATATATACTGCATATAATTACTGCAGTCACATAAATAATTTAATTACTTTATGGTTTGGGTTGCATGTGATAAATAACATAGAGAATAGAAATTTTCAGTTCTTTAGAAGTTGCTGAATAGAGCTTAAAGACTAACTACAAACAAAGATAAAAGGATGTAAAGGTATGCACACTGGATGATAAATGTTGTTTACCAGTGGAAGAACAGATAAAGAGGGCTACAGTGGTTTTTTTTGCAAGTTAGGTAACAAGAAGCAACAGCACATGCCCAAAGAAAAGGTTCAAGGAAAAGTCACATTTAAAATTGAAATATTCACTGAATAGGATCACCAGAGATCCCTTTAGAGGACCTTCCAGGAACATAAAATGATTTCTTGTAGGAGGAAGTTGCATGCAAATTAGTTCTAGGAAAAGTGATGTTTATGTATTAGCTAGGAGACACACTTTAATGAATATATATGATTAAAATGTTGTAAAGCCTCCCCACACACATTGGATTAAACAAGACATTCTTGCAATGTGTCCTGCACAGGTAAAGAATGCCTGCCTTCTAACACTTCAAATTTCATTAGAAAGTTCATTTTCTGGCTGATTTCAGTATCAAAGGGACCTTAAAAGTCCACTCCCTGCCATGGGAATGGGCACCTTCCACTAGACTGGGTTGCTCCAAGCCCCGTCCAACCTGGCCCTGGACACTTTCAGGGATGGGGCAGCCAAAGTTTCTCTGGGCAACCTGTACCACAGCCTCACCACCCTCACAGCCAAGAATTTTTTCCCAATATCCCATCTAAATCTACTCTCTTACAGTTTGAAACCATTTCCCCTTGTTTCATCACTATAGTTTCTGATGAACAGTGTCTCTCCATCTTCCCTGTAGGGCCCCTCAGATACTGGAAGGTGTTGTGTTGTGTCCTCACAACGTTCTCCAGGGTAAACAGCCCCAACTTTCTCAGCTGTCTCCAGTAGCAGGTGCTCCAGTCCCCTCACTGACTTTATGGGCTCATCTGGACTTGCCCCAAAGTGCCATTTAACCTTCTTAAGATGGAGACTCCATAACTGTGCACAGTAGTCCAGGTGTGATCTCATGAGAACAGAAAAGAGGGTTATTTCTGTTTGAGCAGCAAAGCTGATGGGCATGAGCATGTAATCTCTGATCCTCACTTTGCTCTGGCCCCCCCTAATCCTTATCCCAGGCCCTACTCCACTCAGGATGGACTCATCCCAGGCCCTACTCCATTCAGGATGGACTCATCCCAGGCCCTACTCTATGCAGGATGGACTCTTAGGCTGGGTTCTTATTTTTTCCTTTAGGCTGGTGTGTTCTTTGGCTTTTTGGGCTCCCAACTTCTTTATCCTGGCCTGCAGCACTCAGCTTCTGACTCCTGGTGATCTCTGACAGCTGGGTGCATCCCATCTGAGTTCTCTCAACAGGCAATGTATTCCTAAAGGAATTATCTTAGAAATTCCCACTGCCTGGTCTATCCTTGAAGCTCTCTTCCTTGCACAACCCATGAGCTCTTCTCCTGCATCGGTCAGATTTGTTCCAACTTGTGACAGGTCTGAGGCAGGATTGCTGCTGCTCCATGTAGGAAAGACATTCTGTGCTGTTCTTGTTAGCTTGCAAAGGCCTTCTGAAGATAAGGAAAGCCCTGTATCTCTCCTGAGGAAGACACCAATGTTGTCACCATGGAGACGTGATGAAGGAGAGAAAGTTAAGAGATACAGACTCTAGCTCAGTGGGCTCCCTGATCACCCACTGAGAACTTTGTTTCTTTCTTATAACCAATAGACAGTGAATGTGTATGTTGAGTGAATGTAAATATCTTGAAAGAGTATAAAAGCAACACGTTGCTATAATAAATCTCTCTTGCATGCTTCTGAGGGAGTTGTGGTACTTTGTGCTGTGTCATGCTCTATAACGACAGCTCCATGCATCCATACCATGACAACGGGACACCAGATAAAAGAATAAGGGCAAAGGCCAGCCACGCACATTAAGTAAATCAGGGAATGTCACAGAAGTCCTTCTCAAGAGAACAGCAGTTCTCTGAGACTGCCCAGTTCACCCCCAGCTTTACCCATCCATCCCCCTCCTCAGCAAAATGGGATACTGACATTGCAGACCATCCAAGAACTCTTGGATTTTGGTTAAAACTTGGCCCTATGCCCACTGAGTAAATTCTGAGCAACCTGAAGGGCAGGAATGTTGCAATATAGACATGGAAAACAAAGGTGAGATTTCCCTAGCAGCTGGAATGCAGCAAGATTAAATAGGTATGGAAAAGCGAGGTGATTGAAGCATGCGGTTTGTAAAAATGGTAATCCCCGTTTGTTACTGGGTCTTTGAATAATGTGGGAGCTGGAAAGGTTATCCTTCAACACCAAGCTCGCAGCGCCCCACGCCATGACTGCTGGCCCCAGACTGTGTCCAGACTCCAAGGACAAAGCTGGTCCCTGGAGCGCTGAAGGGCCGATGGACCGGCGGCACTTACCGTGATGGGGAAATAGTCCCTCATGTACCTCCAAACGGCGCAGTTCCGGAAGACGTGGATCCGCCGCCCGCCCTTGCTGGGCTTCTCCCTGTCTATGAACCACCATGCAGCATAGAGGGCACTGATCAGCCAAAAACGAGTGAAGAGGAGGGCGATGAAGATGGCAGTACAGCACTGTGCTGAAAGAAAAGCCAGCAGTGACTTGATAGTTGGATTAGGTGGATTTTGGGAGGAATGGTTCATTTGGAGAGGCGTTTTGGTCCTGGGATGGAGCCTCCACTGGGCTTGCTGCTGAATTTGTCAGTCTGATGCAGATGTGGTTTCTTTTCTATCTGCCCCAGGGACATGAAAAGACGCCAAGCACCTCCCTTGTAGCAACCACCAATTTCTCCAAAGGCCACCACGTCTCTCTCTTCCCAAAATGCTGATGAATCTCACTCCATTCACAGTGTTCTCATGGATCAGCTCTCTATCCCTCTGCTGTCTTGCTTTTTTCTGGAGTCAGACTGATCTTTGCAACAATAATGGCCTTGTTTTACCCCAAAATTCCTGTTTATACTCCCTGATGACACCTGATATTTTGCAAGGGCAGCAAGAAGGGTCCTATGTCCAGTCTGTACAGTCCCCAATAGCTTTATCTTGAGCTAATGATTCCCCATTTTAGTTGTGTCTGTGATATATACCCATAGATAAGATTTTACTCTTTAGTGAGTTTTTTTATTATTGATTTTGGACCCTTTCCTCCACATCTAATCTTGGGCTCCACAGGATTTTCAGTTCTTTCAACTTGGTGTCATAATGGATTTTATAAGAATGCTCTATTTCATTCTCTATGACTTCCATGACTTGGGACTTTGTCCAGTGTTTGGGACTTGGGACTTTGGCCAGGTTTGACCTCTACCTCCTGCCTCCCTTATACCTTCCTTTGGCATAGAAACAAGAGAACAAAAGCATTTGTGCAAACCAACAACGCTGTGTGTCTGCAGGTACTGGGAAGTGATGATGGCCACCAAGCTGCCACCTGGCAAAGCAGATGTGTGCCAGGGAAGAGCTGTGTCCTCTCCATCTGTCCCTCTGGTACCCTTGGTATTGCTTTTGAAGGGAAAGACTGAGCTGAAGAAAACCCAAAGATTCGTCCAAGTCCTTTGCCTTCCCCAGCTCATGGATGACATAATGTTTTGTATATTTTGTTCTACTTTGGGTCTTCATTTCAGATCTTCCACCCAGGGCTGGAACATATGAGGATGGAGATGCCCTGCTCAGCTTCAGCTGTGATATATATGCATCCACACCCTCATGCTCTGAGACATCTTGTCCACCTTTGGGAGCCACCTGATACCTGCTCTCTCCACTTCCTCTCAGCTAAGGCCTGTCAGAGACATGGAATAGGATGCTCTCATCTAAGACCTTCATATACCTCCTGTTTGCTTTCACTTAAGGATAAATCAGTAGATCATGTTTGTAGCATTTTTTTTTCGTGATAAGTCACCCTGATTACAAAGCTTTGCATGACAAAGCAAATCCTTGTCCTTTTTTAGAACACTGTCATGATGGTACCAATAATTCCTATGGGGAAAAAAAGTGCAATAATCTAACAGGATCCTAAATCCCCTTAAAGCTGAAATGCGATTGCATGTAGCAAGCACCTGGGTAGGCACTAAGAATTTTGCAGTGCGAAAAAACTGCAAGTCTTGGCAAAGCAGGAGGTTGAACCTGTAATGCATCATGCAGGTCAGAAAGAACCACTGCTCACACCTGGTGCCACACTTTTAATGGAATCATTAAAGTCCCCTCAAATCTGGCCTTGGACATGTCCAAGGATGTGGCAGTCACAGTTTCTCTGTGCAACCTGTGCCAGGGCCTCACCACCATCACAGCCAAGAATTTCTGCCCAATATCCCATCTAACCCTGCCCTCTGTTAGGGTGAAGCCGCTCCCCCTTGTCCTGTCCCTCCAGGCCCCTGTCCAAAATCCCTCTCCAGCTCCCTTGGAGGCCCTATAGCACTGGAAGAGTCTCTAAGTCTGCCTGGAGCCTTCCCTTCTCCAGGCTGAACACCCTCAGGTCTGACTGACTCCAGAACAGAGGAGCTCCAGCCCTTGGAGCAGCTCCATGGCCTCCTCTGGACCTGCTCCAATGGGAGTCTCAGAAAAGTGGAATGGAGTGAGAGAATCCCCTCCCTCAACCTGCTGCTCACGCTTTGTTTCCAAATGCCACAGACACAGACTTTGTAACTCTCAAGAGCTGCATACAACATGAGCTGCAGCTCCAGGGTCCACATGATAAACAAACACAATTTTACTCCACCTAGGAGCCTGGTCATCAGGTCTGCTGCGAAACTACAGTGCCTAATTCTCCTTTTATCATACTGTGCAAAGCTCAAAGTACATTCTACAAAGTGAAGGAGTAGTTCTGGATGAAATCCATGCTTTATCTCACAATTATATAATTATTAATTTCTTCCTCAATTAATTTGCAATTCAATTTTTTTTTTTCCCCAGAGCAAAATTTGCATTTGTGACCTTCACTCAATTTCAAGATTTGGGGGATTTTTTTCCTTTTGAAACCTTTTGGTGCTGTGTGGGAAAGGGGCCCATTCCTGTCTGAGAATGGACTGTCAGTCTGAAAGTTACTGTGGATGGCACCAAAGAGACAGGAAGGTTCCAGAAAATGTACAGTTATATCTGCATCCAAACGAATTCCAGCCTTAGGCAGGCACCTGATTTTTTATGGTCTGTAATTTGGTGAGGAGGAACAACTCCTTACCACTGTCTGGACACCAACACTTTTTGGGGCACCAGTGGCTGGAAATTTTCCACAGAGCTCTATTAGTGTGTTCCAAAAGTCATGTCAGGTCCCCAGGCTAAGTCCACCACCACTGGTCCCACTGCTCAGCAGAAATGGGCAGGTTTGAGTTGCAAACAGGTTTGAGGTTGGAAACAGACATGATCCTCATCTCCTCCTTCTGCAGGTCCAGATATATCTCCTCCAAAACTTTACACCAATATTTACACAAAAAATTTTGAAAGCAAATCAAGTCACATCAAATATGATCCCTTACCATCCTGAAACTCTTGGAACCCCAAGAATTAGAGTTCCTGGGTTCTGTGAAATTGGATTTTTGTGTTGATTTTAAATGCACAGATAGGAATCAGTCTAAAAATGTTTCTCCCTATTAGCCTGTGTAAAAGAATCAAACCTTTTACTGCAATTATACTTTAGGCAGCCTTTCTAAATCCAGTAATGCCTCTGCCCCTGCAGCTGCCATCAGGAATCTTTTAGTTTATGAAGATTAAGCCTGAGCCTTTTAGGGTTGGAGTTTTTTAACTAAAATATTATTTTCAGGATAGGTATGTATGTGATAATTTTTATAATAATTGTATTAATTATGATATTTTTCAATTTGTGCATGGATTAATTATGAAGGCCATTAAATGAGTGTTTTTTGTTGAAAGGAAAAGGGGAGATGTTGGGATGTTGGGAGACACAAGACAGATGAAGGTCTTTGGGCTTGGTTAACATAAGTGATTTGATAAGAGGATGCCTTGGCAAAAGCAAATGGAACTTTGAAAATTAGACCTGGATTGCAAGAAGATTCAATCAGACTGGTTTACCAGAAAAAGCAAATCTCATTAAACTCTGCAAGCAAGAGATGTTGAGATATGCATAAGTTTGTGTATGTGATTTTAACCTAATCACTGCAGTACACATTACTAGGCTCCCCTAAAATAGTATATAAGCATCTGTATCCCACAATAAAATCAGATTCTGATCACCAAATCAGTCTTCCCCATCTCTCTCCATCGTCAACATCTGGACTTCTGTGCTATAGCCCAATGGCTTATGCTAAATTGCTATAAAATGGCTTAAGCCCTTACACAGAGCTCTTTCAAGGCAGACAAGGGCTGTAAGAGCAGGGTTAAGGGCATCATGCAAGTCATTAAAGATGATCAGTTCTGTTATCTGAAAATAGATCATTCTGGGCTGAGATTAGCTGCTGCACTGTCTACACTGTCATGGAAAGTGGAGACTGCTTCAAACCAAAACTAAAACCAAAGGGTTCCTGGCAAGAAGGAATGCTATATGCAGGCCCTAAATCTTGCACTTTCTGATGAGTCCAGATTCAGGAAGGTTTCTCTATAGTTGTCCATAGTGAGGTTTGGCTCTGGATGAAGCATTCACAGGATAGTCCTGGACTCTGCAGTGCATCTGTTGAGCAGGGGTGCAGCAACTTTTCATGGTCTAGGACCCAGCATCACACATCTCCATGGCTGTATGAGACTCAGTAAAGACACATCCATGTGTATTTGATGGGTTGTTTGTTTGTTTGTTTGTTTTCCCACAGGTCAATTGGTTTCCTGGGCTGGATTCCTTCAAAGAAGCTCATCGCTTCTTTGCTTCAAAGAAGCAAAAATGAAGTGGTATGTTTCTTATGCTGAGTTTTGCTGTGAGCTGTAAATCCCTCTCTGGACAAGAAAATGACCATATCACAGAGAGCACAAATATGCCATGGGCTCCAAGAAAGCCATGGTTTCCAAAGGAGCCACAGGTTTCAAGGCACATGGAGAACTTCTCTGGCCAAGTCTAAGCAGGGACCATGTCCCATCAAAGTGCTCCTAACCCAAAATTTGTTAAATCAGCCTGAAATAGGGAAAACTGCAGCCCACAGAAAGAGATATTTGTTATCACAACAGCCCAAAAGTGAGTCAGATTCATACTGCACTTGCCAGTAGGGCTTGCAAGATCATTGCAGAACCACAGAATACATTGGGTTAGAGGGATCTCAAAGACCATCCAGTTCCAACTGCCCTGCCATGGGCAGGGATAGCTCCCACTAAACCAGGTTGTTCAAAGTCCCATCCAAACTGCCCTTGACTGTTTCCAAGATGCACATTGCAGAGGTCCTCAGTGTCACCTGGAGTTCTGATTGTGGCCACCTACACAGATAGTGCACCCTTGGGCACAGCTGATGTGGGCAGGCTGTGGACTACACTCAGCTGCCAGGGAAGCCTGATCTTGCTGGCACCACATGCCCTTTGAGCCAACCCTGATGACTCGAAGGTTCAAAGTCTGGGTGTGGTGTGCTGGGTCTGCAGAGGCAGCATGCCCTGGCCCTGCACTGGGTTTGTTTGCCATGGTTCAGCTCTGCACTCACAGTTCTGCATGGTGTATCTGGATGGGTGTCCATGCTCAGTGGAGAGTTGGAATGAGAGAGGCAGAAGGAAGCAGTGCAGCAGGCTTGGGCACCAGCCTGCTGATTTCAGCTTTCTGCAGTAGCCTGGTTCCTCCCCATTACAAGGAGGCACTGGTCAGTGCTCAGATCATGTACTGGGAAGGCAATAGGATCCCCACTCCACGCCCTGCAACACATTCTTACAGCCTGCACTCCTCCTCCAGCCTCTGAAATAAAAAGAACCTTTTGTCTCCATGCTCTTGTCAGGATCATCCTCAAGAAAACCAGCAGTATGGTCAATGCCTGCCTGTTGCAAGGGATGCTGGAGCAGAGCTTGCCGGCACTGGGGCCAAGCTGCTTCACCCAGCATCCTGCATGGATGAATGAGTCCCTCCCACAGTGCTTGGCTTCTCAGGGGATGCGTTTGCACAGCCATGGCAACAGCTGCCTGCAGTCAGGGCTGCTGGCATCTCTGGCCAGATGGGTGTTTCAGAAGCCCTCTCCTGGCAGCAGAAGCACAAACAAAGGAGCAGCTGACAGATAAATCCTGCCCACAGAAAGTCTGAGCTCCGTGCCTGAGGATTATAACAGTGCAACAAGGGGTGTTTGGCAGCTGATGGGATGAAAATAAGGGTACCTCTTAGCATCCTCCTTTTGCAGTTGTTAAACTGGGATATTTTGGGTGGAAAGCTCCAGGCTTAAAGAAACTTTGTAAAAGGAACCAAACCAGCTGAAATTGCTTCATAAGGTTTTGTTATCACCTTTCTAGTACCCCTCTTAAGAGCATTTCTTAACTGTTTTTGGTTTCAGATTGTATCACCAAAGAAACACAAACCAAACCCCAAAACAAAGCAAACCGAACCAAACAAAATGTGCAAGACCCCAAACCAACAAACAAACAAAAAACCTGCAAAAACACACAAAAACCACCAAACAACAAGTCAAGTTCTTCCCAGGAAAGATTATAAGCTCTTGAAGGTCAGCCATGGGAGGAGGAGTGGGTTTGGGTCTCATCCTCATTCAGAGCAATCTACATTTCCCTGCAGGAGGTAGAGCCTGTGTTTGCAAGTAACTCCTACAGCTGCAGAGGATTCCTCCCTTCTGGCCATTTGCTGTCATTCTGCTGGCTCTAGAAGTTATTTCCATCTCTGGAAAATCAAGTGCCAGCTTGCTCCCAATACCAAGAAGGGAAAAACCTCCAGTACAAATTGTTTTATTGGAAGCTCCATAAGCCCCAGCTGTGTCCATGCTGAGAATGGGGATGTGCTGTTGGATCGCCTGATAACACTGTGACCACGTCTCTACCACATCCCAGCTGAATCATGGACTGTGGAAGGAAATGCAGATGCAGGGACAGAGAGGGAATCATGGAGCACTCCAAAATGTCCCAGTCTGGCCAGCTGTGTCCAAGACTGCATGGCTCTTGCCAGATTTTCATCTCTCTTGCCAGGATACCTTGGTGTATCCTCCTGCCAGGTGTTCTCTGGTAGCAGGAGGTTGATCATATATGGGATCTTTTCTTCACTAGAATGTTGATCACAGATAGGATTTCTTCTGCTCAGGGAGACACCCAGGGTTTATAACACAAGTACACAATGGCACCAAGGATGGCTGTTTGGCGCTTCTCTTCCAAAAAATAAAAGGTAGTTTCATCCATCCTGGTGACCAGCAATGGCCCCTGGACTCTTGAATTGCACAAACTGGGATAAGGTGTAGTTCAGAAGAGTGATACTTATGAAAGGAATGAGGGATTTGTCTTTACAAAGAAGCAGTGAGTCTGCTAGTAGATAAAACTGAAATAAAAGCAACTCAAATGTCTAATTCACAACTATTTGCAATTCTTGCAAAACTTTTTAAAAGGGAAATCAGTTAGTAATCAAGGTATATGATGATTTAATTAGAGAAAAGTGGTCAATTGATGCATCCCTGGATGGAGGGAACACCCAAAAGTCAGGAAAAGATGAATGCCCACCTCAGTGAATCATGCAATACTGTGGAGCAGACACCTGGAATCCCAATGTATTAATATCAGATGCCAGAGAACCTATTTATAATTTAAATTGGATAATTAGGTTACAAGCTGTCTTTGAAATAATAACCAACCAGACAGCTACAGCTCTTGACCACCATGCTGACAAATCCACTCAGATGAGGAATGCAGTATTTCAACATCAGATGGCATTAGATTATCTGTTAGCAGAAGAAGGGAGAGTGTGTGGAAAATTAAATTACTCAAACTGCTTTTTGCAAATAGAAAAGTGGTGAAACAAATAACAAAAGGAATAAGAAAGTTAGCTCACGTATTGCACCAAACATGGAAAGGATGTGAATGGGACATGTGTTTGTGGCTACCTGGTGGACTTTGGGTTAAACAAATGCTTTTTTCCTCTTTTGTGCTATAGCAACTCTAATCTTTTTACCAGGCATGATCTCTTGCTTAGTGCAACTTATTCAACATGTGATCAAAGGGATGCAGGTAGTAGCCGTGCCCACTGATCCAGAAATAGCTACAAAAGGACAGAAAATTATGTTGCTGCAAATAATTGCAATACCAAAAGAGATCCAGGAACGAAAAACAAGTAAATTATAACTTAAGTTTGTAAAGACAATTACTGAGAAAATAAAACAGGAAAGATTGAAAGGAATGAGGGATTTGTCTTTACAAACAAGCTGTGGGTCTGCTAGTAGATAAAACTAGCACTGAGAGAGCTAAAAGAAACAATGGGAAAGATTCCACTGATTGATGAATGGAATGAGATAGATTTGTCTTTACAAATAAACTGTAGGTCTGCTGATAAATAAAACTGAATACTCAGAGGTGACAGAAACAATTGGAAAAATCATAAATTCCTTAGGAATTCCACTGATTGATACAAGGAAAAAAAAGGGCCTGGGGAGAATGCATTAGAAGGGTGTCTTAAGTATTAGGCATTTCAGGAAGTCTGTACCTCTCAAGTACCTCAGCCAATGGGGAAAGAGAGAGGGAAATGTGCCCAGGAAATTAGGATAAAAAGGAGGCTGTGTCCTTTAAAAATTTGAGAGACCCCAGGGGAATGCCCATGGCCTCTCCCTTTATTTGAATAAAGTTACAGGACTCCTCTGTCTCCTTTTTGGACATAAACCTCTGGTGTTTGTGGAGTAATTTTCCTGACACAGCATGAGCCAATCCTACACCAAGAAACATTTAAAGAGCTAAAGGCAGGGTGTCTGGACCAGTATTGCACACTCCTCTGGTCCATCAATTACTGGTGCAAAGGTGGTCATGCAGGCTCAGGTCTGTAGCAGATTTTGGAAGGGCCCATCTCAGAAACTGAGTGGGAGTCTGAAGCACAGCCTGTGCTTTCGGTGCAGGTATAGTTCTGGAGATGTTTGTACAAAGATCTGCTGTGTTTTGGGCTAGTCAGCAGCTGTCTTGCCACAGCAGAGGAGGAGCTTCACACACATCCCATCTGAGATTCACAACTGGCATAACAATGGGAAGCTCTGATGTTACCTTTCAGCTTGGCTCCTGATGGGCTGTAAATGGCCCCAGACATTTTACACGGATAACCTACCTCTGATACTTTTATTTCCATAAAACTAGGAAACATTGCCAAGTTCCAGCCTGATGGGCTGTAAATGTCCCTAGGCAATTTTTCCACTCCACTGATAATGTGCCTCTGTGTCTCCCATCATCATTTCCCTGTGCATCCTATCCAAAACAGCACCTGTGTCATTTCCATTAGCACCTGATGCCCTCCACCAGGCAGTGACTTTGTCTGCAGCTCAGTCTGCTGATGAGTCTTTTTCTCAAACTGTTTGGGTTTTCTTGGAAAAATGACCTTCTAGAATGTGCAGGGACATCTGTAAAAAGTGAAGTGTCTGTTCCCAGGGCTAGACAAGCAGAGTCACCAATATTCCTCCTATGGCACCATTCCTCAAGCACGGTAATTCTATTTCTCATTCCTAACACCAAGCAGAGCAACACCTTAAACCACAAAAACTCTAAACCTAAAGAGCAAGAGAAGCAGAAAACCCCACCCACTTTAGATGCTGCAAAAGACCTGTAAATATTCCCATGCATAGGCAATCAGCCATGCACTTCCTTAGTGCCACCCTGCTATGATCAGGTGGTGAGAAGAAGCCAAAAATGCTGGCAGAGATTGCTCAAAGAAGTTGTGGCTGCCCCATCCCTGGGGCCCTGTTCAAGGCCATGTTGGAATGGGGCTTGGAGCAACCCACAACCCACTCTAGTGAAGTGTCCTTGCCCGTGGCAGGCAGTGCAACAGGATGATCTTTTAAGGACTTTGTCAACCCAAACCACTCTGTGATTGTATGATTGTGCTAAAGGCACCATGGGGTTGTACAAAGCAGAGCAACACCAATATTTTGCAGCCCCCAAAATCACCACTGGCTTTGAGCAGAGCACCAGGCAGTGGTTCCTTGTCAAGCACCCCCTGTGCAACAATAACCAGGATGTTGTGGAAGCTGATTAATAAGGTACCTGATAAACCTTCTCCTCCCGGCATCCTCACGTGAGGGAGTGGCATCCTCACAAGACACCTTTCAGTCAAATCTAAGCTATTGGACACCATCCAGGGACATTTTTGATGGCCTCTCCTGCATTTTGTGATGGCACAAAGAGCAAGATGACTGGCAATGACCATGTGAGCAGATGTTTCTATCTCTGCAGGATCTGATGGCAAAGGTGGACTGGCTTCCTTTCTCATACCACCAGCTGACAGCTTCCATGCTGTCTGTACACATTCTCCCCCACACCCAGTACACTCACATATCCACCAGTTCTTTTAGGAAATAATGCTATGGCATTGTGAGAACAGCACAGCAAAACTCAGGGCAAGATCTTATGGGAGTGCACTGTGGGTTTATTCAGGGAAAACTCCCTACAGTAGTAGCCATCACAAAGGCAGGCACCTAACTCCTTGGTAATCACTGACAAGAGTCAGAGGAAGGGGATGGCAGCTTATCCCATTGCTCCCAGGAGATCGCTGACAAAAGCTGGGATGAAGTGGAAATGAATAAAATCAGGTAGGAGCCTCACATCTTCTTAGGAGCCTTTTTCCTCCCTTTTGTAGGAATGGAGATGCTCTGGGCTAAAGGCAGGTGAGACTCCATCTCCAAAGGCAGAGCCAGACCACACTTGCAGCTCCCTCTGTGCAGAGTGATCAGCTCCACAGTGCCCCAGGGAGATGCAGGAAAGCTCCATTTGCTCTGCCTCTTCCAGGCACTCCCTCTGCTCTGCAGGACATGTCCTGGCACCAATCCCTCCCATGGCCAGCATCTGTCACCAGGGACAGGAGAATATGACAACACTGCAGGTGACAATTTAAAGGGGAGTTTTAGTGGCCTCTCACATCTTAAATCATTTTATAATCATGCACAGCTTCTTCCTGGTGGGTTCACCAGGTTCAGCCTGGGGTGTTCTCATTTTCATTGCCAAACTTGCTTATGATTCATGTATGTTGTGAGAGTGTTTTGAGGCCAAATGGGACAGGAGCCAAAGCAAATCCATATCAGAGTGCTGCATAAAAATGTAGAGGATTGTACCTGGATGATCTTTAAGGTCCCTTCCAACCCAAACCATACTGCAGTTCTATGGAAAGCTTCTCTGGCTTGTCAGAAAAAGGAAAGAGAGATGTCTCTTACCTAGACCCAGGAAGCTGCAGACCCATTGAGCCACTGCTGCTGTCTGAAGCCTTCTCTGAAGCGGCACAGACCGCGGAGCAAACTCAATTTTCATCTTGGCCTCTGCATGCACGTCTCACAAGGAGAAGGAAGCAAGTGGTGAATGCAAAGTGCAAAGTCAATATCTACCCAGTGTTACAGTAGAAGGGATTGTGCAACATCCTCACAGTGGTGGCTGCACTCATCACCATTCCATACAGGGAGCAGAGGGAGGTGTCATGGACTTTAAACCATCATGACTCACAACATTGTTAGATGGTGACAATTTTATGCTTCTTCCACCCAAATCTGGAAAGTAAACTTCATTCAGGACCCAAGCCTGCTTTCAAAAGATCCTGTCTCTTTAAAATTTTTCAATATTTGGATATTGGCAGAGACAATGAGGCCTTTAAGCCAGTTTTATTTTCCTCCTTCCCCTATAAATCACCCTGTGCACAGCAGGAAGGGACAATCAGAAGGGATGAGCACAGGCAGGTCACTTTTGTTCACAGGTGATGTGATGTGGATAAGTTTCAGTCTCAGCCAAGGATTAGGGGAGATAACACAACGGTGTTTCACTGCTGAGCACAGGGAACTTGAGCCTCATGCCTCTGCCAAGGCATGGGTGGATGGTGGATGGATGGGGCACGTGAGTTTCCATATGCATCCTTGCACACATTTGTATACAGAAAGGAAATACTCCTCCTGATTTGCATCTGTATCTCCAAGCAGGTGCACAGTCTGAGCCTCTGCCTTGTCAAGTGCAAAGAGATGCAATTGACTACATGGGAAAAAAATTTAGAAATCTGGGGGAAAAAATCCTCAAGGAACTGACAAGCCCCTCAGGTAAGCAACAAAATCATCTCATCAGAGGGCTGGGAAACCCAAAGGTCCCACTGTAACCAGGATAGAGAATAATACTGTCAACTAAACAATGAGCACTGTGAAAGCACTGGCCAACTACAAAGGCTTCACTCACATGTCTAAGGGGCATTTCAAATCCCAAGATCACTGCAGCCAAAAATTACAGAATAAAACTAATAACGAACTTTGGCAGAAGCAAATCAGAGATGTTAGCTGAAAAATAATCCCCCCCTTTGTCAGGCCTAGGAAGATGCTGGACTATGAGGCATCTGTTAGACTCAGTTTCCCCAAATCACTAGGATAACAGGGCTCTGGTGAAACCCCTAGGGATCTCTTCCTAAAAGCATTGGTTGCTTTAATTGAGCTAAAACTGGTTTAGATTTCACTCAAATCTCTCCTCATCTTTTGTCTTCGACTGCAAATGTCAGGAGGCTGACTGCTTCAAGAAAGCAAAAGAGGTTTTTACTTCTTTCAGCACTGTTACCTGGAGACAGGATGTTTTCTGATGAGAAACCATCGGTGATTTCCAGAATTCTGTGGGGAGATCTGTGGGCCCAGGGCTCCTGGTCTTCCTGGACTGTGTAACACCAGCATTGTCAGAGAGGTGGATGGTGGGACCAAGAAGGGGTTAGATTGCTTATTAGGGAAAATTCCTTCCCTAAAACAGTTTTCAAGCCCTGGAACATGCTACCCATGGAAGACCTGACCAAGGAGTTAAGCAATGCTCAGCTGGGTAATAAATATTTATGTTCTGCCCTGCTGTGGTTATGTCATTTGCTTTTTGTCTTTCTACTTTCTTAACTGAGGAGAGAGAAAGAAATACTTATGGAGGACTTAGAAAACTTCTAAGTCTGCTTAATTAAGAGAGGAATCACAGAATTTCCACTCAGGAGGAACTGAAAGATGCATCTCCTTGCTGAGTATAGATAAAATAGAACTTAAAATCTCTGAATCACAGAATAATGAATAATTTAGGTTGGAAAAGATCTCTAAGGTCAGGGAGTCCTACCATTCCACCAGCACTGCCAAGGCCACCCTAACCCATGTCCCCAGGTGCCACATCCACACGTCTGTTAAATCCCTCCAGTAATGGGGACTCTGCTACAACACAGATTGTTGAGCAGCCTGTTCCAGGGCTCAACAATCCTTTTGGGAAATAATATTTTCCTAATTTTCAATTTAAACAACTTGAGGCCTTTTCCTCCGATCCTGTCTCTTGTTCCCTGTGAGAAGACTGACCCTCTCCTGGCTCCCCCCTCCTGTCAGGAAGTTATACAGAGAAAGAAGGTGTCCTTTCCCCCCAGCCTCCTCCTTCCTGTTTTAGGGAAGAGCAGAGCTGTGTCTCTGAACTCACTAACCATTCAGACATGCCCAAACACTGAGCTCTGAGCTCTGTATCTAATATCCTGATATCTTAATCAGTCTTATTTCCTAACCCACTCAGGCATTTGCACACCTTGGGCCATGACAAAGCTCCAACCACATTCCCCTTGGCTTTTCCCTTTTCAGTTATATACAGTCATTTGTTCAATCTCCCATGGCTTGCATTTAGTTTGGGAAAATTAAGCTCCTTTTATCTCTCAATAAGTCATCTTCTGTAACACCTCTGTCAGTGGCCATTGTTACTCAGTGGAGCAATCTACCTGTGATGAAATCACTTCTTATTCTGGCTGTGTTATGCCAGTGATTTTCATTAAAGAATTTGATGTCCTTTAGAGCACTTGATTTATTGGTCAAATTTTTTTTAATGCATTTCAATTATTCTCTTTATGCAGCACTCTGATATGGATTTGCTTTGGCTCCTGTCCCATTTGGCCTCAAAACACTCTCACAACACACATGAATCATAAGCACATTTGGCAATGAAAACAAGAACACCCCGGGCTGAACCTGGTGAACCCACCAGGAAGAAGCTGTGCATGATCATAAAATGATTTAAGATGTGAGAGGCCACTAAAACTCCCGTTTAAATTGTCACCTGCAGTGTTGTCATATTCTCCTGTCCCTGGTGACAGATGCTGGCCATGGGAGGGATTGGTGCCAGGACATGTCCTGCAGAGCAGAGGGAGTGCCTGGAAGAGGCAGAGCAAATGGAGCTTTCCTGCATCTCCCTGGGGCACTGTGGAGCTGATCACTCTGCACAGAGGGAGCTGCAAGTGTGGTCTGGCTCTGCCTTTGGAGATGGAGTCTCACCTGCCTTTAGCCCAGAGCATCTCCATTCCTACAAAAGGGAGGAAAAAGGCTCCTAAGAAGATGTGAGGCTCCTACCTGCTTTTATTCATTTCCACTTCATCCCAGCTTTTGTCAGCGATCTCCTGGGAGCAATGGGATGAGCTGCCATCCCCTTCCTCTGACTCTTGTCAGTGATTACCAAGGAGTTAGGTGCCTGCCTTTGTGATGGCTACCACTGTAGGGAGTTTTCCCTGAATAAACCCACAGTGCACTCCCATAAGGTCTTGCCCTGAGCTTTGCTGTGCTGTTCTCGCAATGCCATAGCATTATTTCCTAAAAGAACCAATGGATATGTGTGTGTTGGGTGTGGAGGAGGATGAGTACAGACAGCAGGTGATGAGATGTCAGCTGGTGGTGTGAGAAAGGAAGCCAGCCCACCTTTGTCATCAGATCCTGCAGAGATAGAAACATCTGCTCACATGGTCATTGCCAGTCATCTTGCTCTTTGTGCCATCACAAAATGCAGCAGAAGCTACCAAAAATGTCCCTGGATGGTGTCCAATAGCTTAGGTTTGACTGAAAGTTGCCCTGGCTTGATGTGAGGATGCCAGGAGAAGAAGGTTTATCAGGTACCTTATTAATCAGCTTCCACAACATCCTGGTTATTGTTGCACAGGGGGTGCTTGACAAGGAACCACTGCCTGGTGCTCTGCTCAAAGCCAGTGGTGATTTTGGAGGCTGCAAAATACTGGTCTTGGTCTGGTTTATACAACACCATGGTGCCTTTAGCACAATCATACAATCACAGAGTGGCTTGGGTTGACAGAGACCTTAAACATCATCCTGTTGCACTGCCTGCCACGGGCAAGGACACTTCACTAGAGTGTATTGCTCCAAGTCCTGTCCAATACTTCCAGGAATGGATGAGTCACAGCTTCTCTGGGGAATCTTTGCAATGCCACCCTCAGAGGGAGGAATTTCTTCCTAATAGTAAACTTTTTGGTAGGATTGTGCCCCAGACTGATGCAGTCTGATGCTGAATGACACCTATGTGCTTGGCCACCCCATGTCCCCCAATGTGGCATCACACTTGGCCACACCCTTTTCCCAGAGGAGGCTGGAGAAGGAATTCCTCATTCCTGCCATGGTGGCTGTCATTTAAAAACAGATTTTTTTTTTTCCATTTTACTCTCATCCTTTCTCAGAGATGTTTTCATCCAGCACATCAATTCCACTGATTAGAGCTAATGGATTTTACTTGATGATGCTTTTCCATTGCTATTGCCTGAATGAGAATTGTCTTCTGTTGCAAATGCAAGATGTGGCTGGGGGTGTGTATTCTATTGCCATCTGTTAGATGTGGGGCAGTTTCTGCTGTTAATTGGGCTACCTGTTAAAACCAGGTGGGGCAGTTTTCCTTCATCTTTTTCATGACCCATCCTCCCTCTGGGAGAGACCTTCTGTTAATGTGCCATTGAATGTCACTGCAGGGCTGATAAAATTACAGCATCCCATTGTGAGATGCTCTGCCCAGGGGCTGGAGCCAAGCATTCCTACCTGGATATTACTGGAAGTTGGAACACCAGAGGCAGACTTTTCCCACTGCATTCCCAGAGGAGAAGCTTTCTTTTCCACTGGATTCCCATGGAAGACCAGGCCTGTAGGAATGTGCCCCCTGTTGACGGAGTGACAAAATTATCCTTTGTCTCCTTGAAAAGGAAAAAAGCTCAGAAGTGACTTCACCTCAAACTTAAGCCAAAAAGTCCTGCCTAAGCAATTTACTAGAAAAATAAGAGAACAAAGAAACTAATGGCTGTTGTGAGGTGTTTTACCAGGAGCAAGAGGAGCCAGCAGGAGCAGGGAGGTCATTCTGCCCTGCACTGGCACTGGTGAGGCCACATCGTGAGTGCTGTGTCCGGTTCTGGCCCCTCAGTTTGGGAAGGACCTGGAGACGCTTGAGCACCTCCAGAGGAGGCAACGAGGCTGGAGAGGGCTGGGAACACAAACCCTGTGAGGAACCACTGAGGGAGCTGGGGGTGTTCGCCTGGAGAAAGGAGACTCAGAGGTGACCTTATCACTCTCTACAACTCCCTGAAGGGTGGCTGTAGCCAGGTGGGGGTGGTCTCTCTCTCCAGGCAGCAACTGGCAGAATGAGAGGACACAGTCTCAAGCTGTGCCAAGGGAAATACAGGTTGTACGTTAGGAAAAAGCTTTTCACAGAAGGAGTGATAATGTACTGGAATGGTCTGCCCAGGGAAGTGGCGGAGTCACCATCCCTGGATGTGTTTATAAAAAGACTGGATGTGGCACTGGGTGCTGTGGTTTATTTGAGGTGTTGGGGCATGGGTTAGACTCGATGATCTTGAAGGTCTCTTCCAACCTCGTGGTTCTGTGATTCTCTTGTCCAGGGTGAACACCTCCATCTCTCACAGACTGTCTCCACAATAGATGGTCTTCAGCCCTGTGATCATTTTAGTGGCCTCCTCTGGACTCATTCCAATAGGTCCACATCCTTCTTCCCACAAAACTTCCCTGTTATATTAAGAACAACTCATTTCGCTAACAGCTCTCAGTGCAGCAAGTCCTGAAACACCAACACAGATGCACTTCTGTATGGTGAACACCCCAGTAATTTAAAAATTAGGCCAATTCTTGTGAAGCATATGAAGGGCCATTACCAGTTTTAATTTCTTGAGGGACACCTAATGAAGAAAATGCTTGTGAAAAATGCTGGCAAACATGCTTAGCTGTTTCTCCTGTATGTACAGAAGCAAAAACTGCATTTGAAAATGTGTCAACAGAGACATGGATGCTTTTAGGCTTCCCGAAAGAAGGGTACTTTATGACATCTGTTTGCCATTTCTGCAAACTTTCCAACCCTCTTAGGTTGGTGATTCCTGTAGAAGGGATAGGTTGGACAAGCTGGCAATCAGGGTAAGCCCTTACAATGGCTTGTGCTTGCTGTAGGGAGATGTGAAAATCTCGTCTGAGGGCCTGTGCATTTTGGTGAAAAAAGGCAAAAAAGGCATGACTCAGTTTAACTTGTTCAACAATATTAGACAAGGTAGCTGCAGGAAGCACAGAAATGCAATCTTCAATGTCTCCTGCAGTTCCCTCATCACACGCTGCGGATGCCAATGCATCAGCTCGTGCATTCCCTTCTGCCATAAATCCTGGGAGACCACAGTGAGCTCTGATGTGAGCAACAAAATAAGGATTAGTTCTGTGTACCAAAATTTGATAAAAGACAGGTGAGCCAAAGACACAATTTGTCACTGCTAACATCTTTTAAAGCAGACCCTTCGATCCTCTTTACAATGTTAGCAACATATGCTGAATCAGTGACTAGGTTAAAAGGTTCTGGGAAGAGCTGAAATGCTCTTACAACTGCTGCCAATTCAATAATCTGAGAAGAACCTTGGACTTTTTGAACATCTGGTTCCCAGGATTTAGTGTTTTTATTTTGCCATGTAATTACTGCTTTGTGTGCTTGTCCTGACCCATCAGTGAAGAGAGTACCTGCATCTAAAGGCTCTTCACTGATCAGGGGTTTCTCTTTGTTGCATAATATAGCTACAAAGCTCATATAGCTTTGATCAAATTGTGTGCTGGATAATGAATGGAGCAAGCACGTGGAAAATCTAACAAAGCATACAGCAAATCTTCTGATTTTTGCATTGCCCACTCAAAATAGGATTTAATCATAGGTAAACGGATGATTGCAGATTTGTGCTATAGAAAAAAGCCTTGCCCTTTGATGTTAATTTGAGAAATCATCTCTAAAGATGGGAAGATTGTCTTTGGTGACCTGTAGGCAAGAAAAACCCATTCAATTATCAACAAAGGATCATTTTGAGAGGAGTCCCATTGAAATATGAGGCCATACAGTCTCAGCGTTTCTCCTAAGGAAAGAAGGTTTATCTGGAACATAGCGATGTGTTTGTCTATTATGCAGAGCATTGGTAATTTTCTGTAAAGCCTTGCTAGCTTCAAGAGTACGAGATCTGGGGGGTGATTTTTTGGCTCCCTCAGTGATTCTTGGTGGTGGTGGCTGTGAAAAATGGCAATCACTTGTTTTTAAAATTTTAAAAGTTTAATAGTAATAAAATGGTTATAAAAATAATAAAATAATTAGAGTAATAATAATTTGGACAATTTGAATGAGGGCAATATGAGACAATAAAAAACAAAGAGTTACAGACAGTCCGGGTACCTCTTTCTGGGCAACATAAGCCCAAAAAGGACACCCGTTAACAGAGGATTAACCCTTAAAAACAACAGCCTGTTACATATTCATACACCTCATACATGATGCATAAATTCCATTCAAACACAGGATTCTGTCTGGTCAGTGTCAGCTTCTTCCTCTGAATCCTGACGGCGTCTTCAGAGCTGAGTGAGGTGGGAAGAAGTTTGTTTCTTCTAATATGGGGCAGTAAATTCTTTTTCTCTGAAAGATTTAGGTGTCCTGTGCCTGCTATCTCAGTTCGAGTCCTTTCTTTAAAAAAAGTATCCTACCTAGCATAGTTTATATTTTAACATTATGTTATAACCTAAAACTATATTTAATAATACAGCATAACTTTCTAACATAACACATATAATACTCATTTTAATATTTGCGAAAAGCCAAGCATTAAACACGCATTTTTCACAGTGGCGGGTCTGCTGTCCCTGCGGAATCAACTCCCGGCCCCATCCAGGTCCTTCCCGCCCGCCTTGGGTGCACCGAGCGCCCGCAGCGCCCGGCGGGTCGCGGTGCCCGGGCCGTGGGGGCTGCCCTGGTGTAAAACCCGCTCTGTAGTTTCCCTAATTTCCTGAGGGGCTCGGCATTTCTTTTTGGGTTGAAACCTCTCCTGTAGGCACTGGGGAGTGCCTGGGGCCATTTTTAAACAAATCTGGTTGTTTTTCGGGGTTTCTTAGTCCTGTAATTAAAGGCTCAGCCTCGTCTCCTGAGGCAGAACAGCTTCCAGGTTATTTTACCTCCGCCACCGCCGCCGCAGTTTCTGTTTCCTTCCGTCCCTTCCCCCGCTCCCCGCGGCTGCAGAACCTGGGCGAGGCTGGAAAGTGAGGGAGCGTTTCCTCCCCAGAACCTGGAAACGGGGAGGAGGGTCCAGGTGGAATGGCAGGGGGAAAAGGCTGGAAAAGATTTCTACCAGCGTGCCGCAAGCGGGGATTGAATCTGCTGCTGCTGCTGCTTTGTCGCGGCGAGAAACGGCATTGAATAATTTGACCCCTACGGGGTCCCAATAGTCTCTGGTATAGAGACTGGGATCGGCATTTGTGAATTTGATCTCGGTGCATGTGAAAAACGCCAGTCACTCGTTTTTAAAATTTTAAAAGTTTAATGGTAATAAAATGGTTATAAAAATAGTAAAATAATTAGAGTACTTAAAATTTGGACAAGCAGAATTAGGACAATATGAGACAATAGAAAGAAAGAGTTATGGACAGTCTGGGTACCTTTTTCTGGGCAGCATAAGCCCAAAAAGGACACCCGTTAACAGAGGATTAACCCTTAAAAACAACAGCCTGTTGTATACTCATACACCTCATACATGATGCATAAATTCCATTCAAATACAGGATTCTGTCTGGTCTGTGTCAACTTCTTCCTCTGAATCCTGACGGCGTCTTCAGGGCTGAGTGAGGCGGGAAGAAGTTCGTTTCTTCTGATAATGGGGCAATAAATTCTTTCACTTTGAAAGATTTAGGTGTCCTGTGGCTGCTATCTCGGTGGGAGCCTTTCTTTTAAAAAAGTATCCTACATAGCATAGTTTCTATTTTAACATTATATTATAACGGAAAACTATATTTAACCCACTACTTAAGAAAATTAATACAGCATAACTTTCTAACATAACACATATAATATTCATTTTAATATTTGCGAAAAGCCAAGCATAAAATACGCATTTTTCACAGTGCATGCTAGGAGATTTTTAAGGGTTTTTTTGGTAATTTACTTGGACTGGATTTAATAAAAGATTTTAAATGCTGATACACATCCCTCTGAGTGACAGACCTATTCTGCCCTGTTATTCCCAGTGCTCACCTTCTGTCCAGCTATGCAGCAGGTGCTGCACACTGAGGCTCCGATCCAGGTACTGTCCAGCAGCAATTCCTGTCCGGGCACCGGTCACCCTCCTTCAGGTGCCTGATCCTTGTGGCCGCTTCCTTCTGAGTTCACCAGGAGGTCTCTTACTGCCCATAAGTCAGAGTTTGCCAACTAAAACACGGGCGCCATTAATAGGAGCTTGAATGAGAGATGCAGGACTCCAGGCTACTCTCCAAAATGCAGTTTATTGTATCCAACACATTACAGCAGTCCAGCGTCATGGGTGACAGAGCCTGTGCCTACAGCTGTGAGCTCCAGCTGCAGGCAGGCCTGGAGACCCTTTGGTTTTGGTTACATTGCATTATATACTTTTCTTTGCTGAGCATCTTAATACAGAAGAACCAATCTGTACCTTAACTTTTATCTATAGCCTATCATAACTACTATAATTACCATATTCATGCTACTGTTCTCCAGTCACTAAAAGTTAGTACGTTACAGTTTAAGCTAGAAGTTGTGTTTCAGTTTTCTTGCAGTGGAAAATTCTGAGACCTTTTTCTACTTGCACATTGGCAGGATTGTTTGCCTGTGCTATCTTTCTGCTTGGTAAAAACATCTTCTTGTTTGAGGTGGTTTTATTCTTTGCTCCAAGCCATAAAAACCCGTTCTATCTAACGTACCCTTTGCCTTCTTGGTTATCCAGTAAAACTGGCTCAGCAATTCTTTCCTTCTATATCAAACTTTCTTTCATTTCTATTCCTTCTTCAGATTCTACATTCAAAAATCTCTCTGCCAAGCATACATATCTGTGAGACTTTCTTGTCAAACTTTCATCCTTCCCAACACACTTCGAAAGGTTTTCTGCAGGAAAGTACACAAACATTTGCAGGGCCTCTGTGGGCAGCAGTTCTCAGAGCAAGACTGGGTTCACACTCTCAAAAATCACCATGGCAGCTTTAAGATAAATGAAATTATTGAGACTATTTAGAAATAAACACAGACTTGAACTTCACCTTCTCACTGCTGCTGTGGAATGCAACAGGTGGATCCGTGATTGGTCTCCTGTGGATGTTTAGATTTACTGACCACTCACAGCAGAGCTGGGTCTCGCTCTCTGCTGAGACACAGATCTTTGTCATCATTCTTTTCTATTCTTAGCTTAGCTAGCCTTCTGAAGAAACCTTTTCTTTCTATTTCTTTTTAATATAGTTATAATGTAGTATATATATCATAAAATAATAAATCAAGCCTTCTGATCATGGAATTAACATTCTCGTCTCTCTCTCATCCTGCAAACCCTTGTGACCACGGTCACAGCTGAGGGATATGGGGGGTTCAACCTGGAGAAAAAAAGGCTCCTTTTCACCTTTCAACCTGGAGAAAATGGGGAACCTTCTCGCTGTCTTCAACTCCTGGGGCAGGACTCCCCCCACCACAATAGAGCTTATCTGCTCTATCCATCAGATGGTGGATAGCTCCAGACACTTTCTCCCTGCCCTACATGAATTGATGAGCTAACACAGGCCAGCTTGCCTACTTGGTGAGTTATTTCTCTGTCAGGTGGAATTTCCAATAAATAACTAGCCTTGGGAACAAGATGTGGGGAGATAAGCTGGAATTGCTGACTGACAGACACTTCACTTTACAAATTATAAAAGCTACACAAGCTTTCACAGAGGCAGAAGCCTCCTACACACACCTTGGAAATGTGAATGACTTCTCCCCAGAGTTTAGATGCAAATTCTATGGATACCTTCCCAAAAACTGATTGAAAGAATTCTATGTGTACTCCATCATCAATGTGGTGGTAAATGACATTGAATCCTAATCTATACTATCTCTTAGGTAGCTGTAATATAGGTACCTTTTTATTGTGCACTGTATTGTATCTACTAGGAGTTGGTTTTGTTTTATCCTGTGTAGCAAGTAGTCTGTTCAAAGTCTAATGTCTGTTAATTTTGTGCCTATTCAATAAATAATTCATTTTGTAATAGACCCGATCAGCCATTATTAAGAACTTGTGAACAAGAACAATCTGGGTGCAGGCTGTCCTAAACAGAGCAGTGCCAGAAATCTGAGCCAAAGGCAGGACTTGTCCAAGCTCACTTCCATTCACAATAACTCCTTGGAGGGAGGCTGGAGCCAGGTGGAGCTTGGTAACAAGCAACAGGACAAGAGGAAATGGTCTCAAGTTGCTCAAGGAGAGGTTTAGATTGGATATTCTTCATGGACAGGATTGTCAAGCTGTGGCAAAGACTGCACAGGGCAGTGGTGAAATCCCTATCCCTGGAGGGATTTAAAAGCCATGTAGATGAGACATTTGGGACATGTTATAGATACATATTATAATATTGGGTTTTCACAGATATTAAAATGGATTTTATATGTGTAATGTTGAAGTAACTTTGTCATAAAGATACAGTTTTTATTTCTGTTGTTAATTAAGCTTAGACATAGTAGTGAAATAGTGATATAAGTATGCTTGTGTTAAAATGCCTGCTTGGATGGGATAACATCCAGTGAACACAGGATAGGACACTTGCTACAGATATGCCAACTATCAGCACTCACTGTCTGAAAACAGTGTGGACCCAGGCCCAAAACTGAAGATGATGATAAAAATGGACTAAATTCACAACCAAGGAATATGCATGCTCTGAAAAGGTGGACTCAAGGAAGGGTCTTGCAAAAATATGTAAACTAGTGTCGGATCTCAAGATCTCAGTCCTGAGATGCTGAGCCTCCGAGACCAGCTTGGGGGGCTCGGGAGTCCTGGAATGTTGCCAGAAGTGTCTGGTAGCTGGACTTTAACCCTACACAGGAGACGACAAGGATGAGGGCTTCACCGGGTGAATGGTGAAGGGATTAGCTAATTAGAGGGTGAGACACAAGGTTTAGGATTTATGTACAGGGGGGTTTAGAGGAGTAAGATGGAGGAATTGGGGTGTGTCCTGTCCTTCTTCTTCTTCCTCTTCTCCTCCATCTTCTTTGGCCACGGTGGCACCTTTCTATTGGTTATTACTAAGAGTACACCGAGTTATAAGAATAGATGGTATTGGGGAAAAATGATAAATATTGTATACGTAGCAAAGGGTATAAAGATACGTGGCTGCCCGGAGGGCAGAGACAGTGTGCCCATGGCTGACTGCTGTGCGGATCTTTGTTCGGCTGAAAGAACATCTTTTAGATAAACAATTAATAAACATAAAACCAGAAAGAAGAACTGAAGCCTCTTCTCGTCCTTCGATACGCGGGCTGCCCCAAGGCCACCTCCGGGCCTTCCAGGCCCCTCAAACAGCCGAGATAATCCGGACAAACTAGTTTGGGAAAAGTTTATTATGCATAAGGGTCTATGAATATGCAATAGCTGATGTAAGGGAAAAGGTATTTAAGGGGTATCCCCAAAGATAACAGTGTGGTTTTGGCTGAGTGCCAAGATGCACCTGGCCATAATAACCTTTGCTCTGTGGTACTTTCTCCTATTGTCCTTCATTAAACTTTTTAAATTTTCTCAGGAGAGTGAACGTGTTTTTCACAGACATGTTCAGTGGTGGCCTTGGCAGTGCTGGTGGAATGGTTGGACTCAATGATCTTAGGGGACTTTTCCAACCTTAATGATTCTGTGATTCTGTTTCAAAGGCCAGCCTAAGCAGAGATGAGCACATCTGTCGTGGATGTACAGGAGCACACCACACACTTAAAAAGGTGATGCACAGTGTATTGATGCCCCAGAGCACTATGGCTTGGGTCCCAGCTTGGGAAATACTGAGGAGCTTCCTAAATCTTTAATTGCAATCCTCACGTTTAATTGCACTGGATGTAATAGCAGCAGTGATACAGTTCTGGAAGACAAAGTAATGTCTGTGTAAGGACACCTCTAGTTGAAATTTACTTATTCTCTTTCCAAAGGAGGCTCTTTGAGCCATCCATCCCCAGCACTGAGTGCTCCAATACCATCCATAAAATGAGTTTCCACAATTTGCCTGCAGGTAAGAATGAAATTAAGCCATTCCAGGCAAAGACAAGTGAAGAAAAATACCAAACCCAAGCTCAAAGTCCTCAGGGCCTAAGACTCAATAAGGGAATACAAAACATTATACTAGAGAAACAATCCCCACAGGGATAATCCTGCTTTTCACTGCACTCCCAGCAGCTGCAGTCACTGTGAGTGGGAATTGCTTTTTCTCTTTGTAATTCAGCATTTGGGTGTGTGGATTTCCCTGGTTTTATTTGAGTTCTGCTCCCAGTGGAAATGCTGGCAGTCCTGCAAGGCTGACAAAGGCTGGAGGGCTCCAAGTGTGGATGTGATTTGGGTGCAAATGGACTTTATTGGCACCAGGGAATAAAGACAAAGATGCAGAGAAAAATAAAGGGGTTGAGGGAGTGATGGAGGGACAGCGGGAGAATGGGATGGAGGGATGAAAGGATGGAGATAGAGAGGAATGGAGGGATGTATGGAAATATGGAGGTAAGGAGTAATAGAGTGATGGAGGAATGAAGTGATGGAGAAACAGAGGGAGGAATGGAGTGAGGGAGGGGTGGAGGGACCGATGGCAGGATGGAGAAACAGAGGTATGGCAGAAGGGTTGGAGGGCTGGCATGATGGATGGGGTGAAGGTGGAGGCAAAGCTAGAAAGGAGGGTGGGATTTGGGGCTGGGAATCCACCCTGGGAATGAGATTTCAGAAGAAGCCATCAGCAGGAGATGGCTCGGGGGTGTTTTGGTGTGGGTTTGCAACTGCAAAAGAGGCGAAAGGAAATAATGAAGAGTGTGTGTGTGTGTGTCTGCACATACGTGTGCACACACATGGACAGCTCTCATATGTGTACACATGAGCAAGTATCTGTGCACGAGTGCATGCACACGGGAGCACACACATGTTGTGTCTATGTCCGTCTGTCTGCTCATGGGTGCATCTGTTCACGTGTTCACATGCATGTGTAATGCACGTGCACATTTGTGAGACTGGACATGTGCGTGTGTGCATCTGTGTGTATGTGCACATGCACATGTGTGTGCATGCATGTTCATATAGGAATGTGCATGAACAAATGTGCATATGCAGCACGTGCACATATGAGTGGACAGACATGTCTAGCTGTGTATGTGTCCAGATGTGTGTGCATGTTCATGCTTATGTCTGTGTGCATGTATGTGCTTGCACATGTGTGCATACCATTGTGCATGTGTGAGCACGGGGTGCATTTTCAGTTATTCATGTGCATGTTTGGGCATGTGTGTGCAGGGGTGAGTGTTGAGAAGGGAAATACAGGTTGGATATCAGGAAAAAGTTTTTCAGGGAAAGAGTGATCAAGTTCTGGAATGGTCTGCCCGGGGAGATGGTGGAGTCACCATCCCTGGATGTGTTTAAAAAAGATTGGATGTGGTGCTCGGTGCCATGGTTTAGTTGAGGTCTTGGGGCATGGGTTGGACTTGATGATCCTGAAGATCTCTTCCAACCTAGTAATTCTGTGAATTTTGTGAATTCTGTGTATCTGTACAGGTTTGAGTATACGTGCATGTGTTTGGATGTGCTTGCATGTGTGTACAGTCGTGTGTGTACATGTGTGCACATCTTTCTGTACAAATGTCAGTGTGCATTACATACACACCTGTACGAGAACCTGCATGTATGAATGTGACTTGTGTGGTTCTGCATGTCCACATGTCTGTGTGCAAATGTGTTTGTGTGTGAGTTGACATGTGTGTGCATGTGCAATATGCCTGTGCAGGTGTGTGCGCACAAGAGTGCCTTGCATGTGTGTTTGCATTCCTGTGCATGAGTGTGTGCAGGGGTGAGTGACCATGCATGCATGTGCACAAACACATGGGTACCTTGCACACTTATGTGCAGGTACGTGACTACGCATTTCTGTGTCTGCACACATGCATGGGCATTTCCTGCGTGTTTGTGCTCTGGTGTGTGTCCTTGCAGTTACATGGGCATGTCTCCACATGTGCGTGCAGCTGTGTGTGACTGTGCAGATGTGTGCACACAAACACACACATCTGTTATGTATGCATGCAGGTGTGTGTGTGACCACACATGTTTGCACACATGGGCGCCTTGCACATTTGTGTGGATGTGTGTGATCACTCATGCAGGCATGTCCGTACATGCATATATGTGACTTGCCCATGTGTGTACAGGTGTGTGACAATGCACGTGTGCACACACAGAGGAGTGTTTGTTGGGTTTGCCTGTTTGGCAGGTGTGTGATTGTGCAGGTGTGTCTGAAGTATGCAGGTCTATGCGCACATGGGTGTGTCTCCTCCTGTGTGTGCAGCTGTGCAGGTCTGTGGCAGTGCAGCTGTACGCACACACACACATGAGCTTTTTAAAATGTGCATGTGCAGGTTTCTGTGACCCTGCATGCAAGCGAGTGCACACCTGAGTGCCTTGTACATGTGTGTGCAGGCCTGTGACCAAGCATGTGTGTACACACTTGTATGCGTGTGTTTCACATGTGCTTGCAAGTGTGTGCAGCCGTGCAGGTGTGGGCACACACACACATAGCCATCCTCACGTGTGTGTGAGCTGTGTGGCTGTGCAGGTGTGGGCACACACACACACATAGCCATCCTCACATGTGTGTGAGCTGTGTAGCCGTGCAGGTGTGGGCACACACACACACATAGCCATCCTCACGTGTGTGTGAGCTGTGTGGCTGTGCAGGTGTGGGCACACACACACACATAGCCATCCTCACATGTGTGTGAGCTGTGTAGCCGTGCAGATGTGGGCACACCCATGGCCATGTATCACACTGTCTGTCGTGCGTGGATGTGCAGGTGTGTCCCGCGTGTGCGTGCCGTGTCCGTGCCGTGCCGTGCTCGTGCCCGTGTGCGTGCAAGCCCCTCCCGCTGTCCCCGCCTCCGCGTTGCGGGCGGAGCGCGGAGCTCGGGGCGGGGAGCGGTGCGGGGCTCGGAGCGCGGAGCGGTCGCTCCCGGCGCGGGGCCGCCATGGCGTGGCCCTGCATCACCCGTGCCTGCTGCATCGCCCGCTTCTGGAACCAGCTGGACAAGGCGGACATCGCCGTCCCGCTCGTTTTCACCAAGTACTCGGAGGCCACCGAGCACCCCGCCGCGCCCCCGCCGCGCCCCGCGGCGCCCATCGAGACCCAGCCGGGCGGCGAGGCGGCTGCGGCGGCCGCGGGAGCTGAGCCGGCTCCCGGCGCCGCCCGGCCCGGCCCGGCCCCGCACGCCTCCCCCCCGGCCGACTCGGTGATGCGGCACGACTACAAGCCTTGGAAGGTGCAGCGGCCGGAGCCGAGCTGCAAGCCCAAGAGCGAGTACCAGCCCTCGGACACTCCCTTCGAGAAGGAGACGCAGTACCAGAAGGATTTCCGTGCCTGGCCGATCCCCAAGCGGGGCGACCATCCCTGGATCCCCAAACCGGGACCTTCCCCCGTCCTGGCCCTGGACCGCGCTCCCCCGGAGAAGCCGGCTCAGGAGAAGCGGCGGAAGGTGCACATCGCTCCCGAGAAGAAGGAGGAGCACCCCGAGGCGGAGGATGAGCATCCCAAAGCAGCGCGGCCCGGGGATGGGAGAGACAAGGGTCGGAAGAAGGCGGAGGAGGCGGGCGGGCAGCCGGCGGAGCCGAGCCGAGGCCGGGCGGCTGCCGATGCTGTCAACAGGCAGATCAAAGAGGAGGTGGCGGCGGGGGTCAGCTCGTCCTACAGGTGAGAAGACATATCCTCCCCCCACTCCCACCCCATCCATCCTGATCCCCACCCTGCCGGCCCCTCCTCAGGTCTTATCCAGCCCCTGTGCGCTTCCCTGGAGGAGCATCCCACCCAGGGAGTGAGGCTGTGAAACATTCCGGGGGGGGCTTGGCTTGCCGATTTCCTGCGCGGGGAGTGTCCTTAATTTCCCCATCTCTCTGGGAATCGATGATGGAGCAGGAGGTATTGTACAGATAGTGAATACATGCACACTTTTTGTTGGCGGTCTGTTGGGTTTGGCAGCGGGTTTGAGTGTCTTTGTGTTCCCCCCCCTCCTGTTCATTCCAAATTTCAAAGACACCCACCACCTTGGGTTCCCGTATGGGTAATGTTTGGGGTCACCTCCGTGGAATGTGCAAGTCACTTCTGGTCCTTGCCGAGCACATCCCTGGCTGTCAGGCTGCAGCCAGCC
Organism: Zonotrichia leucophrys gambelii; assembly: GCF_028769735.1. Lineage (NCBI taxonomy): Eukaryota > Metazoa > Chordata > Aves > Passeriformes > Passerellidae > Zonotrichia > Zonotrichia leucophrys. The sequence goes on from NC_088169.1 coordinate 101,902,793, forward strand.
CAAAGGACCTGCAGCCTGACCGCATCATGGACAGATGAGTGCCCCACCCAGGGGCAGGAGCATCCCAGGAAGCGTCTCAGGCTGGCCCCGCTCAAGACAAAGCATCCCTGGATGCGCCAGGATGAGGGACACGCATCCTAGGCCGCTTGGGTGGGGCAGCCTTCAGACGCTGCCATGTTTTAATGCAGCGCAGCAGGGGATGACACATCCCTCTGTCCCCCCAGCACCTCCCCAGCCAGCTAGGAATGCGTGCCCTTATTTCACTTCGGCAGCAGAGACCTTGTTTGGGATTCCGAGTGTGAAACTCCTCGCAGCGAGCTGCTGTTGTTGTTTCTCTCCGGGTCAGGGCGTTCGATGTGTTGGGAATGCAGAAACAAGTGATGGAGTGGCTGCCCTGCATGTACGTTTGCAAGGAGGGCTTGCTGCAGTTGTGTTTTCCAGCACTTTCTTTGGCAGAGCCCACCCCTGCCAGGGTGGAAGTGGCACAGAGCAAAGCTGTGGTGCAAAAAATGAGATTGCAGCTGTTTTGCCTTTCCCTATAGCTGTGTGAATGCTGAGGTGTTTATGACTCTGAATAGAGGTGACACCTGGCCATCAAACAAGCAACACATTAATGCAGATTTAGGATGAAGCTGGGACTTGCCTCCTCTGTCCCACTGAGCAAAGCTGACAGTCATCTGCTTTCCCCCCTCCCTAAGTGGGAAACAGTTCAAGCAGTGAAATCCTGATTTTTGCTGTCATTTGGCATCAGTTCTTAACTCTCCCTGGGTAATGCTGGAGGCTCAGGTGCATCCAGGTGTGATGGTGGTGCTTGGCTGAGACACGAAAAAGTGCCCAGGGATTTTTGGGGCCTCTGTTTTGCAGGGTGGGAGAGTGTTGGGAAAGGAGTCTCTGGGAGTGACACAGCCCTGAAATCTGCTGTGAACCGAGACTCAGCTTTTTGTCTGCTCACCTTGTAAGGTCTGCTGGAGACAGCAGGGCTAAAGCAGAAAGCTTTCTCCTGGAACTGGAGAGCTGATGTGTTGTTTCTCTTCTACTGCCACAAAGGATAATTGCACTTATTTGCATATTTAAATGCAGATTGCTCACCTCCCTGTCCCTCCAGTCTGCTCCTAAGGCACTGGGCTAGGATTCCTCCCCAAGGAAAGGGGTTGGATCAGCAGGGATGTTAAACCTAAGAGGAACTAGAAGGATTTAGCCTTCTTTGTGTTGCTTGTTGGCTTTCACAGTACTCTTGGGGCTTCTCTTCCCACCTGGGAAAGTGCTCTCCCACTTCCATGTTTTTCTTCCTTGCAGAAATGTTTGCTCTGACGCTCAGCCATAGAGCATAAGCGCCTCTTCATTAATGCCTAAGTGATGTTTTGGCTAATTGTTCTCATTTTCTGTTCAAATTAGGCATCTTCTAAGTGTTGTTTATTGTTTGGATTCTTATAAAAAGCCAAATTCTCCAAGTCCTAATTACTGCCAACAGCCTGTCTGCTGACATGCTGGGTGGATATTGTACATCTCCAGGGATGGAGACTCACAGCCTATTGGGGCAACCTTATGGGCCACCCAGCAGCCAAAAATTACCCCCTCATGACCTCTTGCTAGAGAGCAGCAAGGATGGCTCACATGGGGCTTTGTTCCTTGTGCATGGATGAAGGTTCTCCATCAGCAGAGAGTCAGGGGGAGATTCCCTTACAGTCCTCTGTCACTGCTGCAAATCCATGTTTCCAAGGCTGGGAGACAATTCCTTGGTGAAACCAAAGAGCAGACCAGCAGGAGTTTTTAAGCTTGCTCTGTCCCACTGGGTATTATTTCCATGTGAGAAATACCTGAGAGCATGGGATAGAGTCAGCAGCTAGCCCAAGGTCATGAGGGAAGTCCATGCTAAAGGGAAGAATTCTCTTTTTTAACCTCTGTGTGCCTGGACAGATGAAAATCCCAGAGACCATGTGCCTGTGACCTCCTCCCAGGCCCACACAGAGGTGGTGCCTGGTGGTGATGTCCATGGAAGATGGAGGTTCCTCCCAGCCAGAGGGATGGGGGATTTGTTTGTATCAGCATTTTAGCCAGAAGCCTTCAGTGAGGCCAGAGGGGCAGGAGTGTGGATGTCTGCCAGAGACTGCCTGTGCCCAGGGATCCTACAGAATAAATTTATTTAGGATTTATTTCCAGTATTTAGTTCTCTTATTCTTATCTTATTTATCGTATTTACATTATTTATATTTTTATATGTATATATTCATTAACTATAATTTATTAACTATTCAGTTATGTATGGGATTTATTTATGGACTTTTTCCCACTGCTCTCACTGGGTGTGCAATGGTCGAGCAAGGTTCCAGCACTGAGGGGCTTCTTGCCTCAGTTTCCCTCCCCAGCACGTGAGCTGCCCAAGTTTATAGGTAGCCAAGGCAGGTTACATCTCCTTCACTCCCCCTTCCCTTCCCTTTGGTCCTGCTTCCCAGTGTGGCCTGTGGACCCTGAAGGACACCAAGGAGCAGGAAATCCTTCAGCCAGGTCAGTGACAAGCCCCATGGAAAGCCTCTGGTGGTGGATGAAGCTGTTTTCTTGTTCAGTTCTGTGAGGGCTTTATCTGTGTTGGGTGAGGGGATTTCTCCTCCTGAACTTCTGGATGGGATGGGCAGAGCATTTCTCCCAAAGGATGGAGTGGGCTGGACTTGGCTCTGGGAGTTTGGGATCAGAGGGAACAAGCAACAAAATGTGGCATTTGCTGGTGGATGTGAAACAATTAAAAGCACTTTTGGCAAAAATAAAAGAAGGAATGAATGAATACTTTCCATTTTTATCTGGAAATTATGTGAAAAGGACAGAATTAGGTGTTTCTTGGGTGTTGTTTCCCCCTTCTCTTTGTCTTGCATTCTGCTTCTTTTGTTACCTTTATTCCCTGAAAAAAAAAGATACAAAACTTAAAGGAAACATTTACCCCCTTTGTAAGGTATCAAAATGAGTACTAAGAAAATTAATTTCCCGTGAGAAGTAATATTGTGAAACCAGATTTAATTTTTTTTTTTACCAAACCAATTAATTTTTCCCTCCCACCAACTTCCTTTCCTAGCAGAGGAAACAAGACAATAAAGGCTTCAATGGAAAATTTTGGGCTGCCTCTAGTACTAATGAATTGCCTGTTGCTAATGTTCTGTCATTCATCCCAAACCCTGGAGGTACTGAGGATGTGGAGCAAATGAGAATCTGTAGTAGCTATAGAGATGAATGAGTCAGCACTGGAGACTTGCTGCCTGCTTTTCAGAGACACAGCAGAGATAATTTGGGGAGGGATATCCACAAAGGAAGGCTGGACCAAGGTACAGAAGGGCAGGAAATCCATGCTCCTCCTTGTTCTGAAAACAGGCTGGGAGAGCTGGGGGTGCTCAGCCTGGACTGGAGAACGATCTGGGGAGACCTCAGAGCACCTGTCAGTGCCTAAAGGGGCTCCAACAGTCAGAGTGGGACTTTGGGCAAGGGTCTGGAGGGGCAGAACATGGGGGAATGGCATCCCACTGACAGAGGGCAGGGTTAGAAGGGATACCAGGGAGAAATTCCTGGCTGTGTATCACAGACATCTTTTATGAAAAATCCTTTCCTTAGGATTTTTCCTCCTGAGAAGCTGAGAGGCCTCAGGAACAAAATGTAAACAGTGATTATCTGCTGCTGTGGAATGCAACAGGTGCATCTGTGATTGGCCCATGTTGGTTGTTTTTAATTTAATGGCCAATCACAGTCAGCTGGCTTGGACTCTCTGTCCAAGACACAGGCCTTTGTTATAATTCCTTCTTTTTCTATTCTTAGCTAGCCTTCTGATGAAATACTTTCTTCTATTCCTTTTAATATAGTTTTAATATAATATATATCATAAAATAATAAATCAAGCCTTCTGAAACATGGAGTCAGATCCTCATCTCTTCCCTCATCCTCGGACCCCTGTGAACACGGTCACAGATGTGAGGGTGCTGTGGCCCTGGCACGGGTACCCACAGAAGCTGTGGTTGCCCCATCCCTGGAAGGTTTCAAGGCAGATTGGATGGGGCTTGGAGCAACCTGCTCTGCTGGAATGTGTTCCTGCCCATGGCAGGGCAGTGGAACAGGATAAGCTTTGAGGTCCCTTCCAACCCAAGCCATTCTGTGTTTCTGTGATTTTATCTAACGTATTCTTGAAAATCTCCAGTGGAGGACAGCTCCTACCTTGGTGAAAATGCTAATAACACTGCTTATGCTGTAACATGGGAGATTTTCCATTGCCTTCTGAAACTTCTGATCAGATCCATAGCTATGTCTATACTAGTAAATTAAAGAGTCCCAGGACACGTTCCTGGGTGTGGAAGCATTATGTAAACTCCAGTTCCTAGAACTGTCCCCAGCCCTCTTCTCACACTGGGTTTGGTAGCACACACTCACTCCCAAGCCAAGAACTTATCCCTGCAATCAGTTTGGATGCAACCACCTTGGGTTTAGAGGTTAAAGAGGTTTAATAGCAAGAGTGAGGGCTATCCCAGACTCCACTGCCAGAGAACATTCCTGGGCAGATACCATTCTCCAAATCCTTGTTGTTTCAGCTATGAGAGTGTGTATTAAAGTAACCATGTAGGCAGAAGGATCCAGTTTTCTCAGGTGGAAGGGAAGGGGCAGAATGTTTTCTTCCATCCAGAAAAGGCTGTTCAGAGAGGTGTTTGGCAGCTCTGGCACAGGCTGAGCTCTGTCTCAGGGGTCATTTGATACAAACCTTCAGTGGCAGGAGGAGACACAATGTCTGGTGATTCCACAGGGATGGGTTGTATGAGTAACTAATGAATAATGGCCTAGTGTTTATTAAGACACAGAGCATGGAGATGGATGATACAGGCTTTGCTGGTTTTGCACAGCCTAGTTTTTGGAAGTGCAGGGTGGCCACAGGGGTGGCTTCTGTGAGAAGGTGCTGGAAGCTTCCACCATTTCTGGCAGAGCCATGCCCTGATGGCTCTGAAGATGGACATGCTGCTGGCCAAGGCTGGGAAAATTATAGATGGTGGAAACGCCTTTGTGATAACAGATTTAAGGAGAAAATCAAAACAAAGTGGGACGCAGTGTTTTTGTAGCCAGAGAAAAGGAAGAGGTGAGAACATGTGAGGGAAATGACATGGAGACACCAAGGGCAGTGGGGAAGGAGGTGCTCCAGGTGTCAGAGCCAAGAATCCTCTGCAGGCCATGGTGATGACCATGGTGATGTCCATGGTGAAGCAGGTTGTCCTCCTGCAGGCCACGGATCCCTGGGGGATGCAGAGATCCACCCACAGCCCTTGGGGGAGATGTCCACACCAGAGCAGGTGGATGCCTGGAGGAGGCTGTGATCCAGTGGGAGGCCTGGCGGAGAGAGGGGGCCCTGCTCCCAGGCTGGAGCAGCCTGTCCTTGGAGGACTGCACCCTGTGGAAAGAGAGAGCCATGCTGCTGCAGTTTTGGGAGGTGTGGTGCTCGTGAGATTGGAACCATGCTGGAGAAGTTCACAGAAAACTGTCTCCTGTGGGAAGGGACCCCATGACATAGCAGGGGAAAGACTTCTCTCCCTGAGCAGTGGAAGATCATCTCAGGTCATGAACTGACCAAAACCCCACCCCCTGTCTCCCTGAGCTGTTGGTGGGAAGGAGGAAGGAATGGGGATAAAAGGTGTTTAAAGGGCTTATTTTACTTATCATTATCCTCCTCTGACTTTGTTAGCAATAAATTGATTTTGTACTTTTAAGTTGAGCCTGTTCTGCCCTTGGAGTGTTTTCTCCAAGTCCTTATCTTAACTCATGAACCCTTCATTTAATTTTTTTGCTCTGCCCAGCTGTAGCAGCGGAGGGTGAGCGAGCGAGCATCTGTGGTGGTTGCCTGCCATCTGGCCAGTGTCAGACCACAACTTGCAGGCAGAGAGCTGTTCTGCCACACTCTTGATCTCCTCTGGATGCAGTCCATCAGCTGGGAAAGACCAGTGGTGTCTCCAACCTGGGGACATTTGCAAGATCCAAATTGGAGTATGTGGCAATGTATTCCCTGCAGTCAGTTCAAGGTGGACAACATCCAGCCCCAAAAGCCAAGGGGGAGCTGCTCAGCAATGTAGGTAAAACTGAATTTTGCTGCTTTGACTGTGTGTGGACTGGAGCTGGTCAGTGCATGCCTTAGGACATGGTAGGGCAGGAGGAAGAGATGGAGGTGGCATTCAGGTGATGGAGCCAACATGCTTGAGCAACTATTCCTCTGCTCCTGCTCAGCTGGGCCACCTCAGAGAGACCTTCAGCCACATGGAGCTGGATAGGACCCTCTGAACCCTGAAGTCCAATTATCTGATTTGTTATTTAGTCTTTATGAGTCCCATCAAAGGCTCTGTCTCAGAAATGCAGAATTTTTAGTTGCATTATGCCAGCAGGAAGGCCTCAGTCTCTGATGATTTGCAACTCATTTACAGTCTGGGCCAATGGACAGGCTGTAGTTTGCTGTTTTATTTGGTTTATTTCTCTCTTATATTTTTCCTGTTTTATTGGCATACTTAGTGACTTTCCCCTGTCCAAATGTCACTGCTCAGTGTCTCCAGGTACAGTATCCACATTGTTTGGCTCTGTAGCTAGGAAGTAAACATTTTTACTTCCTGGTATCAGCCTTGTCTCTCTAACTTTTCCGAGATGAAATCTCTTTTTCTTAAACAGAGATGGACACTACTGCCCTTTGGAGATGAGGTCCCCATTCCTACTAAAGACTCAATGAGTCGTGTTTGTGGGCATCACGGATTCATTATGAATCCCTCATTTACTCTTTGATAACAAGGATGTCCATACTGTTCTTCTTCTCCTTCCTAGGCAGTTACATCCCGTAGCAATAAATTCTGGTGATTCATACCAAGCCTAGAATTCACTACTAGTTCTCATTCCATTTTGAACATGGCAGTCAAGGTCAATCCCCTCCTTCCCCTGTGATTTCCCAATCCTACACATTGGTGCTCCCAGTTGCATTGTGTCATTAGGTGTCATCAACATTGCCCTACTTTTTTTAGTGCCAAAGTCAACCTCAAAAATGTTAAACACTGCTAACCTTCTTTCAGGCTGCAGCTCAGCCTTCCAACATTCATCACTGTCATTTCCCTTCCCTAGGTTCCCATTCTGCTGATGTTCATGTTCACTGGCTTAATTAATCATTTCTCACGTGGCCCTGGATAAAATGCTTTGCTGAAACCAAGTAGATTTTCACATTTCTTTTGTCTGTTAAGTCAGTTATCGTGTCAAAGGACATGTCAAACATCTCTCCTCCTCCCCTTCCACACACTTCTGTGTCTGGTGAGACCACCACCTTCTTTGGGATGCACGAGCTGATGCTGGAGAGCAGATCCCACTTTTACTTGGTGGCTTCAAGCCACCACTGTAACACAAAGTAAATAAAGAGGAGAGAGATCAACTAATTTAGATTACCCATCCTTTCTTTTTTCAAATAAATCACTAAGACATATAATGTTATAAATACGTCTCATCTTGCATTTAGAGCATGACCTTTCCTTTTCCTGTCTCCTGCCAGCTAAATAAGCTTTCTAAGTACTTCTGCACTCAATCTTGCATCAATCTTCACTGTTCTTTGCTCTGATCTGAATGTATTTATATATATATGTATGTATGTGTATATATATATGTATATATTCATATGGTGTCTTTGGCTAAGCCTTGCTCCACTGGGGCAAGAGCAGGGATGCTCTTCTGCTATCATGGTCAACACCAGCCAGGAGGGAAAGGGACATTTTAGGAAAGTTTTATAGAATGGAATTTTTATTTCTCTTGTTGTATAACTCAATAATCTGGATATCCTCCCAATGTCCTTTTTATATACATATATATAGGTGTATATGGGCGTATATATATGGTATATGTGTATATACATATATAAAGGACATTGGAAGGATATATAATAATTTGTAATTATATATTATTTATTTCTATATATTAATATATTTTATATACTAATGTTTTATATATTATGTTTATATCTATGTATATCTATTTTTATATATTATTGAAATACTATACACACAAACTGGGCTGTTCACCAAGTTACTCCTTTAGACTCCAACTCATTTTTTCTCCCCAAATCCAGCATTGCAGGTGTTCTATTGCAAACAAATTTTGCTTTCTATTAATAACTGCTTTATTTTGATTAATAGGTCATTATATGATGTTCTGGATTGCAAGATAAGTGTCTATTGCCCCCTTAGAGGTGGGGAAATTATCTTCTGTTAATTGGGCAGTTTGCTTTATCTCTTCCACAAACCAATCCTCCCTCTGGGAAATATCTTCTGTTAATGGGCCATTGAGTGTCTCTGCATGACTGATAAAATTACAGCATCCCATTGTGGGATGATCCACCCAGGGGGAGGAACCAAGCATTCCTAACTGGATATAATTGAGATTTTGGGACACCAGAGCAGCCTTTTTTACTGGATTTCCAGAGGAATACCAGGCCCATCTACACCTTCAGAGGATCTTCAGAGGAAAACTACACTCTTCTACAGGATCCCTGCTTCAACAGAATCACACCTGACACTCCAGCAGGACTAGAGCCACCATATAATCTTAAAATTTAACACACTGTGGTTGTGAGTTGCAGTCAGGTGTGTCTGTCCAGCCCGTCCTATCTCAGTCTTGGGTCTTGATGTCTCATGGTCCATCAGTGTTTATGTACACATCATCATCTTTCTCACACCTCCTTGGGCAGTAGGGGTGCTCCAGGGAGTTAGTGCTGGAATCTAGTAACCAGGCTTTGGGCTATGTCACACTGATATTTAATATGGAAATTGGGTGGGAAGTCAAACTGGATGGTTGTGCAAAATTGGTCTTTTCATGTCAGACTTGGGACATGGTGCAAAATAGGAGGAAACAGAGACTTGACTTGTAATTATGGCCTGGGAAGAGTGAAGATGTGAAGGTGGTGCACTGCTGTACCCCACTTTCATACCCATGTTGCTCTAATTAAGGGAGCTGTAAACACTGAAATAGAGGCTGTATTTTGTTTTAAAGTCTCCAAACACTTGCAAACAGTTGTGATTTAACCTGGGTCCCCAGTCTGGATTTCAGCAAACACCACATTCCAGCCCACAGAAGTATTACTGTGTCCTGAAGTCTGGCAATGTCCAGGTTCAGGGTTATGACATTGACATAGAAACTGCATTTATGTGCTGTGCAGAAGGGGAAATGAGGGGAATCACCATGACCTCAATTGCTGTGGACACTGCATCCTTCTTTGTTGTGTGTAAACATCCCGTGGGAAGCTGCACAGGTGCTGGAAATGTGTTCAAGCTTCCACAGCAACAAATGATCAAGAATATTCTACTTAGGAAATATTATAGGAAATTACTGTATGAAGTTCAGTGTAAGATGTTGTGGAAGGAGAAGATATTTATTTATAAAATATATTAAAATCTAGATTTTTCCTCTTTTTCCTTTGATTTCATTAATTTACACTCACCCTGCAGGTAGACAGATGTCCATGTTCAGGTGATCTGACAAGGATCACTGGTGGACACCAGCTTTTGAGTTCTTATGTCATTCCTTGGGTTTTTCTCAGCTGATGACTACAAATTCAGTTTTGTGCAGGTCTTTCATGTCACTTAGGGGTCATTTATCTCAGATTCATCCTTGAATAGCCCACCAATAGGACTCTCTGATGCTGAACACATCCAAGGATGGGGCAGCCACAGCTGCTCTGGGCAACCTGTGGCCAGGACCATACAAGGAAGAATTTCTTCCCAATATTCCATCTAACCCTGCCCTCTGGCAGTGGGAAGCCACTCTCCATTGTCCTGTTCCTCCAGACGCTTGTCCAAAGTCACTCTCCAGCTCTCTTGGAGCCTCTTTAGGTGTAGGATGCCTTAAATATCCAACAGGCAATTTGCATTTGCAGCGCTATGTTCCTCCTGTAATTCTAACTGGTACTTTTGTGTAGTGGTTTTGGTTTGCCAATTTTAGATTTCCCCAGTTTTCAGATTTCCCCAATTTTGAGATTTCCCCAATTAATGTGCTGATGAGTGTGGTGGATTCAGCACTGGCCAATCACTAGTGCACTCATTTCCTGCTGTGAGACAGGATTAGGAGAAAGACAAAGCAGGCTCAAAACTTTAAAAGGGTATAAAGAAAATTTTATTAAAAGCAACTAAAAGAAAAAAGTAGTCAGAATCAAAACAAACCCTTCAGAACACTCTTCCACCCTCCACAACCTTTTCTTTCCCACTGACAATGTAAAGAAACAAGACTTAAAATTTCCAGTCAGTTTACCACCTCTAAAATAGTCTTTCTTCAGTTCCTTTAGGGAGAGAAGTCCCTCTTGTTAAGGTATTGGAGACTTCTCCACAAGAGAGAAAAACCAGCTCTCTCACAGCTCTCAATTTTCTCACCACTAGCAGCCACCCAGGGAAATCTGCCATCATGAAATCCTTACTATTGCCACAAGCCTTCCCACAGCTTGTCAATGGGATATCTCGACTTAAGGGGTATTGTTTTAAAGATGAGCTGTTCAAAGGCAAAAGTTCTCATTATCTATCTCTAAAATCATGTTAAACCCTGAAAACAGAGATCTTCTCCTGGAAGCACAGGACTGCTCTTCTCTCTTTCTCAGTTCAAACTTCTCATGGGATCACAGCCATTTCAACATCTGCTTACTTTAGCATGGAAGCCTTTGCTCAATATCAGTTTGAACCCTTAATCTCCCCATAGTTTCATGCATTTTAGGGAAAAAGAGTCCTTTCTTCATAGTTTACAAGAGGATTTCAGCTTCAAAAATAAGGCATCTCCTCACCCTGCCATCTGGGACTTGACTTCTTCTTCACTGACATTGGTGTCCTCATGTTGTTCCTTTACATGCTTGCATCTTTCTCCTTTCTCTCACTCGAGGGAGTGTTGAAGCATTGAAAGGGTTATCTTTGCGTGAAAAATGCCAATCACTTGTGATAAAATTTTAGAAGTTTAATAGTAATAAAATAGTAATAAAAATTAGGACAAGAAGAATTTGGACAATCAAAGTTAGGACAAAAAAGGACAATAAAAAGCAAAAAATTATGGATGTCTGGGTGCTTTTTGCACTCTGACACAAAAGCACTCTTCGCTAACAAAGGATTAACCATTAAAAGCAATAGCCTGATAGCCAGTTGCATATTCATATATCTCATACATGATTCAAACATTCTTTTCAAACAAAGGGTGTCTCCTGCTTAATTGCTGCTCCCCCCCTCCCCATCATTTCTTGGCTCCTAGAAGTCTGGAAGAAGTCTGGATTGTCCCAGTAAAGAGACAATAATTCTTCTCTTGAGATTTTGGTGTCTTGTTGGTGTTACCTTTATGTGAAGAATTTATTGGTTATCTTATCTGTTCCTAGAGCTAGTTACAAAAAGTATCTTACATCACATAGTTTCTATTTTAATATTGTGCTGTAGCCTAAAAACTATATTCACCACACTACTTAAAAATATTAATACAGCACAACTAAAAAAATTAATGCAGTGTAACTTTCCAACACAACACATATAATATTCATTTTAATATTTGTGAAGAGTCAATCATATAGTATGCATTTTTCACACTTTGCACCACTTGTCTGAATTTCCTCCCATTCCAAACCATGACACTTTATTACAGGTAAGAGATTTGTAAGGGCAGAATGTGGCATTAGGACCCAACCACTTCAGAGCCTGTCCAGAGTCATATTTCATCCATGTAATCTCGTGCTGAGTCCTTCACTTATGTTTGGCTAAATAATTTTGGTTGAATTGGAATTCAAAGAGCTCTTGACATATTGAAGAAATCTCTTGAAACAAAGAAGCAGCAGTTTAGGAGAGGGGAGGGCAGGGATAGGTAGGGATCAGCAGTGGTGCTGGTGCAGATGGGGACAGCTGGTGGAGGAACAATTCTGCAGGGAATCACAAATCACATGCCAGTAATTGTTACTTCATTTTAAAAAATAATAAACTAAGAACAAAAGCATTCCAAACGAAATACTTTGGGGCAAGTAGAGTACTGAGATACATGGAAAGGATGTGACATCTTACCACACTAGTCAAGACTTGGGTAAATAGTTTTTTGTTCAGGTTTTGGTTTTGTACTTCAGTAGTCATGGACCAGAGAAGTTTCTGAGGATACCCATTAGAGAGGCCAGGAGTGCAGCAGACATGGTCATTGCAGGAAGCTGGAAAGTATGGAATGGTTTTGGAAGAGAGAAATGGATTATTAACTTTGCATCTATGAAATGTAACAGTGGGTTAGGATGCTCAAACCTGCTGTTGTCACAGCCCAGAGGAGCAAACTTGGATGTCAAAAGTTAAAAGTGTATGAAGTGCATTGTTGGACAAAGTTCAAGGGATATTGTGCCTCTCTGGAGATGCCAGGAGGCTATCTCCACAGTCTCCCTCTCTGAATGTAGGAGAAAGGAAAATCATTATCACTCATTCTCTGCATTGATTTTTTTGTCTGCAGTGACCTTGGTGCTGCTAGCTTTTCTTTATGCTCCCCAGGGCATAGGTTGGATCAAGCAATTACAATTTTAATAAAAGCTGCCTGGCTGTATGTGTGGTGACATTTGATTTCTGTTATTTTGATGACCTCTGCTGATCATCAGTCATTGTCCCAGTACCCTCTCTGCTCCCTGCCATGCTCTCAGTCTTCCATCCCATGTTGGGCTCCAACTGTTGGAGTCTTACCCCATGGTAAAACCTTGTGTATTTTTGCAACCAAGACAAATAACCACTTAGTGGGCTCACAGCCTCCTGACATTCATGTTGACTTGAAATAAAAAGCGTCATTGCTTGACAGCAGAGCTTAATGTGGGACCACTGAACCTGCCCTGCCTGGCTGGAAAACACTTGATGGTGCTCAGAAAGTGTGTGGATGTGGCACTTGTGGTCATGGGTTAATAGTGGGCCTGGCAGTGCTGGGCTAATGGCTGAACTTGATGATCACAGAAGTATTTTCCAATAGAAATGATTCTATGACTCAAGAGCAGGCTTCATGTAGCTGTTGCAGAGATCAATGGAAAACCCTATTCAGGTCAGGATCAGGATTTGACCAAACAGAACAGAGTACAGCCAAGAGTGACCCCACTGAATTGCTTTAGCATGACAGCTTCCAAGCAATTATTTTCCCATCCTCCTTTGGGTTGATTTTTTTCTTGGCTAGCATGTTTGGGGTTTCTTTTTGCAATGCAAAATTCAATTATTACTTAATATAAACATTTTATAAACTGCTACAGGAGGTGAATTATTTATGGGAAGGGAAGAAGTGCTTTTTCTGAGCCTTTCTGCTCTGTCAGTTGCAATCAATCTGAGAGTGTGTTTAAAGCTTGCATGCTCTGCCTGGGAGACAAGAACTCTGCCTTTTTCCATCATCTCTTCTCTCAATTAAATATCTGCTTAATACATTTGTCCCGAGCATGTTTTAGTTTTTGATTAAGTTTGGAACAACTCCAAAGGAAGAAGTATTTGTAGATCGCCTTATTTTCAAATGAGACAAATAATTTACCCAGCAGGATACAAATGGCTTAGAGAGGCTGTAAACATCTGCTGTGGGCACAAAAGTGCATTGGATGTAACAACAAATCCTCCTTCTAGTTCTTCACAGAAGACTTATAAAACTGGTGCTTCTGTTTTTTAGTTCTTAAATTTACTGCCTGGGAGCTTTTTTTCTTTAAGAAAAGGATTGCTGTGCACACTTTTGTGTGCTGGTAGGTAGGTCTGGCATGGGTGATGCATGCAGAGACTGCACAGTGGAGGAATATTTGTATTCAGTTCTATGTTAATGGTACCTTTCTTGGGAAGTGGGTTTCTATGACCCAGGTATGTTTTTAAGGCTATTTACATCCACATTACAATGGCACCATCATCTAGTCCAGCTGTCTCTGGCCACATGAGCATCAGTGCAGCACTGTCTCTGAGCAAGCAGCCCATTTGCAACCTCCTCCAGATGTTTCAGGCACCTGGAGGTGCCAAGAGACCCCAGGACATCAGATCCCTGAGTGGTAACATCCCATCAGCTTTGCAAATCATGACAATGCAAGATGCTCCCCAAAATGGGAACAGGCCCTGAGTCTCTTGGGTGTTTCTGTGGTTTCCTCCCATCTGTGCAGCTCTCCAGGCCTTGATTGCTGCACACAATATTTACAGAGCTCCTTTGCTGGCACAGGCAGCTGTGCACACAGTCTAGGATTTTTTCCTCAGGTATGTCTGAATGGTGAGTCTCCCTGATATTTTAGGTGTGTTCACCATGATGCTTTTGATGAAGCACCGTGGGGGCCTCTAGACATGAGCACCTTTGATATAAAGACACAACTCATTTGGTTTGAGCTTTGCTTTCAGATCTTTACACTCTATGCAAACACTGGAGGAGCCCTTGAAAATGACCAATTAATTATCAAACAGCTTTTCTTCCACAACATGCTTTCTCACATACAAAGTTTTCCATATAAAGCTTTCCTACTGTCATCCTTATCCCTTTTTTATTACACTGTGATGGTTTTGGTGTGGACAGGGTGGTACCTGCAGAGACCACTAGCTGCTTTGTTCACTCGTATCAACTTTGTTCACTCATATCACTTTGATAAACTCATACCAGTCCTTGTTTTTAAGCAGTTAGGAGGAGATTTCACAATAGAGCATCTATTCCACTGCCTTCTGCTGTCTCTTCCCCATATTCCCCCAAGGCAGCTTTGGTGGTCCCAGTATTTACAGATTTGGTACCGTGGGACTAATCAGGTTGTTACAGAGCTGGAGTCAGTGAGTCCTCCCCATTACATTATTGATTTCTAAGTGATCCTGGCAATTTCCCAAACTTGGGGTAGAAAAATGCAGAGCATTTTTTCATTTCCAGCAATTCATTTGACTTTTGTGTCTCCTTCTGGTAGGGATAGCTTCTAAAGAAAGATATGTTAACTGAAGTGGAATGAACTGAGTATTACACTGTTGAAAGTGATAAACTTTATTGGCCCTGATTCTGCTCTCCATTGCACCAACACTGTCCCAGTGACTTGTGCTGGTGGGTTGTATGGTTTCCTAAAAAAATGCATGGGCATCCTAAGCTTTATCTCTTCCCAAAGAAGCTTTCCCAACTCCTTGTTCTCCCACACTGTGCCCTGAAACTCTCTGCTCATCCCACTTCAGTCACAAAGTCTCAGAATGGTTTGGATTGGAAGGGACCTTAAAAGACCACCCAATTCCACCCCCTGCCATGGACAGGGACACTTTCCACCAGACCAGGTTACTCCAAGCCCCATCCACCTTGGTCTTGGACACTTTAGGGATGGGGCAGCAACAGCTGCTCTGGGCAGGGCCTTACCACTCTCACAGGGAGGAATTTCTTCCCTATATCTAATCTAAATCACCCTGCTTTCGGTTTAAACCCCTTCTGCCTTGTCCTAGATTTTCATGGTGCTTTTTAGAATAACCTTCCTCACAGCACCCAGGGCAATTTAAATGGAATAATCCACATTTCCTCTCCAGTAATTCCACATATGTTATGCAAACTCTGCGCCTTAATGTCTCAGCACAAACCAATTTTATAACTGGATTTTGCAGCCTTTGCAATAACACAGTATGTAAGGGTAAAGATGGGAGGGGAAATCCAACTCAGCCTTTCTCTTAGCCCAGTAATCCTTTATCTTAAAATCTTTGCTCAAGTCCCAGCTCTCTTCTTTCATCTACTTAGCTCACACCCAGATCTGTTATGGTTTTTCCAGTTAAAAAGAATTACAACCTCTTAATTTCCACTACAGAAACATTCAGTGGTGGCATTGCACAGGAAGGCATCAATTGACAAGCAGAATTCAGTCAGAGCCAGTGACTTGTCACTTTTGAATGTTAAAAAATACTTTAGATGCATTATATATATATAAAATTTTGTAAAGAAATAGGACAACCTCAGACACACACACATAAGCATGGCAGAGGCAGATGATTGGACCAAATGTAGGTTAATCTGCATTCATCCACATCTGTATTGCATTATTCAAGGCTGTGTTGTTGTCACACTACCTATGCTGTGTGCAGCCTGACATGTGTCACACACTTGGGACATGGTTGGAAATGGGGAAATGCAGCTCATCGAGCTGCAGAAATGTTTGCTGTGGAATAGTCATCTCATTAGACCTGTTAGATATGTGGACAGATTGAAGGGTTTCCTGGGGAGTAGTTCTTGCAAAAAATATCTGCAACAATATTTTTATTACTATGCATTTTTATAGCATATGTAAATATTTATCTAGTATATATAAATATGTATGTATTTTATTAGTAGTATGGATTTTAATTGTTATTTTATTTGTACAATAAATATAAACAATTACCTGATCTGGGCAAGCTGATTTAGTTGAAAATATCCCTGCTCATTTCAGGGAAGGTGGACTATATGATCTTTCCCTTCTAACACAAACTGTTCCATGAATCTGTGATTTTAAACCTCTGTACAGGGGGACTACCACTAGAAGATAAGCCTTGAGGATGGATAAAGCATCATGGATTTGAATTCTCCTTCCATTTCCAATATTAAGATATTATGCACACAAAGCATACATAAATACAAGTTTGATTTATATGTCTATATTTGACCTTATACACTAAAATGGGATAAAATTGGGTGTCTTTGGACCCTAAGCATGTGTGTGAGATTTGCTTTCACAGGAAGTACTTTTGGCTTGGAGGCTCTAAGATGTTAAAACACAAGATCACTTACATGGTGCCTGGTTGTTACAACAACCCCAAGTTCAGTGATGGAACAGAAAACAAGAGGTTATCCTGGCTGCTTGGTCTCTGAGCTGAGCTTCAGGCTTTTCTGCTCTGTAGGCATCCATTGTGATGAGAGCAGCTAGGGCTGTGACCTCAGATCTGTTATCTCCCTCAGCTCTGCAGGGTCACTGAAGGTGGGCACAAGGATAATGCCAGGCACCTGCAGAGTTAGATGATAAATTTACCTTCCACAAGCAGTATGGACATAAGAAGTATTCTGTGCTATTCAAGACTCTGTTTGCATTGGACTTGCAGCCGTGTGTCACTGCTCCAGCCCAGTGCAAGGAAAAATTTTATTACCACAGGGCCAAGGCTCTGGGGAGACCTTGGAACCTCTTCTAGTACTTAAAAGGGCTCCAAGAGAGACATTGGACAAAGAGTGACAGGATGAGGGGGAACTGCTTTACTCTGACAGAGGGCAGGGTTAGGTGGGATATTGGGCAGAAATTCTTGGCTGTGAGGGTGGTGAGGCCCAGGCACAGGTTGCCCTCAGAAGCTGCGGCTGCCCCATCCCTGGAGGTGTTCAAGGCCAGGTTAAATGGTGCTTCGAGCAACCTGGTCTTGCTGAAGGTGTCTCTGCCCGTGGCAGGGGGCTGGAACAAGACAATCTTTAATGTCCCTTCCAACCCACACCATTCTGCAATTCTGTGATGCGATGGCGCGGCCGGAGCTGCCGAAGCCACCGCCCTCCCGAGAGAAGGGGATGGCTCAGTGCACCGAGCACACTCACCATGGGATGTTATTGGAAGGTTGACAGAGAGAAAAGCAGAAGGGAGGGGTTCTTTGTTTGGCATTCCAGGGGTGTTTATTAAGAGCACACTGAAGGGAACCAGGGACAAAGAACAAAGGAGGGTCCAGGGTTATATACGGGACAAGGGAGGCGGAGTGTCGGATCTGAGGGACAATGGGTTGAGGGAACGGGCGGTACAGAGGCAGGGTTAGACGGTAACAACAACTGGGATTCAGGGGAGGAGCTGCAAGGAATGGGGACTAATAGGGGAAACAGAAGTGGGGAACATTCTAGAACTGAGGAGGGAAAAGGGATGACATAACTTGGCTCATTAACATAAAGGCACAAGGAACTATGGGAGAGCATCACTTTGTGTTCCTCTTCCAAAGGCATCCCTGCCTCAGCATCCCCGTCTATGTCTTGGGATGCAACATTGTGGTATTCTGGGTATTAGCTTTGCCACAGGACTTGGTTTATTGCTTCTTTACTTAGTGGTTGAGGTCCTTGTTCCTCAGTCCCCTTGTTCCTCAGCGTCCCCTCCATAAATGTTCATGGGGATCCCTATTCATACCCTGCCTTTTCCCAGCATCTGCCTGTTCCCATCTTGGACATGTAAACTATTTGAAACCAGGTGAACTAGTTCTTCTATGTAAGCCCACTGGAACTGCTTTCATATATTAAATGAAACTCAGATTGTGATGTCTCAATTTTGAGACAAATTTAGGAGAGAACACTCTTCTAATGAATCATCTCCTCTAAAAGGGTTCCAATAATCCCTTTCCATCAATAGGAAATTAATATTAATGGATGAAAGTGGAAAAAAACCAAACCAAACACTTTGTTAAAAAACAGAATGTCCACAAGGCAAGCGGGAAAAACATAAATAACTGCTAAATATTAAATTGTCTGACCTTATCCACACACACACACACTGGAAAAAAAAACCCAAACCAAAATGCCAGGGAAAATACCTGCTACAACATGCAGTACAAAATGGTGCCAGCTTCTCTCTCAGGATAAAAAACCCAAACAAACAGGAGCTTCTCACAGCAGTTTGAGCAGCAGATGAAAATTTGGTGACTCTCTGGCATCAAACTCTTCTCCACAGCAGATGAAAGAGCTGGGCTGGAGCCTCTTGGTGTGCTTTATCTCCCCATCTCAGTTTCCCAAAGTTTGAGGGCTGGAATGGAGCAACCCATCTCCCGCTGCTGCCAGTCATGCTTCTCTGGTCTTGGACCAGCAGCTGTTCAGTTCACCTCAAAGGCAGCTAAAAGATTGCTGCTGCTGCTTCTCCAAGGCCAGGAAAGGAAAAGGATTCTTGCCTGGGCCAACAAAACCAAGCTAGGCAAGTAAAACCAGACCACACAGAGTTATAGAATGCCTCGCCAGTAAGGCTTTGAAAAAACCGGCCAAAGAGCCCAAAGCTTCCCCCCCACCATGCCATGTGAGCAATTACACTGTCATGCAGACTAGAAATTAAATCTCAGAGAAACACTAAGGAAGAATGGAAATAATGATTCCCTGCAGGGAGCAGCAAAATACAGCAAGCTGAATTATACTCCTGCAACAGAAAGGCTACTTCTTGCCAACAGTGATGTCCTGACCTTTCTCCAGAAAGACCCATCCTTCTGTACTCATGAATTGGATAATAACTGAAGAAATTCAGACAAAATCTTTCTTGTGGTCTCAACCACCACCCATCTCCATCTTTTGCCTCAAGGGCAAACCTTGCAGTTCCCATGCAATGGACTTCAGTATCACTGTTGGAGAAGGGGCAGGATTTAAGGAAAAGGAGCTGGTGATGGGCTCAAGCAGCTTCACAACAGAGCTTCCAGTAAAGTCTGGGAAGACGGGTTTTTCCAGCAATCCCTGCCCAGCACTATGAGAGTAATTGGACTTAATGAACTCCTCCCTAGCAGTGTGAATGGACACTGGTGCAGGTTTCCTAGGGAAGCTGTGGCTATCCCATTCCTGAAAGTGTTCAAGGCCAGGCTGTGTGGGACTTGGGGCAACCTTGTTTAGTGGAAGGTGTCCCTGCCTATGGCAGTGCAATTGGAGTGACATGAGTTTTAAGGTCTCTTCCACCATTCTGGTATTCCATGAATTTGGACCAGAGGTGTTGTCAGCAGTGCTAGGTAGTGAGATGCACTTGTCCTTTATCCCCTTGGGCAGTAGCTCTTCAGTTCTTTAACCAACCATCTGTCCTGTCTTTGCTGAAAGCTGATGCTTTTGGCTTCTCTCCTCATCCTGCTGATGGATCTCCCTCAAGGACTGATGACACTGATTTGTGAAATGCAA
Source organism: Zonotrichia leucophrys gambelii (assembly GCF_028769735.1). NCBI lineage: Eukaryota > Metazoa > Chordata > Aves > Passeriformes > Passerellidae > Zonotrichia > Zonotrichia leucophrys. Next base: position 101,922,572 of record NC_088169.1, read on the forward strand.
TGGCTTCATTTGACCTTAAAAAGCTTATTTTCCTCGGTGTCCATTAGCACATTTTGCTGCACCAGATTCTCCTCTTACAAGTCACATAATGGATTCACATGGATTCGTTCATAGCTTTTGCAGTATGAAACTCTCATTCAGGAATTTTTTTATTGTCCATATCTACCTCTGTGGAGCAGCTAAGGGCCACTACACATATGCTGAAGTTTTCTGATGAACTGAAATAATGTATTTTTAGTTCATCTGCAATTTGTGTCTTCAGACACTTTAAATGAGGTGCTGAAAACATCTCTCTGCCAAGAATCCCACTAGAACCAAAGGCTCACAAGGCCATCAGATCAGGGTTGTTCAGCCTTGGCACAGGCTGCCCAGGGCAGTGGTACAGTCCCCATCCTGGAGGGACTTCACACAGATTTAACAGGGACAGATGGTTATAGCACTTGGATGCATGGGTTGGTGGTGGGCTTGGCAGTGCTGGGGGACTGGTTGGACTTGATAATCTTAGAGGACTTTTCCATTCTTAAAGATTCAGTGATTGATTGTGCCCTTTTTGCATGGGGATGAGCAGAGGCAGGCAGCTGCCAGTTTCTCTGCATCCCATCAGATATTTGAATTACATCATTGCATTCACCATGAATTAAACTAAAAAAATTTTTGCACTTAGAGGAGAGAAGAATTTCCAATGCTATGTTGTCTTTGCAATTTCTCCCACTTTTCCTAATGTGAAGGTTTCTTCTTAAGGGTTTTTATTCCTGGGACCCTAATAGATGAGCCTAGTTAATTCACATGCCCGTATTTCTGTGCATTTTTGTGTGTTGTCTTGAACAGAGAGTCAGATATGTGATGCTCTTTGGCCCAGCAAACTCTCAAAAGAGCACTTTGGCTCTATTATGGATTGAGTGAGAGTGTGAGACAAGCCTTGCCTTAGTTTCAGATGTTTGGTAGCAGCTTTACTCAGGTGACCAGCAGCTAAATCACTCTGGCTTGCAAATTCTTAAGAATGGCCAATCAGGTGTATTATAAAATAGTTATTTATTGAAAAGACAGAAGCTTAAGGGATGAAAGACCTTAAACAGAGTTACTTACTGCACAGGATAAAACAAAAGACTACCACTAGATTACATAAAACAGTGCACAATATAAATGTATCTATGTTATAACTAGCAAAGAAACACTATAGATTAGGAGTCAATGTAATTTACCACCAATTCTTGATGGGGTACACAAAGTCTGATCACTCAACCATCAGGGGAGTAACCCTGAAAGTTGGCATCCCGACTTCAGGGAGAAGGCTGAGGAATGTGCAGAAGATTTCTGCTTTGTGAAAATATGGTGTAGCTTTTATAGTTTGTAAAGTGAACAGTCTGTCAGTCAGAAATTACAGCTTATTTTCCCAGATCTGCTTCCACAGCAAGATGTTTACTGTCAGCTGAAAGCATCAATCCTGTGGCACCAAAGTAACTCAATAAAAGGCAAAACTGTCTTTCACCAAGGCTTATGTGGTGTTTAACTCAGAGCAAGATTTTCTGAGTTATTGCACCACCTAACAAACAACAGATAAGCTTGCCAGTGGCTGGGGCAGAAGTCCTGCTACAGGCTCTTCTCATGATGTCCTAGTTCCTGCAGCCTATCCAGATCTGCCTGTAGCAACACTTTGCCCAATCCTACAGCACTCTGTCAATAAAGATGCTGTTGTGTCAAAGCATCCATACTATGAACTGCTTTGTTTGTTTGTTTACTGTGTGGCAAATTTTACAGTCATCTGTCCTTATGGAGGACAAGGGGGCTGAGTTGCTGCTCCTAGACCAACCTACTGGAGAATAGATGTACAGGCAATTAAATGGTGTGTTAGCAGAACTTTGACCTGATCCTGACCCATATTCCAGGGGTGAACATGACATTTACAGATGGATTATTTCTGCAAGTAAGCTCAGGCTGTGGTCACCCTGGGAGCTTTTCCAGCATGCTGCATGGTCTGGCTTCCTTGGTGACAGCAGCATCAAGTTCATCATCTGTACAGGCTTGAGCCTGAATGGAGACAACATGAAAACTGCTATATGGAATGGGCAACGTGTGTCCCTTCCTTAGCAGAACCCATACATTTATAATACACAGGGAAATTCAGAGTGGTACAAACTGGCAAATTTCCACAGGGCTGTGATTCACACCAGGAAGTGTCAGTGTTGTTTGGTTTAACCTCTCTCCAGATCCCCTGATGCACCTTCTCCTGGTGCCTGTGATTTCTGCTGTGGGATCTCCAAGTGTTAGGCTCCCCAGGGTCCATGCTGTTCCCTTTGGCAGGTGTTTAGCTGCCAGGGATAGGGATAGCTTTGGGCTCCTGGGCTGTTGCAGATGCTGATGGAAATCCTTTATCAGGCTCAGACTCTGTTCTCCCTGTGGCTGGGAGCACAGGGCACTGGGTGCAGTGCTGGAGAGCAGATCTAAGTTGAAGGCAGCAGTGGAAAGAAGGAAACAATCCTGGGGGTGTTGGTGTTTACCCTGAGGTCTGCAAAGTTGATTTTGTGTGACAAAGCTGCCTAGATGTGCCACTCAGTCTGGGCACAAGGATTTATCTCACCCTTTTGCATCATACATGCGCCTCTCAACACTGGCTGGGATGTTACTCTTAGAGTTACTCACCCACAACTCCGTGTCTCACTCAGCTCTTTGGCCCTCTGCAGTGTTCACTGTGACCTTCAGTCCTGGTTTTGTCACATTTTAATCATGATGGCCTGCACAATAATTCATCCTCCTTGAAAGCCCACATTGCATGGTCCTCAGGCAATGCAATATCCGTGATTTGGGAGCTGCTGACTCAAGCTCATCCAGCCTTTAGAAATGGATGGCAACATGGCTCTCCTCTGCCAAATGACTTGTTTTCATCATTTCCAGTCATAGTTTTGATCATAACCTCCTTCTGCCAGTGCTGAAATCACTTTCTTGGAGACTCAGTATTTTCTCCTCTTTTGTGCCAGTGCTGTGCTTGATGGGCCCTAACCAGGGATGTTTAGATACTGATTCCTCCCCATCCTGCTCACAATCACTCCATTATCCATTGCCCAAGTTTCAAATTAATTCATTAATATATTTCACATTGTTTTAGTCTTTGTATACACAATTGGCTTATCCAAACAGACTAGCTCTCTGTACATGTGTTTGTGTGTGTGTATGTGCATGTCTTAAAGGCTGATTATTAATGGCTGGGGAAAAAATGCTCTTGGCCACCAGAAGCTTCTTTGAACCCTTCAAAATCTCACTGAAGCTTAACAGTAAATTATTGTGTTCAAGAGAATAGTACAGGGATTAGAGGATGAATCTGACATTAAGCCTCCATGTAGGAGCTGGAGATGGGCCACTGGATGCAGCAGGCAGTGACAAGGGTGTTCTTGCACTTGCAGTGGCAAATCTGTATGTTGACAAGACCATTAAAAACAGAAATTGATTGAATTTGACCTTTTAACTAAAAAAGGCTGGGATGGAAAATGGAATTAAATGGCTGAATCACAGAATCACAGACTGGTTTGGGTTGGAAGTGATATTAAAGATCATCTTGTTACAGCCCCCTGCCATGGGCAGGGACACCTTCAACTAGACCAGGTTGCTCTGAGCCCCATCCAACCTGACCTTGGATGTTTCCAGGCACAGGGCAGCCACAGCTTCTCTAGACAACCTGTGCCAGGGCCTTGCTGCCCTCACAGGGAAGAATTTCTGCCCAATATCCCATCTAACCCTGCCCTCTGTCCATGAGAAGCCACTCCCCTTGTCCTGTCACTCCAGTCCCTTGTCTTAAGTCCCTCTCCAGCTCACTTGGAGCCTCTTTAGGAACTGGCAGGGTCTCTAAGGCATCTCAGAGCCTTCTCCAGGTGAAAACCCTCAGCTCTCCAGCCTGTCTCCAGAGCAGAGGGATTCTAGCCCTTGCAGCATCTCTGCTGCCTCCTCCAGACTCATTCCAACAGCTCCAGTACTTTGGGGTGCAGGGGACATGCTGTGTTGCAGTAAAATGTCAGGGGAAGCAAGAAATCACTCTGGCCCAGAATCTTAGGTTTATTTCTCTATGAGGCAAGAGCACATTGCACTGTTTACTATTGCATGGGGGACCTCAGCATGGGGCAGAATTCCTCTGGGGCTGGAAATGGGTTAGGAGGCAGGTTTTGGATCTTGCAGAGCAGTAACAATTGATCAGCTTGTCTTTAAAATCAGTTGAGTGTGCAGGAGAATGTTCCTGGTTATGCTGAGTGCAAATGTATTTCTTTTAGTTCACCTTAGAAAAGAGAACAGCTTTAGGATCAAAACACAAGCCTGCTCCTCATCTGAGCAATCCTTTCTGAGCAGAATTTGCCTGGAACCCATTTAGGCCAGCATCTTTGGCCAATCACAGCCAGAACCAGATATCCAGAGAGGGGCTGGAGGAGATTCCTATATAATGGAATAACTCCTGCTTTGGCTCATGGTTTTTCAGGAGCAGTTAGATGCTGAAGACAGCTCTGAGTACTCTTGATATGCATCTAAACAACCATGAGTTAAATAAATCTCATTATATACTGAAGTTCAGTGTCCTCTTTGGCATTGAGTTCAAGACAGCTCTGAGTACTCTTGATATGCATCTAAACAACCATGAGTTAAATAAATCTCATTATATACTGAAGTTCAGTGTCCTCCTTTGGCATTGAGTTCAACTACCCATTATTATGGATTTTGGCTTTCCCACTACTTCATTTTACCAAATTCCTCTTTTCTGGTTTTAAGAGCAGGAGAATACTTTAGAGTAAGTGACACTGCATTCCAGAAAGGAAAAATAATTTGAAAATTCTGGACATATTTTCTGCTTAGTTTGGCTCAAATGTATCCTTTTGTGTTGTTGCTGTTTTGCTTAGAGAAACATTAAAGAGAAATATGATGTTCTGAAATACTCCTTGTGAAGGACTTCGCTTCATAGGAGGATTCATAGTTTTTGGCATTGTCCTGAGTAGAATAAGGGGAAAAAATAGGATGGGAAAGAATTAAAGAAACTGAAAAAGAAAATTAAAGTTTCATTTTAGAATTAATTAAATGTTTCAGGCCTAACATTTTGTAAAGGTTTCTTTTTTTTCAGTGAGAAATATGAATGTTGGTTTTTTTTTTTCACCAAGATGTACTTCTCCAGATTAAGCTAGAAATGTACCTCCTGTGCAGGACTCCAGCATGAAGTCCCCCATCTCCTTTTTCTGCATTATTCATTATTTTGTACGTGTACATCAAGAAGAGGGAATTGGCCTGGCTCAGTGCCAGCAGAGCTGCTGTCAGCAGAATACACTGAACACCCTGTGCTATTGCTGAGCAAATGCAGCCTCTCTTTAAAAAGTCCTTCAAAGAAGGTGGAAGCTTGAAGTGGTTAAACCTTGTCCTGTTCCTTCCTTCCTTCCTTCCTTCCTTCCTTCCTTCCTTCCTTCCTTCCTTCCTTCCTTCCTTCCTTCCTTCCGCCACTTCCGCCACTTCCGCCACTTCCGCCACTTCCACCACTTCCGCCACTTCCTTCCTTCCGCCACTTCCTTCCTTCCTCTTTTGTCTTTCCTTTGACATCAGTGGATAAAGGCAATCTATGCCTACACAGGACTTGACAAGCATCTCCAGAGACAACTGGGAGCTCATTTTAACCCCAGTGTTCCCTGGCTGGGCTGAAAAAGAGTGTTCAGGTCACCTTCATCTTGCCACCAAGCAATCCTCAGTCAAAGGGAAAATGCAATTAAAACAACCAGGGTGGACAAAGCCTCATGCAAGAGCAGTGTGGTGTTCACTGGTACGTGTGGAGACCAGGCCAGGCTTTAATGGATATGGATCAGGCCACCACCTCCCCAGGCTACTGTCATCTGATAAGATCCACTGCCTATGCATTGGTGAGGCATCTGCCCTGTCCCGGACAGCCTTATGTTCTCATCAGCTCTGTAGGTACATAAACTCTCTTTAACCTCAGTGGGAAACTTTTCTGTTGTACGTGGCTTGCAAAAGGTCACCTGACACCTGATATACTCTTTTTCACTGAGTTTTATTTCAGGCCAGCACTGGGTTCCCTGTCAATTCTAATTATTCTTTGTAAGGGTGGGACCAGAGCGAGGCAGAAAATTAGGAGACGTAATTGGCTGCTATTTCAGTTCTTAAAATCTTCCTCAGCAAAATTAAGAGCGTTGAAAATCCCTTTGATAAAAATTTGAGAGCTGAACTAACCAACTGAACCTGTTGGTTACATCCAGACTGGAGCTGGTCCACGGTTCATACTTGCTACTTGAGCAAAGGTTTAAATGAGCTGTGAGACTGACCTCTGTCCGGATGGGTTCTAGCATGTTCCTTGAATACTTTGAGAGCTAATTTGGTGTGCAGAATTCTTCAAAGGTCTAGACACCACTATGACCTGCCGTTCTGAAAATAAGGAGAAAGTAACATTTTCAGGGCTCATTTCAGATTGCAGAAGGAATTTGTAACTTTTTGGGTACCTTCCCCACAAATGTGCCTTGGAATGTTGAATAATAATGAGGGAAGTCTCAGAATGACATGATCTTTCTCCAAAACAGCATAAGTTTTAGTGCTACAGGAGCAACCAATATGGTACCTTAGAGTATAGATATTTTTTACTGTACCCAGCATATTTTTTTAAATTAACTCATAAAGCTACCAGTTTTCCTCTCACTTCTTCACTGAATATAAGAAATACTTAAATGTATAACACAACATTTCTGAGTGACATAAAGATCCTGGAGAATCAGGCCAGTTCCAGGTAACAGAATCACAGAATGGTTTGGGTTTGAAAGGACCTTAAAGACCATCCAGTTCCAACTCCCTGCCGTGGGCAGGGACACGTTCCACTAGACCAGGTTGCTCCAAGTCCTGTCCAACCTGACCTTGAAGACTTCCAGCACTAGGGCATTGCACAGGAAGTACAGTACAACTGCCTTAAGAGAGTGGAGCTGTGCCACGCATTGTTTGGACAACACGAGGTCATGGTGACATTGAACAGTATCAGACAGACCTCTGATTGAGAGTCATCAGACTTGGAAGGGGCATTTAGGTTACCTTCCTAGACATCCCCTTCACCCCTGCAAGCAATAGAGATGCAGACCCCAAGCAGGGCAACTGCCTCCCTCTGGGAGACATTTTCTGTTAACCTTCATACTTTGCATTAGGAAATTCTGTGCTGATACTCAAACATGGAGATCCAGTTTGCAAAGTTGCTAGCACACTCTTGGCTGCAATTCTGGTCTGTTGTAACTAATGCTTTTCCAGGCAATTGTCTGCTTAGGTTAAGGAACTGGCATATTCCAAGGGCACTTCCCAGCAGATTGTTTTCCCTCATTCATCTGTGGTAGAGATGGAGGGACTTAGGAATTCTCATTAACCATGCTGAGTTTCTGGGCACTGATGAAATCAGCAGAGTGTATCTATACTAGTGGCTTGGTTTGAAAAGACAGGTGTCTGCTTAAGGAAGGTAGAAGCCTCCCCTAAAATGGAAAATGTAAACCCCCTCCCTCTGAATTATTACAATTTTGAAATGAAAAGGCTCTCAGGCAAAGATATAGGAATAGGAATAACAGTTCTTTGCTAGGAAAACTAAAAGTACAAATGTAATAATACAGACAAAAAAACCCTATTGACAGAATACAACCTGACACCCTGTTGGTCAGGGTATTGGTAGCAGTCCAATTCAAAGCTGCAGTCTTCCTGGAGTGTCAGGTGTGGTTCTGTTGGAGCAGTGGTCCTGTAGAAGGGTGTAGCTTTTTACTGAAGGTCCAGTGGTGGTGTAGATGGGCCTGGTCTTCCTCAAGGAATCCAGTGGAGAAAACAGCTGCTCCTCTGGGAATCCAGTGGGAAAAGTTTGCTCTGGTGTCCCAAAATCTCAGACTAAAACCAGGAAGGAATGCTTGGCTCCTCCACCTGGGCAGAGCATCTCACAATGGATGATGTAATTTTATCAGTCATGCAGAGACACTCAGTGGCCCATTAACAGAAGATATTTCCCAGAGGGAGGATTGATTTGTGGAAGAGATAAAGCAAACTGCCCAACTGACAGAAGATAACTGCCCTACCTGTAAGAGATGGCAAATAGAATACACACTTATTTTACAATCCAGGACATCTAGTAACACTTATTTAATGCTTATGTGTTGCCTGAATATCATAATAGGCTTTGAGACCAGCCTGTTGCACCAGCTGTGGCTGTAGTAAATGTCAGGGATTCTCTCCTCCTTCCGCTGCTCTGGATGTCAGATATGGAGAGCTGGACACACTGAGTGTTTCAGTGATCTGGTCAGAACTGTCCCTTCCCATGGCAGGGCAGTTGGAGTGACATGAAGTTAAAAGTGCCTTTCAAATCAAACCAGTCTTGTTCTGTGTATGTGGTACAATTGCTGGTCCATCTCAGATGTGGTAGAGCTCCATATGAGCGTGGCCCCTGCTCTCTCACATACTTGAAGGGACCAGTTGTAGTGTAATAGCTGGTGATGTTAAAAAATTTGCCTCAAAAGGATTTAGATGTGGATTTAGATTTAGAATATAAACACAGAATGACAGAATAGTTAGGGTTGTAAAGGACCTTTAAAGGTCATCTTATTCCAAGCCCTCTGCCGTGGGCAGAGACAATTTCCACTAGACCAGGTTGCTCCAAGCCCCATCCAACCTGGTCTCGAATTCTTCCAGGGATGGGGCAGTAACAGCTTCTCTGGGCAACCCATTATTTCTAGATGTGCACTGAACATATGTGACACACTGGTATTTAGAATTCCTTTGTCAACAAAGTGTGGTATTTCTAGATCAGCAGCCTTCTTTGCAGAGGTTGTGGCTGAGCTATTCCAGAGCTGGTAGACACAGTGCATCAATGTGCCCATACCTAAGAATGGCTGTTTCATTATCTGCCTGCAAAGACTCATCTTGGGAGGCATAAAGTAGTCAAGGGGGAAGTCCAATCACCAAGAACAGTGGAGCTGAGTACTCACAGAATTGTTACATCTGCATTCAGACCAGGAAAGCAAGGATGGAGACAAGCAGTCTCCTTTTTCACAGTCCAATGAAACTGATTGTTGCATTAAGAGCCCAGCTCTGTTGCAGAAAAGCATTCCCTGACAGCCCACAGGAAATAAAAGGCTTTTCTGTGCCTTTGCTGCAGAGATCACAAGGGTTTGGGGAAAAAGCCTGTCACTTCCTACATGTTTATGTTTGCATAATAGATCTGTTAATGAAGTTGCTAGGCAATGTGGTAACAAATACAGTCATGCTGTTTCAGAGCTCACTTCTATATAAACCAGCATTCTACAAGCAGAAGAATGAATAAATCTGGTTTGTGTTCCACCTTTAAAATCCACTCCCTACATCCACGGTACAACAGCTTTCGTCCTTTGTCTCTGGTTCTGTAGATGCAATCTGTGGTCTTGCTGGTTTACCCGGCAATCCATGGGGGCTGGTTGTTCAGCTGTCCTGAGAATGAATGAGAAACATGAACTTTACCTCTTTCCCTCAGCTGCAGAACACCATTTGGATACTCCCCATGTGCCCATTCACTGATCTTGAGGAAAGCTATTGTGATTTTCACCTTTGAGATTTCTACTTCTGCCACAAATACAATGGAAAATAGCTAATGGGTCTTGAAGTTGCCAGTGTGAGAAACGACACTCACTTTTAAAATTTCAAAGGTTTATTAAACCTTAACAAAATACAGCAAAACACTGAATAAGGAAAAATTACAGCGCTGGGAGCATGGAACTAAACTGCCATGTGCTCATCCACAAAATGGCTGCTCCACCTTTCACACTCCTGATGTTGAATCAAGTAACCCCAGCAGCTCCCAAAGTCCATCAGTGAACTCTTCTTTGCCTTCCAATGATGGAGACTCCTTTCTTGCAGTTTGATTTTAGATCAGGTGTTGCCATGCTGTGCCCCCAAGGAACAAGCCTGCCCTCCCACAAATGCCCCGACTACCAAGGCCATCCCGTGACAACAATAAAATGGGAGGGGAAAGAGGAGTATGGGGAGAGCACATCACAATAACATAACTATACATCAATAAAACTTCTTAACATCCACATAATATTAATCTCTTAATTGTGAGAGCCAGCCATTGCATTGCATATACTCATCTATAACACTAGGAAGGAAATCTGAGAGATATAGATAGATAGATAGATAGATAGATAGATAGATAGATAGATAGATAGATATGGGCAGAGAGAATTAGTCCACCATTTTATTTATTTCCACATACTGAAAATATATAGTCTACTTTGGAACAAAAGTAGATCCTAGGAAGAAATCTCTTCTGAGGAGTTTAGGATGAGCTTTGAGTCTGTCATTCTGGCTCGATTTGAGGCAATTTAAAGGATAATGCTCTGGAATGAGTTGTCTCCCGTTATAGGTTCTAACAATCCAGTAAGAAACAAAGATGAGTAGATAACTGAAAAATAATAGTTTACTAACAAGCAGCAACAGGGAAAAATAACAAATGGATTTGTGAAAAATGCCAATAACTTGTTTATAAAATTTTAAAAGTTTAATAATAATAAAATGGTTATAAAATAGTAATATGAGAAATAAAATTTGAACAATTGATATTAGGACAATACGAGACAATAAAAATAAAGAGTTACGGACAGTCCAGGTACCTTTTTCTGGGCAGCACAAGCCCGAAAAAGGACACACGTTAACAGAGGATTAACCCTTAAAAACATCAGCCTGTTGCATATTCATACATCTCATACATGATGCATAAATTCCATTCAAACAAAGGATTCTGTGTGGTCAGTGTTAACTTCTTCCTGTTAATCCTAATGGCATCTTCAGAAGACACCTGAGCCAAGGCAGGAAGAAGTTAATTTCTCCTGATAATGGAGCAATAAATTCTCTTTCTCTGAAAGATTTAGGTGTCCTGTGGCTGCTATCTCGGTGGGAGTCCTCTTTTTAAAAAAAGTATCTTACATACATAGTTTCTATTTTAACATTATGTTATAACCCCAAACTATATTTAACACACTACTTAAAAAAATTGATATAACACAACTTTCTAACATAACATATAATAATCATTTTAATATTTGTGAAAAGCCAATCATAAAAATATGCATTTTTGACTGATTTAAAATTTCTAAATCTAGTGCACTGCCCCCAGAACGAAAAGACCGGACACACACACACACACACACACACGCACACAAAGATGGTGCTCTGCAGTCGAGCGTGTGATTCGAAGGACAAAGGGAAAGGTGGTGCTGCTCTGCTCCCTGACATCGAGAGCTCCTACTTGGAACTCGTGGATGCACTTTGCTTTCCTAGCAGCAAGAGACGACAGGGCAGGCAAGGCAAGGGTGGCCGGGCTGGGTTTTCTGTCCTCAGCCAGGACAACAGATGACCTTTCTCAGCCCTAGCATCCCTGCCTGAGCATCCTCTGATGACATGCACATATCCATCCTTAAGCTTTCCTGATCCTCTGAACTCAATACAGCCGCTTATTTTCATAGAAGTAAACCCAAATATCTTCATTCCCGTTTGACAAGTTTGGTTGAAGCTGATTAAGGTGTTCAAAAGTATTAGGGGAAGGGATTGACTGGCAGCCCCCTTACAGAGGTAATTTCCCTAGTGTTGAGGGTTAGGTTTTCCTTTTTTTTCTTCAGGGAATTTTCCTCCATTTGTTGTCATAGAGATGGTGAATGGACCTTGATTTGAAAGACAAAAGATGCAGCCACGGCCTTGGCATATTATTGGAATGGCTCTGGGGGAGGGGGAGAAGCAGTGTGGTGGTCGGGAGTTGCTTTATCTGGAGATGGTTTGGTGTTTGCCGGTTGTGGGTTTTGGTGCTGGACTTCTCCTTGTTAGGAAAATCAACCCACAAAACACCAGAGGTTTGTGTCCAAAAAGGAGACAGAGCAGTCCTTCCTGGCTCTATTTGAATAAAAGGAGAGGCCATGGGGCATTCCCCTGGGATCTCTCGAATTTTTGGAGGACGCAGCCTCCTTTTTATCCTGATTTCCTGGGCACATTTCCCTTCTCTCTTTCCCCATTGGCTGAGGTGCTGGAGAGGTACAGACTTCCCGGGAACGCCTGATACCAGAGATTTCCCTCTAATGTATAACCCTCCCTTTTAACTTTAAATTCTTACCGAATTTAGGTGTTTTTCTTCCCCATCGTTTCTTTCATCTCTCAATGTCTAATTTCATTTATCAGCAAACATAAAGTTTATTTGTAAAGGCAAATATCTTTTTCCATTCATCAATCAGTGGAACCCTTCCCATTATTTATCTCCCAGTGCTAGTTTTACCTACCAGCAGACCCACAGCTTGTTTGTAAAGACAAATCCATCATTCCTCTCATCCTGCCCAGGGGGACTCTCTGCTACCACTGAGGCTTCCTTGCCATTTTTCCTTGCCTTTGGTGGGCCACTGCCCTCAGGAGCGACTGCTGGACTGGGACTTTTCAGTACCTGCCATTGCTGGGAGAAAGCTCCTCACCATCTGAAATAAATAGGGCAGGAGATGTTTCTCCTTTTCAATGCCTTTATTAAAAATCAGCTTGGGTGGGGAGACTCGACAGGTCACGCACACGCCGCAGCTGCTCCCAGGGGTGGCACGGAGGAGGAGGAGGAGGAAGAGTGCAGCTGTGTCCGCTGGTCTGCGGGCAGAGCTGGGGTTTCCATCCTCACGAGAGCACCTGGAGATTCCTGGTTCTTCAGTTTGACGTTCAAGGTCCTTGGAATCCAGGGTCTTAGCAGACACTGCTAATTTTCTGTCTAACAGGTGCAATGTAGGTGAGATCATAACAATTTCTACTTACAGCCATGGCTAAGGGGTGCCCAGGACTACTGACTTTAACAGACTACATTTCATTTGAATTTCTCATAATGTGTCAATAGGTTTTGGATGAGGTAAAAAATGAATTGTTGGGAGACAGTTTCTATGTTAATCTGATTGGATGGAGGCAAAATCCTTTGCACATAGACTTGGTTGATCAATGCAGGACTCCATTCCCATGTTATCATTGCTCTCCTGTTAGTTTAATTCCTGAACTCTTTTCCTTTTTGATCTGTAGAAACGAGTTCAGACCCTGGATAGATGTCAAGCCCGTGAAAGCGATAAAAGCAAAGCCCCAGTACAAGCCACCAGAGGAGAAAATGATCCATGAAACCAGTTACAGTGCTCAGTTCAAGGGGGAAACCAGTAAGCCTTCTCCAGCTGATAACAAATACCTGGAGCGCAGAAGGATACGCACTCTCTACTGTGAACCCTACAAAGAACCTCCAAAGGTGAGAAACACGGCAGAAGGGACCCAGGGCCATCTCTGCTCCTGGTGGGACATGTCCAAGGCAGTCAGGCTGGGCTGAACACTGCTTGCTGTCACTCCCCTTGTGTGGGATCCTTATTCCAGCCAGCATCTTGGGATCTACCTTGGAGATGGTGGTGAATAAAAAGCTAAACATGTCCCAGCCATGTGTGCTGCCAGCCCAGAATGCCAACAGGGTCCTGGGTTGATCCCACAGCATGGACAGGGGGGTCAGGGAGGGGATTCTGCCCCAGCTCTGAGGTCCTCAGCATGGGAAGGACATGGATGTGTTTCACTGAGTCCAGAAGAGGCCATGGAGATGCTCCAAGAGATGGAGCACCTCTGTTGTGGACACAGGCTTGGGAAAGCTGAGGATGTTTATTTAGCCTGCAGAAGAGAAGGCTCTGGTGAGACCTCAGAGCCCCTGTCAGTGCCAAACAGCACTCCAGGAGAGCTGGAGAGGGACTTTGGACGAGGGCCTGGAGGGACAGGACAGTGGAGAATGGCTCCACACTGCCAGAGGGCAGGGCTAGAAGGGATATTGGAAAGAAATTCTTGGCTGTGTGGGTGGTGAGGCCCTGTGGCTGCCCCATGCCTGGAAGTGCCCACTGCCAGGTTTGAAGGGGCTTGGGACAACCAGGTGTAGTAGAAGATGTCCCAGCCTATGCAGGGAGTAGGGAATGAGGTGTTCTTTAAGGACTCTTCCAACCCAAACTGTTCTATAGATCTATGGGCTCTGGAACAGCTTGAGGCACTTTGGAGACAACAGTGCCCTACATCAAGTGAGGGTAGGGCTGAGATGAACAGGTTTTTCTATTGTCACTTCCTATGTAATTATCCTGGCAGCTTTTTCTTCCTCCCTCCAAAACTTTAGGAGCCCCACATTACATTTTATGCTGGGAGCCAGACACCTGCCTTTAATTCAGAGCATTACACAGATTTTGACAGTCTGCACTTCTGGCTTTGATGAGATCGACAACATGTGTTGAGAAGGGCCTGAGCTGGAATGTTTTCCAGCCTTGTTTTCTAGGACCAGCAGAGGATCTGCATATTAAAGGAGTCAGTCTGTGAAGTTTTAAACAGAGGACCATAAGTTGTTCCCTAAGTTGATGAGTTCATAGATCTGTGAGGACTGAGAGGGATTGCAGGGCGAGCATGTAGGAGATGAAGACTTCTGTTCTCCCTTAGTTTTTGTAACTGTCCTTCCTATTTTGGGGGCATAGAAACAAGATGTTGTGGAATTTTCCCATGTGCCAGTTAGTGTTCTGCACCTCAGGTATCCCAAGATAATTTTCCTCCATTCTGGGAATCTGTTAAGGACAAACAAACAGAGGAGTCGTCTCCTGCAAGAAAGAAGGAGACTTGTAGCAGCCTCTTTGCCCTGAGCATCATTTCTCTGCTTCTAGAGAGACAATCCTCTGTGGGTTTGCAAAATCCCTCCTGAAGTCAGACAAAGATGCAGAAATTGATAAAATTACTGATAATATTCCCTCTCCTGTTCACCCCGCTCTATCCTGATCTGGATACAATGGGCTCTGCTGGCTCTAGGGGCACTGACTTCAGGACATCCTGAAAGGAGCTGGCCATTTGCCACTCAGCATGAGCTCAGCTGGTCCCCTGCCTTTGTGGCAGCGCAGAGATGAGCAGATAAGTAAAATTTGTGCTGCTTCAGATCTGAATCCTGTTTTCTGCTTGTCCTTGTGTCTCTCCTCTCTTTCTTTCTCTCTCTCTCTCTCTCCCTTTCTCCATGTCTATGTCGTTGTTTTGCCTGTCGCTCTCCATGCAGGTGGAAAAGCCTAGCACAAAGCCTTCCAAACCAAAAAAGACCACAACAAGCCATAAACCCTTGAAAAAGGCCAAAGACAAGCAGATTGCATCTGGCCGGGCTGCCAAGAAAAAGAGCGCCGAGACCTCCAACACTGCAAAGCCAGAAGATAAGGAGAAAAGTAAAGAGATGAACAATAAACTGGCTGAGGCAAAAGAGTAAATGTCACTGCACTTTCTTTCTCATTTTTTTCCTTTTCTTTCTTTCTTTCTTCCTTCCTTTTTTATTTTTTTCCCTTTGATTAAATAAAGGCCACAAAATTAATTAGAGGCTTCTAATCTGCTTTTTGTTCTGATTGTATTAGAAGCTTTTCTGTTTTATTTCCAAGGAGGATTAGGAAATCCTTGTTTCTGAGGTCAGGTTGTTCTGCTTTGCCTGCACGGCTCTGCACAGAGTGAGGGATGTGAGAATGTATGAGCAGGGTCCTGAGAGATGAAGGTGATGGATCAACAGTGATTACATCCAACAGCTTGTCCCTTTCCTTGGGCTTGGTTCTTCAGTGCTTTGACAGCATGGAAGTGCCCATTGAGCCAAGGAGGGCCTGTGCTCTCATCCCATGAGGCCCTTTTGGGTTGGCCATTGTTGTGTCATCTCCCACTGGTGTCACTTGGCAAAGGGGTTTGGAGGCAGAGAGGATCAGGTTCATTCCTGGTGCCATGGATATGCTGTAAATGCACCAAAATCAATGGTGTCACCAAGAATGATTCCCCCTTTTGACACTGATGGGAATTCTGCTCCAAGAAGCAACAGGAAAGGAGATCCCATGGAAGTAAAGGGCCAAATCCTCCCCAAGGGTAGGTGGGAGTACATCTAGCTGCATCAAGGCAACTTCATTCATCAATACCACTTGAAGTCCTTGATTTAAAAAAAAAAAAAATTGGTGAGGGAAGGTGCAGTGAGCAGTGAAGACTTTCCAGTCACATGGCAGGTTAGACTAGGTTGTCAGCAGGTTGTTCTTCCCTATTGTTTCCCCTAAGTTATGGGTCTTATTAATTATTCCTGTTTTGCTTTGAATCTTGATCTGCTTTCTTCACTTCTGGGATGCTAATAGGCAGAGCTAGGTTTCAAAAAGTGGTTTAGTTTGCAGGCATGACCTTCCAAAGGGTAGAAAGAAATGTGTCACCAAGGTTGGCTAGAGCTGTCAGCCCCCGTTGTGTCTATTCTTCCAACTGTTTATGTTCATGTTGGCTCATGGGCAACTCAAGAGGGCCATAAAAAAAGTTTCTGGGATGCCTAGACTCCCTCCAGACAAGATCTCAGGGTTTCAGTCCTATTTACTGTGCTCTTACACTAGGAAATCCCCAGGACCAGTTTGGAAGCCCAAAACACAGCAGGACCATTTGTCAGCGAGTATGAACTGGCCCGACAGAAGGGCATTGCATGCCAGAGAATCTGGGTCACTGGATCAGTGGGAGAGTTGTGGTCCCAATCCAAATTTATGTGCCTAACTTCTGGATTGGGTCCTAAATACATAAGGATTAATTTTTGTCCCACTAAACTGAGCTGTTAGACTCTCCCATATCAGAGTGGCTGCAAATTAAGGTGCAAGGTTCTCGTTCCTTATTTTTGCAGCTCCAAATTTTCTCTCCTAATGTGAAGTCCAGCTTGAAACTTCCAGTGGACAATTGGGAAGCATGAAGACGGAGATGGGAAGTAGAGTGGGGAGGTGGTGTGTTGCTGTAGAGGTGGTGAAATAAGGAAAGTCTTATTGCTAGGGGTATTTTAGAGATGTGAAGCTATCTAGCAGAAAAATGGATGGGTTGGGAGGGTGAGGAGTCCCTTTTTTGGGATTTCATCCCATTAGAATTAGTCTTTTGGAAACATAAATGAGTGGTGGGCTAAAAGGCTGAGTGAAATGTTCCAATGAGGAGGAAAGCTCTGTGATATACAGATAGTGACATTTGCTGGCCTTAGTAATGAATAAATGCCAAGTTCAGTGTATCATGTGATGTGTCCTGTTTGCCTTGCGCTAACAGCCTAAACCTTTGAGTATCAGTAAATGTAGTGTTCTGAATTCAGTGGTGTAATCCCCAGCTTAGCTGTGTTAGAACTGTGTGCTATGAGCTAGTCAGGTTGTGTATGTGGAAAATATATATTCATATATAGAAATATATATATATATTTAAACCTCTGCTGTTTAGGAGGAAACCAGGGAAAATCCTCCAGGAAGTAAAACTGTGGAAGTCTTTGTGAATGTAGTGCTTTTTTTCTTTGCCTTTTTTTTTTTTTTTTAATTTTTTTTTTAATGTGCATGCCTCATGGAGATGCTGACCTGTCCATATTGATCATTGCTTTCCTGAGTGCTCAGAAGCCCCTGCAGCACTGCTCAGCTCCGTGCCCAGAGCAACTTGGCACAAGGCTTGTGTTGAGCTCACGGGGAGGCATGCTGCCATGCTGCTCACAGCTCCTCCAACCTGTCACATAAGGGACAACTGGCCAGAGAAGAGCAGCTCCCAAGACTTGGTGTGATTCCTTGGCTTTTAAGATGCTTCATGTATTGTCACACTCCTCAGTAATGTCCTTTCCTACGGGATGTAGCATAAGCTGTGAGGATGATACATCACAGCAGGCAGAACACATCAGGAAGGCACTAGACAGTTCAAATGGCTCAACACACCAATCTTACATAAGGACAGACCATGCAAAACAATTCTTCCTATTATTTTTCAGCCCTAAGTTTCACATTTAAAGGTACACCACACTTGCTACCATTTCACCTGGAATTCAATGAGAATTTAGCCCTTGACTTCAAGGTGAACTAAATTTTGTCCAAGGAACATCACTAAGATGCTCAGACCACCTCATCCAAGCATCTCTATGGCTCTGGATGAACTGCTGATTATCCAACTTGGGATGGTTTCTTCTTAATGAAGAGCATCTATCACAGCATTTGAAACATACACAGTGAGTGGTCAAAATATAGCTTTCTGTTTCCATGATACATTAAGTCTTTTGGTGGCAGAGGGCTTGGAACTAGAAGGTCCCTTCCAACCCAAGCCATTCCATGATCTCACTACAAAGCTAGGCATGAAGTGTTAGCCAGTGGTTTTAATTCCCTCTATAGTGAAGGAACTTTCCAAGGACCATTGAGCTGCCTGCTTTTGACACCTGTCTTTGGGTGGAATGAATGGTCCTTGAAAGGTTTTCTTTGCAGAAAGATCCTGGGAGACTGGTAAGGCCTGGATACCTTCCTCTCACATCAGCAAAACAGGAACAGAAATCCTGGCTTGTGTTCCATATGCACCACATCTGCAGCATGCATCCAAGCACACACACACCCAAGCACATGGGCTGGCACTGCGCTGAATACCAGGAACTACAGCAGAGGCAAGCCTCAGGGTGAAATCCTGCATTGCTGTACCTTCCACAGACTCTGTGCCCATCTAACCCACTCAGGTTTATCAGAAAGGAGACCAAATCTCTGCCATTTCAAATTCACTTTGGGCTCTGAACTTGTCAATCCCACTGGGAAACAGTGCTCTGCTCTTCTGTGTTTCCAGCTACCACAATGCTGATTCTGTTCCACTGCTGATTTGTAATATGTTTTACTTTTCTTGTAAAAAGGAAAAAAGAAATGTTTTGCTTTTTACCCTGTGAGAATTCCTGTGCTATTGCTTGCTTTCACATTTTCACTGTATTGTACTGTTACTCCTTTCTGCAAAATGGTGCTAATTGCTGACTGAGCTCCTGTTTTCTGACTGCTTTGCACACTGATCACTTGCTTCTTCATTTGCAGCACAGCCGGTGCCAAAACCTGGTGCCCATGCATTCCACAACCTCTTGCCTCTTGGAGGCAGATAGGAAGTGTCTAATTAATATTTTGTGGCCTGGGTTTGGTTGCGTATCACAAATTGTCTCTTGTAAACATGTTAAGCACACCTCCTTGTGGTGCTTTTTCATTGTTGATATTCTGATGAGAGTCTCACACACACACACACACACACACACACACACACACACAAACACACACACGTTAATGTACCGCCAATTGATTGTGATGTGCTTGTGATCTTTGCTTGCTCAAAGGGGTTTTTTCCAATGATAAATAAATGCTGAAGACAAATACCTCCTCCTTGATCTTGTTTTCTCAATCAGAAGCGCAGTTAAGTGGAAGAAATGTCTGTCCAAACGAGGTTGTGTTGCCTAGAGTTGCCACTTTGATGCCTGCTGTGGGGACAGCTGGGCTGGCACAGTCTGACTCCTTTAGGTGGCTGCTAATCTCAGACCAGTCTGGCATGAGCTGGAAGTGTTTGCAAATGCAAAGATGGACAGTGAAGTCATGTGGATGGCCCAAATTTTCTTTTGTTTTCTATAAAAAATATCTTTGAGTGGAGAGTCCGTGCAGTGCCTTGCTCATGTCCACCTTGTCCTAGCTCAGGGAGCAGAGACCAAATCCCATTGAGAGCTGGAGGGAGGGTGGATGATGTGTATTTGCCAATGTTAATTACACTTTTTTCAACTGCCTGCAGCTTTTATTTCCTCCCTAAACCAAACCTGGAAAAATTGATCTACTGGAAGGTGTCTCTTCCCGTGGTAGGGGGTTTGGAGCTAGATGGTCTCTAAGGTCCCTTCCAATCCAAACTATTCCATGATTCTATAATTTTGGAACCTCTCCTCCACCTCCTTCTCCTCTCTGTTGACATCCATGGGCCACCAAACCTCTTCTACCTTCCTGTTGCTAAGGGTGCTATTTCACATCCCTGCCTTGTTTACAAATCACTTTCTGAACTTATTCCATTTGTGACCACATGCTAGTAACAGTGCTGCTTTCTGATATCCTCTGTATCACCCTGCCTTCCCCACCATTTCCATCCATTCATGAATCACACCTATCTATAGGATTTTTGGAGTGTTTCAGCTGGGATGTAGGTTGCAGGATTTACCATTTCACTCCGAACAGCTGGTAGTGGAGAAAATGCTCATTTCTAAAGGATTGGTTACTACTGGGGCTTATCTGTGACAATCCACGATGGGCAACAAAGTGCTTCTCCCATGACACACAGGCACAGGGTCTTTCCCATGCTGCAGTCTTCATAGGTAATCCATCTCCTCCCTGCAGCTGCCCAAAGTGAGTGCTGGAAAACACCTTCGCTGCCCTGTTGATCTCTGAACTCACTCAGCCTTGCAAAGCCCAAATGCAGAATGGGGCGCAGGATGCATTTCAGGGGAACAGTAGGAGCCATCCCTGGGCTTTAACCTTCACTGTCTGAACCCACTGGTACTGACTGACCCCTTAATCTTCACCAAATCACTAGTGACTGGCACTGCCCACCTCTTTCCAAGGGCTCTGCTGGAGGGCTTCACTGAAAATGAAGTACTTTGTCTTACAAAAGCATTTAGTGTGGAGATGTTGAGGCACTGGCTGGAGGAGAAATAGTCTTATTTGTCAGTGTTAGTGTCTGGGTGAAGTGAAAAATAAACTGAATTTTGAAAGTCAAGTCTCCCTCTCAAATACTTAATAACAGAGTGTTTTAGAGGTCTTTTCCCACCTAAATAATTCTGTGATCTGAGAGTGATCAGAGGCTTTGCAGAGGTGTTGCTTTGACTGCCATGAGCAGTCTCATGAGGAGTTGCCTCCCTGCTTCCAATTTTAATGAGCTGCTTTTAACTACATGGTGTCCACTCATCTGGGATCCTGGTGCATGGGTGGATGAAGTTGTTTTTCCTTGACTCTCCATCCTTCCACTCCAGCTGGGCACAGAACTGAGCTCCCTTTGAAAACCTCCGTTATAATTTTTACATCCCTGACTGGTAAAAGGGTGTTTTCACCAGCTGACATATCAGCTGTTATACAAATGCAGCCTCGTGTGTCATGATATTCTTTTGATTTAGGGTTTATTTAGAGATGTGCCAGTGCAGGAGAGAAAGAGACTTTTAAGAAGATGCTTCTGACATAGCTTGTACCTCCCAACATCCAAGGAATAAGAACCAACATTGACATCAGATGAAGAAGAGGAGCCACACAGGAAGGAGAAATTCCCTAATATAAACATGATGATACGGATGTGCTCAACTCCAAGAACAGTATCTTTTCCACATTTGGAAAATATTGTGGTGTTCAGACATGGGCTTCTGCTCTGCCTTGTTCCAACAGTGTCATGGTAAGTTTGATTCATTTGGGGAATTGGCACCTTACTTCCATTTGTCCTTATTCACCTGAGCTTTCTGGGTTGGGAACAATTCCACTAATGCCACTGGGCCTACTTCCAAGCTCAGGGGTGTGTGATAAGGGGTAACACAGCTCTGAGTACTTCAGGACTGGTGGTCTGTCATGAGCTCTGAATTGCTTGTAAAGACTCTTAATTTCTGTTGCAGGATACCTTGGGAACAACTCCCTGATCTTGACTGCCATGGTGGAGGACATGTGAGGCAAGAATAAAACAAAATCCTACTAGTGGATTGAAGGCATCTTTGTGCTTTCTAAAATGCCAGCTTGCCCTTCAGGGGAAGGAAGTCTGCTCCATGGAAGCCAACGAAAAGACCAGCCGCCAGAAAAATGATGGATGGTAGTGGCAGATCTTAGTGATGTTTGAGAGCCCTGACTGCCTTCAGTGTGTTTCAATGTGAGAGATGGGAAGGGGAAAGCATTTCTGAACCTTCCTTGTTGTCCTCTGCCCACCCCAGCCTAGCCTGTGGCATGCAACAACCCCAAGTCCCCAAACAGAGCTGGAGACACCGGTGTGTCCTCTCTAGCTCTGAAAGAGGTTGGAGAACGGGGTCACAGCAAGGAGTGAGGAGCACCCTGCATGGCACATGGTGGGGGGAATCTCACCTCACGATGGGTGGCAGATGGGTCTGCTCTTGTCAGTTAACAACACCTATAGGCACTCGATGGTTCCAGTACCAGATGGTCAAGGCAGGAAAATCCAGCCCCTGGCCATTGGACTGACCTGCTCCTTGGCCTGGTTCAGGATTTAGTGCCCAACTGAAGACAAGTTCAGCTGTGGCCATCTTGCTTGGACCCAATAGATTTGCCCAGAGAAGCTGTGGCTGCCCCATCCCTGGAAGTGTTCAAGGCAAGTGTTGTACTGGAGCTGGAGAAACCTGGTCTAGTGGAAGGTGTCCCTGTCCATGGCAGGGGGGCTGGAACAAGAGGATCTTCAAGATCCTTCCCACCCAAATAATTCTGTGATGCTGTGATTTATCAGCAGGGACACAACCCCCCAGTGTGCCCTGAATGTAATGAAACAGATAGTGCTTTGGAGCTGCAGGACAGTGAATGTCTTTGCCCCCCTTGCCCCTGCTCTCTTGCCTCTCCCCAAAGTTCATTGCTGATCAGAGATCTCTCCCTGTTGGCTCCTTCCCTTGCAGTCTGCAATGCCCTCACCTCCCCATCTTGACCCCATTTGCCCACCACACCACCATTCCTTCTTGCCTTCAGAAGAATTCTCCCTCCATCCTCTCTGCCAGCTTTTCTGTGTCTGTCCCACAGCTGCTTCTCCAATCCTTTGCTTTCTCCCACCTTTCCCCTCCACATCACCCCAAATACCCATCTCCACCAAGGACTCTCTTCCCATCCTCCCTCAGATACTGTCTCATGTCCTGTCTCTCTTGGACTGTAAGCCTTTTTATTTGTCTGTACTGTGTGATATCACTCACTGCTTGAATAAATGATACCTCACCTACCAACTGCCCTTTCTCTCTCTGTCCTTTCTTGGTGTGACTTCACTAGATGTGTCTGCAAGTGCCTTGTGTGTCTGTCCTGGTGGCCAGTCAAGCAGTCAGTCTTGCTTCTGCAGATCTGTCTGCTTTTAGGATGACCCTGTTCATGCTTTTGTCCTCTGGTACTTTTGTTTCTTTTCTTTTACAGTCACAGGGACAAGCTTTGTTGTCAGTGTAGGAGCCTGGCACATTCAGAGCTGCAGGATCTTCTGGCCCTTGCCATTCTGGTGCATCTGATAAAGAGGTTGGCCTTTCTCCAGCTTCCTGCAGAGATGCCCTGTGCTGCCAGGTGGCTCAACAAAGGCAGCAGCCGAGGAGAGTGAACGAGAAATCTTGTAGCCCAGAGCAGAAGCAGCTGATGGTAAAGGAACAACATTCCCCTGTGAGAGGAAGCAGTGGGCAGAGATGTGTCAGTGGAAATCCAAGCAGATCTATCTCTCAGGTGAATCAGCAAAAGCTGGCTTAGCATGTTTCAGAGATGGATGCCCAGGAAGCTTCTTGTGGCTGAGAAGGTGCCCTGGACATCTGCTTCCTTCATCCCAGGCGAGGACTAGACCTGTCCTTCTACCTGTGAGTCAAGACCCAATTGTCACTCAGTCTCAGATGGCTCCTTGCTGCCTCCTTGTCCCTATTTATTGCCTCAAAGTGCTAGTTTGGTTGGTGCTGGCTGCAGCTGTTAGTGTACATGGAGATGGTGCTTCTTCCCGGGTGCTCCTTATAGACACGGAAAGTTGCTGGAGCAGCCTGGTTCCTTTACCCCCACAGTGACCCTCACTGCCTGTGGTGTGACACCAGCCTGCTAGAAAGCAAAGGAGCCTCCTGGTCCTGCTGAGTGAGCTCAGAGCATGGTCACCAGTCTGGTTTCATGGGTCTGAGGACCTAAAGAGAGGCAAAACCGAAGCAGATTGGTGGACATGGATGGGAAAGGGATCAAGCAATGCTCAGTCCCCTGGGCTTCTTCAGTGCCTGTTCCTGTCCTGTCCTGCTCCATGCAAGAACAGACAGAAGAGATAAAGTGTGTGGGGACCTCAAATCCTCAGTAAGAAGCCTGGAAATGCCATCTAGGACAAGCAAGACTTGAAGCTGGGCTGTGCCTGACATCTCCAGGCTGAAGGAATTTTGGTGTAGGTGCTGGAAAGAAGCATTGGGAAAGAGGATCAATCCCTTGATGTAGGTGATATCCTGCATCCTCTCCTATGTGCCACCATGACTTCCACCTGCCTTGCTTCCACAGGGCTGCTGCCTCCTCCTGCAAGCTATAGATTCCACCAGTAAAAAAACACTGAAAAAATCTCAGCTGCAGTTTTAGGGTCTGAGTAGTATTTAGGATGTGATTCATCCATGCTGCTCAGGTCCTCATCTCACTTGAAGGTATGCAGAAGTCTTTTAACATCTACATTTCTGCTAGCAGAGCTCTGTGAGAGCTGGCCTATCTGCTGCTGTGGTTTGAACCCTGAAGGGCTGAGTTCCTTGTTGCTCATTCCAGACCTACATCAGGCCAGATTTCACAACCAGGCACTTTTTTCTTCAGACCTTGCTGGCCCCAAACACACATGTACAAGTCTCACATCTTTGCAAGGACAGCAACCCCTCTGCTTGCTGAGGTACAGAACAAGGCTAAAATTCTGCACTTCCCTGATACAACTCACAATGTTACGTCTACTTCTTGATGTGCCTTTTCCAAAGAATGCAACTGAGACCATTTATAAAGGACCGTGTTAAGACCATTTTTCAGTACAAACAAAGTTTGCATTTTTGTTGCTGTTTTGTAAAGACAACAAGCTTCAGTGCACAAAGGGCATCACAGCATTCAGAAGACAGAAGTGACTTGTCATAACCTACTCATAAACTGGGAATTGAATTTGCTCAGAAATCAATGAGTTTCTATCTTTTGAGGAACATGAACCTGCCAATGCCCTCCTAGATAAGGGCACCAACCAAAAGGTGGTTCTTCCACAGACAAGAGCTGTCTCCTCACCTGAATTCTCTGGGAAACAAAGGACAGATTTCTCATGTTTTTTTCTTTAAAACATTCCTTCAGCACCCAAGTTCTGTGCCTGAGGCTGTTTGCTGTTTCTGTGCCACTGATTCAGGTAGAGGATTCCTGCTGCTTCTAGGTCTCTTAAAGGCAACTTTTAATTTTCTGTGTGCCTATACTGACTCATAACAGCTCCCAAATAGCTAAACTGCTTTAAATTAAAGTAATTTTGCAGAAGACAATACAAGTCACCAGCTCATTTTGATATGAGGCCACCAAAACATCCATATGTGAATTCATAGAGGAACAGGGATGAGATGTGAGCATGTCCTCCATATCTCTGAGGAACAGGATAATATTGCCGGAGCTGTCAGAGGCAAGTTTAGATCCCAAGTCACAAAATCCCAGCTCCATGTGGTTATATCAGGACCAGCAAAGAGGGGATAGTGCTATGTGTGCTCATGGTGGCCCATGAACACCCCTAGTTATTTCCAGACACCTTGTGCTCACTCTGGGAAACAAACCCCTGCTGAATTTCATACTCTTTCTGCAACTCTCTCAGACATAACAAGAGGAGAAATCTGTCACCTCAAATTCATCTCTTCTACATTTCTCACCTTCTCACACAACAATTTGCCATCAGCAGTTCTCATGAGGGCAAAGATCTTCAAACTCTTTCCTTGCTTGTCTTTGTAGTAATTTATAAATGTTACTGCATGTGTGTTGGGGATTGTTATGTTTCAGGATCAGGCTTTCCTTTCAACTCTCCTATTTGCACACTGCCAGCTCACTGTTCCCAAGGCTGGTACCTAGAGCCAGACCTCACTGTGCAGCCCTGCGGGGAACAGCCATGGTTGTTCTCTGCTGTGCATGCTCTGTTGTCTCTGAACACCAGTTCTGGGGGAAAATAACATAATTATCTACCACTCACACTCCCTCCAGTTTAAAACAGGTTTGGACGGACAATCACACAATTGTCTATATTCATGCAAACAAAGGAGAAGCCAGATAGGACACAGTGTCTTTCCCCTCCTCAATCCTGAAATCCCTGGCTGAAGGATGTACACAGTTATGGGAAAAGAGCCAGTGGATTAAAAGGAAGAACACACACTGCAGGCAGCAGCTTTCTGACTGTCTCAACAGGGAGGGACCACCCTAGTGCTGCTGAGATGGAGGAATTTCCCTGGTGATTCTAGCAAGGGCTCAGGAAAATGTTGGTGGATTGAAAACAGTTCATGTTGCTTCAGGGAGAGATGATTTTTTACTTTCAAAGCTCTCCTCTGAAATGCAGGGTATAGCAGCAGGATCAGGGTTGGATACCAAGGAGGGGGTGGGATGGCTCTGGTGTTGGCCCACCTGGATCAGGTTGAACCTGGATCATCATGTACACACTGGGACAGGACAACCTGAGATCATGCCCCATGGTTCCTGCATCCTCCTCACTAAAGGAGGTGTGAAGATGTGCTTGGTACCTGCAATAGCTACTGATGGTCTTCAAAGGCACTGCAAGTGCAGGTGCTGTTGGGCACCATTTCCAGTGGCAAGGATGTGCAGGCATCTCCAGCCTTCTCCAGAGACCAGGCAATGGGTCCTGTCCCAGCAGATGCCTGTGCATCAGCAGTATGGACCTGGCCTACCCTGACAGTGGGGCGTCTTTCCAAAGAGAAGCTGCTCTGCATTTTCCTTTGATTTGTGGTGCTGAGCTCACCTCATTCCCATAGGAGCTACTGTGCTGAAAGAGCTCAGCAGATTTCCCACCAACCTCTGCCAACAGCTCCTGGCAGCAAATGTCTCTTTGTAGGAAGCAAAAAGGGCAATGTGAGGGTGAGTATTTGAGAGAGAGGTGTCCTGCCAGGGCTCTTCACATGGTCCTGCCCCACACAAAAACAGGTTTTCTAATGTCTGGGTTGGGTTGATTTCATAGACCAAGAAAATGGTAACCAGCCACTCCATGGTGTCAGCCCCTCCTTCCCTCCTCTAACCTGGAACCACTCCCTGCACAAAAATCATGCAGAACTGGGGGACAAATGGGGATCTCCACTTGATGAAACCACCATGTAAAGCTGCCCATTTTAAATCTTAGCAGGTTTCTCGTGCATCATCAACTGCTTTCTGAATCCTCACAGGCCCATTCCCATCCATCCATGTTTCTCCTCATCCCGAGAGATCCTCCTCCTCTTTCCTAATGAAGACTGGTTTCCTTGTTCCCTACAGGTCTTTCCTTCCCCATCCCTCCCTCTGTGCTTTCTCAGGACCGAGCCTTCCTTCCAACACATGTCCAGAGCTTCTACTGGCAGCATCTACCCTAACTCCAAGGTGCCTTTCTTCTTTTGTGCTGCCATCCAAGACTATCCAGGTACAAAGGTGACCCTGCCAGTCATCCAGTGCCTTGGTGCCACCACCGCCTACTGCTGTCTCCTGGGGGAATCGAAGAGAAAAGGGGTGCTCTCAAATTGGGGCTAGGATATGTTAGCTGGGCTTACTTTCCTTTGGTTGTTTTTAACAGGTGCTTCCTGAGTCACACAAGAGCTCAGCTCCACTGTGAGAGGGCTTTTACCACCCATCATGAGGGAAACAAACTGCTTTTTTGAGAGGCAATTTTACAGCAAGGTGTTCGTTTGATGTGTGTTATGATCAATTGGCAAGTATTTGTTGTAGCTGATGGTGGACATGATCCTGGTCACAGTTAAACCAAGGGCTGGTCAAAAAGTCCAGCCCAAGCCCTCACATGTTTTGTGGACATCCATGAGTTTTGGACCAGTTCCTTGCAGGGAGCAGGACCACTTGCCAGCCAGCCTGAGGACAAACCAAATGTGTGGTTGCTTGGGGAACACTGCAGAGCCTTGGTCACAGGGCAAATTCCACATCAGGGGTGGCATTTTGTTTTCATGGGTCGGCTGATTGCTCTGATAGCTTTGCAATGATGCTCTTTCTTCTGCTTCCAGGACCCCTGAAACAAACACTGGTGCTACAGAGCAAGAACCAAGTACCTTAGTGAAGGATGAATTGACATGAAGTCAGGAACCTTCGTCTGAGCATCAGCTGGAGCAAATGTATAGTTCGCATGAAATGTGTATTGTCTGGCTGGCATAAAATAAAGCTGATTGTGAGAGCTGAATGACAACTTCTGTTGTCTCTCAAGCACTTTGAAGTTATTGTGTGATGCAGTTAGCATGTCTGTGCCTTGATTTATGTATAGCAAAGTTACAGAAAAAAAATGGGTCCAATTCTCCCTTGATTCATAAATGGGAAGCAATACTGGTTTTAAAGGTCTCTCTGTTTCATGTGGGCAACAGAGAGATAGATTAATATCCATCGCCTGTGGAAGGATCACACTGGATTTCAGAGATTATTCCAGAATCCTAGCTGTTAGAAATGACAACTCTCTTCAAAGATCCTTGGAAGATTTAATACATTGTAAATTCTTAAACACTGTCAAAAACTTGTGTTTGGATATTGCCAGGTGAGACACACCTTGTGCAACATCTGGCAGATCCCCTTGTCACTGTGCTGTAGTCATGGATATTTCAGACCTTCTTCTGAAGCTGTTAATATTCAACTGATTGCCAATTTGGGTATCACTTTATGCAAATGATAGAATTATTTGGGTTGGAAGGGACCTTATTAGATCATCCAGTTCCACTGCCCTGCCATGGGGAAGGACATATTTCACTAGACCTGGCTGCTCCAAGCCCCATCCAACTTGGCCTTTAAGACTTCCAGAAAGGAGGCATATTGGGAAGGATGAAAGTTTGACAAGAAGGTCTCACAGATATGTATGCTTGGCAGAAAGATTTTTGAATGTAGAACCTGAGAATGAAATAGAGATGGAAGCAAGTTTTGATATAGAAAGAAAGGATTGATGAGCCAGTCTTACTGGATAACCAAGGAGGTAAAGGGTATGTTCATTAGAAGGGGTTTTTATGACTTAGAGCAAAGAATAAAACCACCTCAAATGAAAGGATTTTTTTGCCAAGCAGAAAGATAGCACAGGCAAATAAGCCTGCCAATGTTGCAAGCAGAAAAAGGTCTCAGAATTTTCCACTGCAAGAAAACTGAAACACAACTTCTAGCTTATACTGTAACGTACTAAGTTTTACTGACTGGAGAATAGTAACATGAATATGGTAATTATAGTAGTTATGATAGGCTATAGGTAAAAGTTAAGGTATAGATTGGTTCTTCTGTATTAAGATGCTCAGCAAAGAAAAGTATATAATGCAAACCAAAGGGTCTCCAGGCCTGCCTGCGGCTGGAGCTCACAGCTGTGGGCACAAGCTCTGTCACCCACAACCCTGGACTGCTGTAATGTATCGGATACAATAAACTGCATTTTAAAGAGCCACCTGGAGTCCTGCATCCCTCATTACGGCTCTTACAGAGGCAGCCACAGCTTCTCTGGGAAACCTGTGCCAGGGTCTTGCCTCTCTTACAGGGAGGAACTTCTTCCTGATATCTAACCAAAATTTCCCTTCTTTCAGTCTGGACCCTTGTCCTGTCTCTAAATTTCCTGATTCAAAGTTCCTCTCTGTCTTCCTTGTAGGCTCCTTCAGATAACGGAAGATGTTCTGAAGTATCCAGGTGATGCTTAAAGTTTTAGCTTTCATATTTTTAAGATTCTGTGCTCCCTAGGTGTGCATCATATTAAGTGTTGGTAAGGTCTCTTCACAGAGTAGGGAGACAAAACAATTCCTTTTCTAGCTTGGGACCAAGGACAACCATTACAAGTTTCAGGCCCCAGAGCATAAACAGTGGTAGTCTGAAGAGAGAAAACAAGAAGGATGGGACTTCATAATCTGAAGCTGTAATTGGACAATTACCCCAATATGCAAATGGACAAGAACTTATAAAAGTGAGAGACTTCATGACCAGTCATCCATTTCTGTGACCATTTTGGGTTCATCTTGGGTGTAGC
Source organism: Zonotrichia leucophrys gambelii (assembly GCF_028769735.1). Lineage (NCBI taxonomy): Eukaryota > Metazoa > Chordata > Aves > Passeriformes > Passerellidae > Zonotrichia > Zonotrichia leucophrys. The sequence continues at coordinate 101,952,218 of NC_088169.1, forward strand.
CCTGCCTGGGCTCTTGTACTGCCCAAGGTGAATCCATTGAGGCCTTTTAATAAATCCCTACTTTATTCTTTAATTCTGTCTAGCCTCTGCTCTAGGTCAGCCTTCTCAAGGTATCAAGGCAACCTTCTGCTTTCCAGGCTCAACAGCACTGACTTTCTCAGCCTGTCTTCTTCAGGGAGGTATTCTAGAGTCCTTATCAAATGCTGGACAAGACATCAAGCTGGCAAATTACTATTTCTTCTCAGCTTATTTTCTAAAACATTTTTTACTGAAAAATTGTGAGGTTGTTCACAATTGGAAATATAGGAAAAATTTTGTTGTTCTGTATGTTCATGTTTTCTGGGTGAGGTTCCATATGTTCATACAATTGGACTTGGGTGATCTTGGAGGTCTTTTCCAACCTTTATGATCCCTATAGGATGCATGTGACACCATGATGGGAGATGCAATCCAGTTCTACAGCCTGTCCTGTACAGATGGCATGGAGTCCCCAGACTGCAATTCCAGCAAGGCAGTGGCTCAGCACACTGCAATAAACATTTCTAGGTTTAGGCTGAAGTGTTCTAACACAGCTGAGATTAGGTTTACTTTCCTAAAGTGGTAACTTCAGGCAAAAGGCTGCTCTTCCTTCACAAATTAGTTAGGCAAAGCAGGTACTTCACTGGAGGTGGGGAGAACTCCATGGAGCATGGCAGCTCCATAGCCCTCCAGATCCAGAGGGTTTGGTTTGCTGGGTCTAGTTCATATGAAGATTGCATTGGGGCTGGAGAAGTCATTCACATATTTCAAAGTGAAAATGCAAGTTCATGATATACCTCCTCCACCTCCTCCTCCTTCTCATCCTCCTTGTCCTCATCCTTGTTCTCCTCCTCATTCTCCACTTCCTCCTCCTAATGTTCACATTGAGTTGTCTTTGGTAGCAGGAAGGTTGGAAAGAACCTCCTTTTTAAAGGGATAAAATATAGAGGAATATTTGTCATGACTGTGTTTCTAAACCTGTTGTAGATGAAGTGGGAGCCTTTAGACCAGCTCTGCCTTAGGTTCAGATTTTTGGCAGCAGCTTTACTCAGACAGCCTGCACCTTCAAAGCTCTGGCTTGCAAGTTCTCAGGAATTGCCAGTCAGGCCTATTATAAAATGAGTTACTGAATGAATAGACAGAAGATTAACAGACAAAAGGCCTTAAACAGAGTTACTTACTACACGGGTTAAAACAAAGAACTACTAATAGATTTCCGTAAAACAGTGCACAGTATAAACGTGCCTATATTATAGCTAGCAAAGAAATAGTGTCGATTAGGAGTCAATGTAATTTACACCAATTGATGATGAGTCAATCACACATAGAGTCCTTTCGCTCAACGTCTGGAAGAGTAACCACAAAGTGTGGTCCTGACTTCAGGGAAAAGCCTCACACACTTCCAGGAAATGTGCAGAAGACTTCTGCTTTGTGAAAGTATTGTGTAGCTTTTACAGCTTGTAAAGTGAAGTGTTTGCCAGTCAGAAATTCAAGCTTCTCTTCCTTCAATCTCACTCTCAGGGTAAGATGTTTATTGTCAGCTGGGAATGCCACCTCAATGGCACAAGAAATAACTCACTACCAGACAGATGTCCACTTGAGTTATCTCACCAAATAGCAAATTTCATGTGGGGGGAAGATGCCCTGAGATATCCCACCAGCTGATAGGCAGACCAGATAAGCCATCCTGTGAGGAGTTACTCTGACAAGAGAAACTCATAGTAACTAATTAAATATTCACTACAAAGGGATGGAGATTGAATGTCTATGAATAATTGCACTGAGTGTGTGCCTCACTCAGCAGCTCAAGGATGCTTGTTACATATGATTAAGTAATTAAATGTTCTTGTACAAAATTACCATGATTTCACAATTATTAGAGAGGACACCAGTCCAAAGGTCGAGTGCCAGATGGTGGTTGCCTGCAGGAGGTTTTGCTCTAGTTCCCTGGAGCTGTTGGTGTCCAGTTAGCCAAAGATCTTATCTATACACGATTATGGGTAGTAACCCAGATATCCACAGTGGAAAACTTGAGAAAAAGAGGCTTGTTCTTCCCTCAGTATCAGGAGTGGCTTGGAGAGGCAGAAAATCCAACCCAAACACGCACCAGAAGACAGACATTTTGCCTACTTCTTCAGCTCCCTGAAGGTAAGAGCAGGAACAAGTGGCCACCAGCTTTCATTTCACCAGTGGGAAATGTAGGGAAATGTGTTTGAAGTAAGAATGTGAAATTTCCCAGAGGTAGTTTTTGAAAAAGTATAGTTGATTTAGATGCTGACCTAAATCAAGGCAGAAGAAAACATTTGTGTAACATCTGTGTAAATAGTGACATATTTCCCCACCAGACTGGCTACAATATTTCAGACAAACCAAAAAAAAAAATATTAAAATTCTAATTTAATTTCATATAGTACTGCAGTGTTCTGACTTACCATAGAATCACAGAATGGTTTGGGTTGGAAGGGGCCTTACAGACCATCTCATTCCACCCCCTTGCCATGAACACACTCCACTAGACCAGGTTGCTCCAAACCCTGTCCTACCTGGCCTTGAACACTTCCAGGCATAAGGTATCCACAGCTTCTCTGGGCAACCTGTGTCAGGGGTTCACCACCCTCACAGCCAAGAATTTCTTCCCAATGTCCAATCTAACCCTGCCCTCTGTCAGTGTGAAACCATTCCCTCTTGTCCTGTCACTCCAGTCCTTTGTCCAAAGTTCCTCTGTGGCTCTCTCAGTGCCTTTAGGCACTGACAGGGGCTCTAAGGTCTCCCCAGAACTTTCACGTGTTCAGTCTGAACACCAAATTCTCTCAGCCTGTCTCCATAACACAGGTGCTTTATTCCTTGGAGCATTTCCATGGCCTCCTCTGGACTGGCTCCAGTAGCTCCATGTCACTCTAATGCTGGACAGCAGAGCTGCAGGCAGCAATGCAGGTGGGGAGATCTTGAACAGGACAGAGTCTCCCCCTCCTCAGCTGCCCACACTGGGGGGATGCAGGCCAGCATCACTTCCTTATCACCTTAAAATTTTAATTTTGCCACAAACTGGAATATTTACAGTTCATTAAGAAAAATTATTACTTTCTCAATTTCTAGTATTTCTCTCCCCTCCCTCCTGGTGTAAGCTGCTATCCTCAGACACCTGCTTCCTTCCACGTTTTGTTCCATTACCTTTTCTTTCCCTACATATTATGTTGTCCTCAGGTTCCTCCTACTCTCAAAAATAATCAAGTTACTAACTGCACTGCCTATCCTATGTATTATAGATGACTTCCTGCCTTGGTTTTCCTTTTAGATTGCAAAGTCTTTGCAGCTGGGAGTTTCCCTAATTTTGTGACCTGCTCATCTTGATCTTATCCTGAGGAATTACTGTAATACGTCTGATAGTAGGAATTATCCTCCCACCAGCAAGCTTAATTCAATATTGCTGAATTTTGCATGCCTGCTTATATCTGTGGTGTGTGTTGCAGGTTCTTCCAGCCCTGGCTTTGGTTTGTGTGAGCAGTGGTGTAAATGTGTAAGGCTGAAGGAAAGGAGGAAATCCCCCAGGCAAAAAAAGCCAAGGCTGAAATAAGAGCAACACAAGAGACCAGAAATTAGAGCAATGAAAGAAAAGTAGTATTTCAAACTCAGACATTAATGCAATGGAGGCAGGTAGAAGCAAGGGGGCAAAGTTTGCTGTTCCTCCATCCAGGAGCTGGGTAAGATTACTGGTCCAGGGAGTACATATTCCCTAGAGAAGAGGAGCAGCAGTACTGAAAAACAAAGGAGAAGAAAGTGCTTGGGAGAGTGATTCAGACTGGATTAGACCCTTTGTAGGCTCCAAGCCTCACAGCTTTGAGGGCATTTGCTGATTTTTCAGGGTACAGCATTGCCCAGGGATAAGGAGATGTGTAAAGCTCACACTGGAGATGCTTTAGTCACCAGCAGCACTGGCAGCATGGGCAGGGATTAATGCTGCAAAGCTCCTTATTTATGGGCTAGTTCTTTTTAATGAGGCAGTGACTGAAGTTGTTCAGGGGCTAAGGAGGGGTCCAGACAGATCCATCAAAGACCAGGGCAGAAGTGAGGGAGGATTCAATTAGGCTTTGAGGCCAACAGCATCTGTGGTGTGAAGTGACCAAAACTGTTGGGATTGTTCAATCTGTCCTGATTTATGGATTGTGTCCTTGTTGTGTTCTGCTGTAAGAGAAACCATGGGGTGTTCATTTTAACGGACTTCTCAGATGAAATCAAGCACAAATGAGCCAAATATTACACATGAGAACTATTTATTGATAAAGGTGGGTGTGTGTCCCTCTCGGGGTCTTTTGGGTCACTGTGACCCCGAGAATGTTAATAAGTCTCTTTTCCCAGCCCGAGCGCTTGAAGAAGGAGTCAGAGCTCTTCATTTCTCGGTCTCAAGGTTGTTTATTGCATCTTATCTATAAAAAATTTTCTCCTGCCCTGCCAAGATCCGTCCAGCAGGACAGTTCCAGGCACTCTGCCTGCCCCCAGGGCGGTGTTATGTCTTTATACTAAAAACTACGTATACAATGTTCACAATTACTTCCCAATACCTATCACCTATGTTAGACAGTGAGCTTCTACTCTAAACCAATCTGTAGGTGCCAGCATCACAGCAGAAGATGGAGCCAAGAAGAAGAAGGAGAAAGGCTGGACACGCCCAGTTCCCTCCATCTTGCCTCCTGAACCCCCATACCAAAAACCCCAAAATCTACTTTTCCGCCCCGTGATAACTTCACTACTATTCTACATAAACTGTTGTGACTTGCTGATCTTCATACAAGGTTGGTAATTTGCTCCATGGGTCATAATCAAAACCACAGGTGCTTTGGGCTCCATGCCAGGGCTTCTGAGCCCCCTGGCACGGGCGTTGGCCGTCCTGGACAGCCAGAGGGATGTCCTGGGTTCCCACATGTCCCGACCAGAAAAGGCCAGAAAGTCAAGCAGAGACGGGAAAAGAACGACACAGAGAGAGAATGGAGGACAGGGACGTGACCACCAGGATCCTGGGATGCACCGTCGGCATTCGATCCGCAGCCGGCGTCTGTGCACTCCCTGCCGGGGGGAGTTCGTGCAGCGCTCCCGAGAGCCGCGGCTCCGATGGTCGCGGACAGCGGGTCTGCCGCACGGACGGACGGCGGGACACCCTCGGCATCGCCGCTCGGGCTGGGTGCCGGGCAGGACAAGCCGCAGCAGCGCAGCAGCGGCCAGAACCCCCGACAGCATCGCGACAGGCTGCGGCGGGGTCGTGGCGGCGATCAGAACCACGAACAGCGTCACAAGGGCATCGCGGGCAGCGATGGGCTGCGGCGGGAGAGGCTCGGGAAGCGGCGGGATGTTCCCAGCGGCGGCGGGAGAGGCTCGGGAAGCAGCGGGATGTTCCCAAGGGTGGCGGGCAGGTTCCAGGTGCGGCTGCTGCGGGTAAGCAGCGAAGCGAGGGCAGACGGAACAGGGGAGACAGGCGGGGAAGAAGCAGGACAGCAAGGAGAAGGCGAGCAGAGGTCAAACAAGCCAACCTCCCCACCAAGAAACTGAGATGGAGGGAACTAATTACGGCGCGGTTATCAACTTTTATGTGCTAAGGGTCCTCCTATAGTCCGGTCCTATGAAGATGACCATTGGCTAGCCAGGGAAATTTTTGCTGGACAGCAGGTTTTGCCTGCAGGGAAAATGGCTTGCTGGCCAGTGGTGGGAGCTTTCTGTCTTCTGATGGCTGTCAGGCAAAGTCCCCCAGAGACAGAGCTTCCCTCCGCATGGTAAAGGGGCTGCCTGCACAGGGACTGTGATGTTGGCAGTCTCCACCACCGCCGATCACGCGTGTTGGACACCTTCTACACATGCCACGTGTTAGGGCTCGGCCCATGCAGTAATCTCCCACCTGATGTTAGAAAATGGGTTTGTAACATAAAATCCCGAAAATGTCGAGGCATAAATAAAAATTAAATGTGACAGTGTTCGCAGGGGTCTTAGGATGAGGGAAGGGACGAGGATCTGACTCCATGTTTCAGAAGGCTTGATTTATTATTTTATGATATATATTATATTAAAACAATATTAAAAGAATAGAAGAAAAGTTTTCATTAGAAAGCTAGCTAAGAATAGAAAAAGAAAGAATGATACAAAAGGCTTGTGTCTCGGACAGAGAGTCTGAGCCAGCTGAATGTCATTGGCCATTAATTAAAAATAACTCCATGAAACTAATCACAGATCTACTTGTTGCATTCCACAGCAGCAGATAGCCATTGTTTACAGTTTGTTCCTGAGGCCTCTCAGCTTCTCAGGAGAAAAAAATCCTAAAAAAAATGATTTTTCAGAAAATGTCATCGCTACAATCAAATTGTTTCCTCACAGTCCTGATAAAGTGTAAATACTCAAAACTACGTGGACTCCATGCTGATTTACCCTAGTCAAGGTCTGTCCAAATGGTAATTCAGAGAAATTGACAGACAAATGGATACCCTGCAAAAGCGCTTTTATTTTAGTTGTTGGGAGAGCAGGGGTCCGCACCCCAACAAAATGCTTGTCCAACACTTAAAAATTTCAGTGGGTTTATATAAAAATTTTATCAAAAATACCATATATCCTTATACATCTAAGGTTAGTATTCGATAAGCAAGCTATTAAAAATACATTGCATCAGATTCCTGTACTTTAAGTTAGTGTCTACTTGCCTGGTATACTCTGGTATACTAAGTCTAAAACTTGTTGTCAAGTCACAGCCACGTCAAGCTAGGTCTGCCAGGCTTTCTTATGCTAACTTATGCTAAGCACTTATGTATACTTGTGCTAAGTACTTACTTTTTTATGCTAATTTCGTCTGCTTCTTTATGTAAAACAAATTCCTTATTTTGAAAGGGTTAAGGCATTGTGCCTAGGCATTCTTGGACAAGAATAAGACACACTGTAACTGTGAAAAATGCATATTTTATGATTGGCTTTTCATGAATATTATATGTATTATGTTAGAAAGTTATGCTGCATTAATTTTTAAGTATATAGTTTTAGGTTATAACATAATGTTAAAATAGAAAGTATGTATGTGGGATATTTTTTTAAAGAAAGGAATGAGGCACTTGCACCAGATAGCAGCCACAGTACACCAGAGAAAGAGAATTTATATCTCCATTATCAGAAGAAACAAACTTCTTCCCACATCACTCAGCCCTGAACACACTGTCAGGATTAATAGGAAGAAATTGGCACTGATTAGACAGAATCCTTTGTTTGAATGGAATTTATGCATCATGTATGAGGTGTATGAATATGCAACAGGCTGTTGTTTTTAAGGATTAATCCTCTGTTAACGTGTGTCCTTTTTCGGGCTTATTTTGCCCAGAAAAAGGTATTTGGCCTGTCCATAACTCTTTCTTTCTATTGTCTCATATTGTCCTAACCCTAGTTGTCCAAAATTTTATTACTTTAATTATATTGCTATTTTTATAACCATTTTATTACTATTAAACTTTAAAAAATTTAAAAACAAGTGATTGGCCTTTTCCACAGTAGCCAATATAGAAGCTAGATGGAATTTGGTAAGAAACAGGGAACAAAACTTGAAAAAAATGGAGGGCAAAGCTTGCTAAAACCAGTGAGGAAATCACTGAAACAGCTAACAAGAGATGGAGCACACCTACAGGAGAAGGGTGAAAAGGGCACACGGCAAGGAAGGCATCCAGCCTTCATCAAAGGACCACTGAGGAAGATGTGGAGCCTCCCTCAGTGCGACCACCAGGGTGTCCTACACCTGCTAACAAAGTGATGAGTTCTAAGGAATAGTTTGCCTAACCACACCTTTTCTAAGGAAAACAATGAATATGTATGAGTTATAACCATATATTGTAGCAAATACCCGCTTCTTGGACTTTGTCTTGGGAATGTCTCTTGGCCCAGTTTGGGGCGATTCAATTTCAAGGCACAAAATATCCAACAGCTCTTTTTAATGCCATGAATATCATGTTGAGTTTGCTTGGTTCTCTCCCCTCCTCCAGTGATTCCTAGATGACTTATGATCCCTTGTTTCCTCAAGACTCTTAAAATCCTAATTTGAATTATTTAACCCCCATTCACTCCCCCTTTCCTCCACTGACTTTTATCTTCCATTTCCTTTACCTTGATGTGTTTATTTTCTGCTCTGTCATTCCACTCACTTCATTTCTCCTTCTATCCTTATGTATCTTTCATAATTTACCCCACTTTTCTCTGGCAAGGGGCAGGTTTTCCTACTGATGGCATCATTTTTTGTGGCATATCTAGGTTACTGTCAGGACTTCTTTCCTGTGTAAAATGTCTTTCATTTTGTATGAATCTGCTTTAATATTTTATCCCACATCAAAGAAGTATAATGAAATCATTGTCCTGAAATGGCTTTTCCGTGTTGTGGTAAAGGAGCAGAGATGGGCTGGAATGCATTATCCCCAGCTAGTTTTTTGGTGCAGAATAAGCCACAAGATTCAGGGGAAGGAGAAGGCTGGAACAGCTGAGAAGATGCTCATGTTTGGAGTCTGGATTAGAAGAGAATGGAATGGATCCATCTGTACTTTGCCTTATAGTGGAGAACATCAAAAGCCTAAGAACAAAATTATCCCTATCCCAGCCAAAAGCAGGACAGACATGAAACACTGAAATACTCTCCCTCATGGCCTTTGTCTCAGAGCTAAGCAGCACAGAGATGAACTACTTTAAAGAGAAAGACCCAAAATTTATATAAAAAACCCAAAACTATATCTTCGCCATAAAATCTTATTCACACATCTCAGGATTCCAAAACCACTCAGGACTCCATTACTTACCTGTCCTGAGCTGCACATTTTCCCAAGCTGGTCCAAAATGGATCACAAGGTGTAAATGATGCTTATGACCCTCATTCACAGTGGTGGGAGATCTGCTGCAGTCCTGGTGATCTAGGGATACATGTGAGGCAAGGTTGGTAGTTGTTTTATCTTTTTTTTGGAAAAGTGTATTTGATCTGGCAGAGATTAAGATCATTTTTCCAGTTCATTAAGTTCATTTAAGTTCATTTTGCAGCCTTTACAGTGCTGCATTTTGCATTGGTACATAGAAAGGTGTTGATAACACACAAGTGTTTTGGCTACTTCTGAGCAGTGCTCTCTAACATTCCCTTTCCCCATCAAGGGGCTGGGAGTGGACAAGATCCTGGAAGGAGGCAGAACCAGGCCAGCAGATCCAAATTACCCAAAGGGAAATTCTACACCGTATGCTGTTAGCTCAGATATAAAAGCTAAGGAAGGGAGGAAGAACAGTGGGCATTCATTATCCTACAGTGTTTGCCCTCCAGAGCAACTGTTATGCATGCAAAAATCCTACTTCTGGGGAAGTGACTGACCATTGGAAGTAGATGTTAAACTTTCTTCCACTTTGCTTATGCATGCAAAAAATTTGCTTTCTTTTTGCTTTAGTAAACTGCCTTATCTCAACCTGTTGTCCTTTTGTCTTATTTTCCCTCTCCTGCCCGCTGGGAAGGGGAGTGCTAGAGCAGCTTGCTGAGCACCTGGCATCCAGCCAAAGTCACCCACTACAAAGAGGAACAAGGGTTTGAGAGGACATTTTCTCAGGATCAGAACTGCTGCACCAAACTGAATTGAGGATGTTGGTCCAGACTCTTCCGGTGTCCTTGGAAGAGTGGATTAAGAAGTCAAATGCACACATGCAATATTTTAACAGGCACAAGCAATTTTAAGGCATAAGCAAAATACTCTTAATTTTCAGGATGGTGAGGCCCAGGCTCAGGCTGCCCACAGAAGCTGTGGTTGCCCCATCCCTGGAAGTGTTCAAGACCAGGTTGGATGGGGCTTGGAGCACACTGATCTGGTGGAAGCAACCCTGCTCATGGCAGGGGTTGGAAGAGGATGATCTTTTAAGGTCTCTGCCAACCCAAACAATTATGTTATTCTATGGTTCTATAGTAGTTTCTATGGTTCTCTATTTGTATGCATGAGTAAAGGCAACTGGGAGCTGAAAGCATCACCAGAGCCATATTTTATCCAGATTCTTCTAGGTTCACTCCAGCTTTCTTCACAGCCAAAGGAGAGAAACAAGCACTTCCAGGAAACAATGCAACTCATCCTAAGGGAAACAGTAAAAATAGCTTGCGTGAATCATGTCCCAGAGAACTGAGCCAGAGATGATAATATCAAATATTTAAATTTATATTTAGATGTCTGATATCCAGGGAATTGAATAGTGTTGGCATCCTGTGGCCCAGAGAAGCATACACAAAAGTGTGGAAGCATCTCACATGAAGTACGCATTGCATGAAGGATTGCAGAAAAAATGGGAGGACAAAGCCTTGCTACAATAGCAAAATATGAATAAATTTAATACATCCACACACCAACCCCAAACAATTCCAGGGTTCCATCTGTTAACACAACATCACATCATCTACTCTGATGCTGTAAAAAAGCAAGACACCTTTCTTTTTTTTTTTGCTTGTTTACAACTAGAAAACCAAATCACAAATAATTTAATTACTTTCATGCATTTGTATAATACAGCTATGGCACATTCCCAACCTTAGAAATGAGTGAGTAATGGACTTCCTGCTTAAGTCTAGGTACACACCTGCACACCTTACAAGAGGCTCCAAACCAACAAGACTCCCTTGCAAGGTTTATGGGGGACCCCACTCCCCTGAACAATTTGCAAGAGACCCCAAAGCCCTGCCTGCCTTACTGGGGGATTCAAGGCCCTGCAGGCCTTGGGAGGGCTCCTGTCTGCTTTACACTGCCCAGGCTGCACACTCATACTCAACCCACTCCAGCTACTTCACCCACTGCACCAACAGAGAGACCAAAATCACCCGACAAATATAGCAGCAGACATTTGGAATTCAGATGGAATCTGCTCAAGGAATTCTAACATGGATACTTTGGCTCCTTCATGCTTCAGAGTTCCAAGGTGAACTAATGTGGTGCTGGGAGTCAGGTGTTGGTCAAAGAGACTCCAAAGGTAATGGTCTAGGGTCCCATCAGCAGATTGTTGAGGATTGATGTTCTATGTTGTTCCATTGTTGAGGATTGTTGCTCCATGTGGGACCACCCAGGACCCACTCTGGCAGTCACACTCACACCACCTGAGCTGGGACTGAGGCCCCTTGGCAGCTCCACCTTCTACACTCACACAGTCAGACTGGGTTTCCTTACTGGCTCAACCCCTGGTTTCCCACATCACAGTCTCAGATGTATGGATCCTTCAAATAATTTAATTGTGCAAGAAAAAAGAACAGCTTGGGGTGAGAGCCTCCAAAAGCAAGGAGGAATCCCCAGAAGAAGAAACCCTGGATCAGTGGGGACTGTGAAGACTATGAGGGCTCTGATGGCTAAAGGGGATGTTCTCACCAATCACAGGAAAACCCTAACCCTAACAGGACAATTGCATGCAGGGGGATACATTGTCCCTCAGGATGATGAAGAGGCTGAAATAACTGAGTGTGTCTCCAGGACGTGGCTGTTCACAGCATCCTCCTTATGGTCCAGTGGAGTGACTGGGCTAAGGCATCTTGTCTTTGGGTGGTGACATACCGGTGGTAGTGTGTTTTCATGAGTTTTGCAGTTGTTTTATTGTAAAAGTTATTATGGACCGAACCATTGTACTTAACAAACACTATTCAGTGTTTGTTAAGTACAATGGTTTGGTCCATGTACCCCCCGTTTTATCCCCTCATGATGGTTTCTGCCCAGTTGTTTATTCCCAAGTTTTCCCACCACTTGGCAGTGACTCAGTGTATCCATCTCCCTGTTCCCCCCCTCCTTTCCTTGTATGGCCTTGTCAATCCAAGTTGTGCTGACGCCCTCTCCTGTCTGCCAACCCAGATCAACCCATTATATTCCAGAATGTTCTATGTCAATCACCCTGGTTATAATGGGTTTTCTCTTTATCTAGTCTTAGTGGTTTAACTAACAGGTCAAAGTCCCCATCAGATATCGTCAGGGAGGCTTCTTTGATTCTAGCTTCTTTATAGAGGTTTTGTTACAATGAGCAAAACTTTATATCAATGTTTGAGGCCTGAACAATTTTAGTCTCTGACATCAGTGAAATCTCTACAAAGAAATTAATCACACTGTCACCCCTCAGAAAAACCCTTTTTCCTGCAAATTCTGCTGCTGATGTAGAAGCAGGGTTTGCCTGGAAATGCCATAGCATGGCCAACCTGGTTTCTCCCTAGTGGTGCAGCACAAGCCTCCCAGAACTACCAAGTCTTCTGCCAGGTTCTCCCAGCTGTCCCAGAAGGAGTTACCAGCAAGACCAAGTTGAGGAGAGGAATTTGAAGGGGCTCTGTGGGTCGGTGGGTATTGACAATTGGAGAGATGAGGAAGATGAGTCACGGGGTCAGCTGGAAATGTATTTAGGATAATTGAAAACTGTAGATGAGTTGAGGGGCCAGCTGGGAATATAACTGGGATAGTAGAAGATTGCATATTTTAGTTAAGATTTTAAAATTAGTTAAGCAGCTAAGTTAGTAATATAGGTGGCAAGAATCAAGCACCTTAGTTAGAGAGTGACAAATACATTAGGAAAGAGAAGGTAGGAGTGACAGGGGTAGATGTAGCAATTGTGAAGGAGCAGAGACCATAGAAATACCTTGCCTTAAGAAATACCTTGCCTTAAGAATAATCAAACAGTTAGGAGAGGCTTGGACCATGACCAGCAGATCAAAAAGTCCTGCCAGCTGGCCATGGGTGAAGAGTTCACCATGAGGAAGACAGCTTTCTTCCTCCCATACACCCACTCCCTTATTTTAAAATCTCACTGACCCAATTAAGGGAGTACAGTTGTGCAGCCATAATGGATATTCAGCTGATAATAATACAAAGCAGGCAGGTAATGATAATGCATTTTGTGTCCTTAGAAACTGCTTGGATATGTAAAACATTTCCTGTATAAATAGACAGCAGGAGTCTGTGACTCCTTGCACAGGTATTTGGAAATGATTCCACATGTGTCCAGCGTGCTGCAATAAGCACCCTTCTTTTCAACTTTAGTTGAAGAGTCCTCTGTCCATGCATCAGAGACTTTGAGATGGTTAAAGAATCTGAATTTACTGTGGAGTACAAATGCTTATATACTATTTTAGGAAGGCTAGTAATGTTTTACTACAATGATTTGGTTAATCATCACATAAACAAACATACATTTTACAACATCTCTTGCTTGCAGAGCTTAATATCATTTCTCTTTTCTGGTAAGTCTGTCTGATTTAATATTCTTGCAATCTTGAAAGATGTCTGTTCTTGCCAAGGCATTTTGTTTACCACATCTCTTATGCTAACCAGGTCCAAAGTCCATCATCTCTCTTGTGTATCCCAGTAGGTGGGTACCCACAAGATGGTGAGATCCCATCCACTGGTGGCACAGTGGTCAGGCCAGCATGGCAGCAGCCCAGCAGCTGACACCATGGGGAGGGCAGGGGTGCTGGAAGGGCTTCCAGGAGCACCTTGGGCATCGGTCCACTGCCAGTAGCAAGGCCAGAAGGAGCAGAACACACATGGGATGTGTGAGCAGGTCTGAACAACTGCCTGTAGTCACCTGGAAACAGAGGAGGCAGAGCCGGGACATGGCTGTGGCAGTGCTCATGTGTCACAGCCCAGGACTGGGGCTCTGGGGATGGAATGTCCATCACCAAGACAGACTATTTCATACTCATAGAACCACAGCATAGAATCCTATAATGGCCTGGCTTAAGAAGAATTGCCCAATTCCACCCCCCTGCCTTGGGAAGGAACACCTTCCACCAGACCAGGTTGCTCCAAGCCCCATCCAATCTGGCTGTGAACACTTCCAAGGATGGGGCAGCCACAGCTTTTCTGAGTACCTTTGACAGGTCTTCACCACCTTCATACTGAAAAATTAAGATAAAATACAGCAGGACCTTTTCCCAGAACTTTTTCCAAATAAATGTCTCTGGAAAGTCTTCTTTGGGGATACAAGCCTATTCCACCTTCTCTTGCACTTTTTTCCTTATTGCACTCTGTTCCTTGAAGCCTTAAATCCAACCATCAGTACTAGCTCCACATGTTTTGGAGCAACTTTATCCCTTCCAACCCAAAACCCACCTCCTCAAATCTATCCTCAGCACCAAATCCATACCCCAGCTCAAAATCTTCACTCCCTAGTTCCAAATCCACCCTCCTCGGACTCAAATCCACACTTCAGCCCCAAATCCACTCCCAAATTCCTCCCCAGCTCCAAATCTACCCACAGTCCCAAACCTACTCCCCCGTACAAAGCTATCCATAAATCTGCTTCCCCTATCCCCCCAAGCTCCAAATACGCTTCTTTAATCCCAAATACACATCCTAAGCCCCAAATCCACCCTGTCCCATTGGCCACTCCTCCCTCCCAGCCCCTCACAGAAGCCTGTCCCACCCCAAAAAGCAGACATGTTGGCAGTATGGGGTAGCAGGTTTATTCTCCAGTTTTCTTTCAGAGGAGTAGGGCAGCCATGGTCAGCAAGGGGCTGGAGCAGGAAGGGAACTATCACTGGGCTCAAAAGGTGCAGTTCCCCTCTCCATAGCGCCGGCACTTCATCACCTTCAGGTAGGTCTCCACTTTGTGCAGGTCCTTCTTGAAGCAGGAGAGCAAGCCATAGTTCTGCAGTAGCGCGTCCTCGCTGCGCAGGTGGATGTCAAATTTCTCATACGTGGCTTTGAGGATCTGGGGACCCCGGGGGCCTCGGTCCTGCAGCTCCTGCAAGAGGATTTGGAGGTGCTGGGGGAGGTGCTGGGGGCCTGGGAAGGACATGGGCCACAACAGCCTCCTGCAGTGCCCCAGGCTGGGGCAGAGTGGCTGGGAATGCCCTGAGAGGGCTGGTTGCCAGTGGCTGAACATGAGCCCGGGTGTGCCCAGGTGGGCAAGGAGCCAGTGGCACCTGGCTGGTGTTAGCCATGGTGTGTTCAGCAGGGCCAGGGCAGTAACAGCCCCCTGGCACTGCTGGGGTACCTCCAGTCCCGGGGGCAGTAATGGGGCCCTCGTGGCAAGAGAGACATTGAGGTGCTTGAGCATGTCCAGAGAAGGGAATGGAGCATCAGGAGCAACTGGGAAGGCTCAGACTAGAGAAAAGAAGGGTCTGGGTGGACCTTCTCACTCTCTATAACTCCCTGATGGGAGCGTGGAGTTGAGGGGGGGGTCAGGCTCTGCTCCCAGGGAACAAGTGACAGGACAACAGGACACAACCTCAAGCTGTGCCAGAGGTGTTTCAAGTTGAACATCAGGAAGAATTTCTTTGCAGAAAGGATTGTTAAACATTGGAAGGGACTGCACAGGCAGATGGTGAAGTCACTGTCCCTGGAGGTGTTCAGGGAATGGCTGGACATGGCACTTAGTCCTCTGGTCTGATTGACGAGGCAGTGGTCAGTTTTGGACTTGGTGATCTTAGAGGTCTTTTCCAACCTCAGTGATTCTACAATCTTCCACAGGACTTGTGCCACAGTTCCCACTGAACTTTAAATGAGGTCACGGTTTTCTCCCTCCAGTCTTAAAAAATATTTCAAACATATTTTTGAGTGTATGTGTTTGCAGGAAGAGCGGTGATGCAGGAGTGATGCTACAGCGAGAAGGGAGTGGGCACAGGGCTGCAGGGAGGGAGGAGTGTGTCTTTGGGGTTTTAAAATAAAGAGTAAGTTGCAGGGTTTCTCTGTACCTCCTCCAGTCAAGGAGATAGAACCAGGCAAATAATTCTCTCTTTCCTCCCTCTTTGCCAGAAAACAAAGCTCTAACCCGGACCCAAGCCATGTACATATGGAGCTGAGAGCTGCACTCCTCCTGCCCTGCTGTGGTCACCAGCTACCACAAACAGGTAAGTTTTGGTTAAGGAAAAGGAGCCTTAAATGGGTGAAATATGATTGTTTGGCTGGTTTCTGTGTACTATTCCCTAAAGCCTAAGCCGGAGACTAAAATCATAGAATTGTGAAGTCACAAACTGGTTTGGGTTGGAAGGGACCTTAAAGACCATCTCATTTGAAGCCTCCCTGCCATGGACCAGGAAACTTCCACTAGACCAGGTTGCTCCAAGCCCCCTTTAACCTGGTCTTGAACACTTTCAGGGATGGACAGCCACAGCTTCTCAGGGCAACCTGTCCCATGGCCTCACTACCCTCACAGTAAAGAATTTCTCACCCACACAAAAATCTGGATGTGATACTGATACCTATCCCTCCTTTCTCCTGCTGAAGTGCCAGGACAGAAGTCTCTGTTGACTCTCTGAGTCTGACTTTCATTTTAATGCTGGAAGATGTAAACAGCATTCCAGACTCATTTCCCATAGCTGCAGGTCACAGAGCTCTAGCTACAGGGTGAGTCTGCCAGATAAACTTAATTACAGAATAAACATAACTGAAAAGATGTCCTGGCAGATAATACATTAAAATCATTTAAAGTAACAAAACAAAAATTACGTAAATTATAAAGGGGACTTAGAGCAAAGGTAGAGAGTGACTTTTTACATGGACAGATAGAGACAGGACAAGGGGGAATGGTTTTTACAAAAAGAGGAGAGATTTAGATTAGGTATTAGGAAGAAAATATTCCCTATGAGCATGGTGAGGTCCTGGCACAGGTTGCCCAGAGAAGCTTTGACTGCCCCATGCCTGAAAGTGTTCAAAGTGAAGTTGGACGGGGCTTGGAGCAACTTGGTCTTGTGCAAGGTGTCCTGCCCATGGTGTGGGGTTGGAAGGAGATAAGCTTTAAGGTGCCTTCCAACCCAGACCATTCTGTGAATCTGTGATTAGTTTTTCCTTGAAAAGGATCACCCCACAGCTTTCAGCTCTCTGGATGCTGTATTGGTGTATGAGGGAAACACCGGAGTGCAGGTTTCCATCTGCACACAGATGTTTTTGTAGAATATTGTGAATCATCACAAAACCTGCCACATTTTCAAGTATTTTGCATGGGGATGTAGCAAACATTATTTTGCTGTTAGCACAACAGAATATTTTTTGTTTGGGTTTGGGAAGACTTTGTGTGTGAATTGTTCTGATTCCTGAGCAGTATCCCTTTGCAATGGGTGTTAACATCTGTTCTGTGTTTTCTTATCCTCCCTAGTGATGAAACCCAATGTGCAGTATCAGGATCTCATTATCTAAAGGTAAACAAAGTCCTAAAGATATTACTGATCTTCAGAGCGGAAGGTGGTGAGATATCTCAAGGATCCGTGAGAGCTGAGGGTCCTCTCTGTGGGAGATCTCTATTTAATCTAATTCTATAGTAATGCAACATGCTGCAACTTACCCTCATCAGAGCTTGGATTCCTTCTTCCAGGTCCTTTAGTTTTTCATACACTCTGTCTGAGGTGCCAAAAACCAGATTGTTTGTGAACATCTTGCTTAGGTACTGCACCGGGGTCAGCCAGGACTGGATGAGAATCAGGGAGAACTGAAGAAGCTCCATGTCCTGAAATTAGGATAAGAAAGTGTCAAAGCTGTGCAGGGGAATTTGATAGCAAGTCCTGCTCCCTCTGGAAAACCTGGAGATGCTACCACTCCTACAGCTTCAGCATACACAAAGTTTTCAGGCTGAAGAGCACCACCCAGACCTGTGCAGACAATAGTTTTTCTCATACTTGGGATGGGAATGTGATTTACAGTGTAGCCCAGAAAAGTATTTCTTTCTTTATGCAGGGTTCAAGTAATCAAAAAGGGAGGAGAGGGATGAAGCACTCAAGTGTTCACAAATGAAAACACTCTGTTCCTGCAGTGAAGCACAGCTGAGCTCTTCAGGCAGGTCTGTGCTTGCCCTGAGGGTGAAAAAAAACTTACTGATTTCTGTTGAGCATCATCCTTCTTCACGGGAGCAGGGATGGTTTCCGAGTAACAAAACGCTACCTGGGAATTCTTGTTTGTGTGTCTTTGGTCCTCTGGAATATAGGTGCGTTCCTATGGAGACATCCCAAATACACACAGATCTATTGCCCATGTTCTGGAGGAGACCTCAGACACTTCCCAGGCTGTTCTGAATGGTTACTCTTTGCAAGAAGTAAATTATGAGGTGCCTTTGGATAGGGTTGGCATATTGTGTAGGCACAATAGCTACTGGGCCTAAAGGTCTTCCTAAGCCAAAGTGTTGAGGTAAACAGAAACCACATCTAAATTAGGACAGCTCATGCCAACTCCTGTCAGCAGAAGAAACTAGATAGTTTTAAGCACTCAGACTCTCCCAGGGCCAGAGGTGACCAACACAGGAAAATCTTGTCACATATCTGTGCCATGTCCCAGCTGATCCTGGGCAGCCAAAGTCCTGGGAAGGGGGAAAGAGCAGGATCAGAGTAGGGGGCAGAGGGCTAAGAGGAGGAAACAGGGTCCAGTCTGAGGGGACATAACCTATCCTGTTTTCACCCTCCCTCCTCAGCAAAAGAGAACAAAGGAAACACCAGTAGTTGAAAGGTGTCTGTTACACAGTCCTGAAGCCATCAAACCAAAGCAGAGGAGATGAGCAGTGACCACAGCACTTACAAACTCCTTGTATGTCTCGGCAGCCAGGAGGTGAAGGTGCTGAGCTCTCAGCACAGCGTTGGCAAACAGGCTGGAAAGGGGCACGGTGGGGAAGGTGGCAGCTTGCTGTGGCCACTGCAGTCCCAGAGTGATCACAGCAATGGTGAGAGGAGAGAACCATGACCCTGCAGCAAAGCACAGCAGAAGGTGTTAGCTGTCCTCAGGAAACCGGGTTGAGGAGGGAGTGGCACCTGGGAATTAATTCCCAGTCTCTTCTGTCCATGCTGTCTGAAGGCTTGTCTTCCCTGGTGCCTCTTGGCACCAAGAGTAAGCTTAGCCTTCTCCAAAATTCTTTGAAACCCTTTCACCAAGACCTGCCCCCAACAAGAGCTTGTGCTTCTCCTAGTGTTACCAGCAGTGTATTCCTGCGTGGAGTCATGGCTGCTCCATGAAAACTAGTATGTGTCCTGAAGGTTTTCCCTGATACACTCATGGTTTTCCTTTTCTCATGGGTCCTTGCCCACATGAAAAGAGCATGGTGCACTCTGGTTACGTGAGCAAGCAGGGGATGATGAGTGCCAGGTGAAGGCCTGGGAGCACCTCGCTGTAGCCATGGTTTAGGCTGTACTGCTGATGTGATGCTGTCTGTCTGCCTCACTGGGTGAGAGATGGTGGCATTACCTGCGCTCTGAGTGGCTCTCTGGGATATGACTGCAGAATTTGGTGACCTTTGTCAACCTTAAATGTTTTCAGCCTTCGACATCTGACTCACACTAGTGTCTGTCTGCTGCGAAGACCACAAACTTAATCTTAGACAAATACCCCTTGGAGGAGAAATGCCCTGGAGCCTGTAGGATTTGGGCTATTTGGACTAAAGATTAATTCATGAATTAAAGTCACATTGCAGGGAAAGGTACTCTTTTTCATTGGTTTATGAAGTGCAATAGTTTAAGTTAGGGCTGTCACAGAGTGTGCATATCCCACCACATACCACCCCATCATCATCTCCTCTCACCCTACACACATGGCAGCACTGACAAATCCTTTAAAACTGTAATAAAAAGTACCTGGAGCCATTTCTGCCTGTTGAGTTGCTCAGGTGTTGCTTGACAGCGAATATTTTCTCCTTTCATCTGTCAAGGGGAACTGTTGAGCCACCCTTTATATAGCAGGGAGTCTGTTTAAAATGGATCTGTGTGTCTACGACCACAACAACTGTGCATCTTCTCTGTGCATAAATGCACAGCTGTTCGCAGAGGTGTTGCCTCATTGCAGTAATTTATACACAAATGCACAAGTTGTGAAGGTTGTTTGCCTCATGGTAAAAGTCAGTGTTCAATGATTTTGCCATATCCTGCTGTTTATTGCAAATAGAAGTTTTCTGGTCATTGGAATACCCATCCAAAGTCACATCAATGCTTTTATATGGTAGAATTTGCTTTGTCCACCTGCTTTTTCCTGTCTGGTTCTGCAGCCTTGGCTCACAGTTCACAGGCCTGACTGACCATTTTGGGAGATTTCTGACTTAAAGCAAATGGCAGATTATGCCAGGGGAGGTTCACGTTGGATATGAGGGAAAATGATCTCCTCAAAAGGGTTGTACAGCCCTGGCACAGGCTGTCGTGGGCAGTGGTGGAGTCCCCATTCCTGGAGGGATTCAGAAGCTTTGTGGATGTGGCACCTGGGGACATAGGTTAGTGGTGGGCTTGGCAGTACTGGGGAACAGTTTGACTCGATGACCTCAGGGGCTTTTCCAACCTAAACAATTCTGTGATCCTATGTTTTCCCCTGTATTGTTAGTGGGGATAGAGCTGGATGGATGTTGTCAGATTAATCCTATTTCTTTCAATTTCTACAAAAATATCAAATATTCAGCAAATAGCATTGCTGAGCTGGTTTGCTGTGGGTGTGACAAAGAGCTGTCATGCCTAGGCACTTGTTTGGGTTCCAGCCTACCCACTGCAAATCCAACTGCCAGAGCTCTGGGAAGTTTCTCAGTCTGTGAGAAGATCTGGTTATGAACATCTTCCTGCTCCTAAGCAGACTAAGCAGAGGGTTGCTGTGGAAAGGAAGTAGAAGAGATAGGGAAGAAAAGGTGGGGAAGAGGATCATAAAATAATGGGATAGTTGGGGTTGGAAGAGACCTTAAAGCTCATCTCATTCCAAGCCCCTGCCATGGCACACCTTCCACTAGACCAGGGTGCTCCAAGCCCAGCTCAGCCTGGCCCCACAGCACACCTACACTTGCTTTTGAGCAAAATGAAACAGAACCTCAGATGGGCAACTCCAGGGAAGGGGTCTTGAAGGCCTTTTAGTCCTCATAAGACACTGATTACCCCAAACCACACTGATTTGAACTGACCTTGTGTTTGCCATGCCTCCCACTGTGGGTCCAGTTTCCAAGAGGCAGCGTCATCCCTGGTGCAGCTGGAGCATGGGGTGGAGAGGTGGTTAATAAACATGCTGTGGAGAGCATGATCTGTTCTGAAAGGCCCCTGGGGTGGAGGTGTGGTGGTGTCACAAGGTAAATGTCAGTCCTTGCACAAGTGGGAATGACTATCAGGTATCCCGTCACCCAAGAGCCAGCAACATCTGGCTGTGTTTTTCTAGTCCAGATTATGTTTAAATATATCAATATTTGTCAGAGATGAGCAGAGCAGCAGCACCTCAGCACAACCCACGCCCTGCTGCCTGTGAATGATGAAAATGTACCACTGCAGCACCTTGCACCCATGTTCTACTGCCTCTCGCTGTCACTGGCTGGCTCTCTAGTTCTGTTAGGGAAAGCATGGTTCTAAGTCTACATTTCTTATGTTGTAGCCAAGCATGGAGATGCTGCGATGATCAGCCTGTGCAATTCCTCTGAGCCTTGGGTTGTCCCCAATAATTTCTGGGCATTAAATGAGAAAGAAGCATTGTGCGGAAGGTGATGTGACTGAAGTGTTGGGCTGGGCACACCACTGGCAAAACTGTAGTTGCATAAGCTCTTAAATCTCAACTTAGCATTTTTCTAGATTTCAGACACAGGCATTTGCAACCTAAAGCAGTATCTCTTAAAATCACTTGTCATTTCCGAGTTCCTTTTCTTTATTGAAAGAGAGAAAAACCCCACTTCTCTTCAGCATGTTCACACATCCACCCACCTTGCCCTGAGCATCACCTACTCTAACAAGTTTCACTAAAGAAGTGAAACAATTCTCCTTGCAGGTTTATGTGCTCCCTGATTCCTAGAAACCCCCCATCTTGGGGTGGCTGTGTGGAGAGGACCTTCCTAGCTTATCCTTACCTTCCTATCCCAACCTTCCTAACCTGGACCTTCCTGGGTAAGCACAGCTGGTAAGTCCTGACCAAGGAGCCACTGCCAGCCCACAGCCTGGCTCTGTGCATTGGAAGGCAATGACATGACTGACAGAGGATTGAAATGGCAATTGATACTTCTTCCAGCTCACTGCTCAGAAGGTAAATTCCTTCTGGAAATTATGGATTCTGCTTACTGGAGGTAGGACTGCACAATTTCCCGGAACCCATTTGGAAAGATTTTAGAAACATAAATTCATAGAATGACCAGGATTGAAGGGGACCTTAAAAATTATCTTGTTACAACTCTTTCCACTAGACCGGGTGGCTCCAAGCCCCATCCATTTTGGCCTGGAACACTTCCAAGCAGCAGCTTCTCTGGGAAATCTCTGCCAGGGCCTCACAATGCTCAGAGCCAAGAATTTCTTCCCAATATGGGATCCAACTCAGCCCTCTGTTAGTGTGAAGCCATTCCCCCTTGTCCTGTCAGTGTGAAACCATTCCTCTTTGTTCTGTCACTACACTGCCTTGTAAATAGTCTCTCTCCATCTTTCTTGTAGCCTCTTTTATGCTAAAGAGGTCCAGGACTGCAACTCAGTCTATGCCAAACCAGCAACCCGTGTTCAAGCAGCTCTGATTCCAGTTTCCAACATGTGGAAATGTATTTTACGATAATTTTTTCTGAAAACCCTCCTGTTTTCTGCATCCATAAATGTTGGTTGGAGGTTTTTTTTAGCCTGCTTCCTTACTAAACCAATCTAAACCACACTGTTTTTCTGCTTTACCAGTCAGCCTGGAGGTCTGCTGCTCATGCTCATTTGCCACACGGACCATTACTGCTCTCCCCTGTTTCTGCAATTGTTTTTCCATAATAATTACCCATAAGAAAAATCATATACAGAGAAGTGTGCAAAAGCAGTAAGACTGCTATCTATGAAGTGCAATTTCCATGTGACTGGCTTGGGGCTGCAGCACAGGAACCAGATAAAGGGGTTTCAAATCCCAAGAATAATCCCTACCCATGTTCTGGGGAATGTCATGGTCACTGCCCACGCCTCAGTTTCTCCATTAGTAAAATGATGGTCCTGACACTCATTAGCAACACAGCTGGAAAGCAGGTAATGATTGCATAGATGCAGGTAAATTAAAAATAAATTTCATCTCTTCTGCTGGAAAAAAAGCAAAGTCAGTCAATTTTGCCCCTTTCCAGTGATTTTTTAATAAGTCTTTTAAATTGAAATGCAGCAACAGCAAGTTGTCCAGGAAGAGGCAGCAGCAGGGAATAAAAACAGACTCTGGGAAGAGTAATTCATTCCAAATTTTTTAGTTTCTCTCTCCACCAGTGGATCTGACATTATTATGTGTCTCCCAGCATGAGCTGCCACTCAGGAACCATCAGCCTTAACCCCCCTGGGCTGAATTGCTTGGTCAGTGCCTCTCCAAATGAATGCACTGTCCTTGGGGATGCCAGTGGGGTGGACAGGGAAGGTGGTGAGCTCAAATCCCAGCTCTAGCAGTGCCACAGTCCCATGGAAATGCCCAAAATATCTTCTGCTGGAGGGTTTTCTGTAGAGTGTGGAGAGGAGCCATCCCAAGGCGCACAGTATGAGGAAGACCAGACCCTCTCTGCTCTGGGGATAGACTGTGAGAGGTGGACTTGTCCAGCCTGGAGAAGAGAAGGCTCTGGGGACAACTTAGAGGCCCTTCCAGTGCCTAAAGGGGCTCCAAGAGACCTGGAGAAGCACTTTGGACAAGGGCATGGGGTGACAAGACAAGGGGGAATAGCTTCACACTCACAAAAGGCAGGGTTAGATGGGATACTGGGAAGAAATTCCTGTCTGTCATGGTGGTGAAGCCCTGGCACAGATTCCCCAGAGCAGCTGTGGCTGCCCCATCTCTGCAAGTGTTCCAGGCCAAATGGGATGGGGCTTGAAGTAATTTCCAATAGTGAAAGGTGTCCCTGTCCATGGAAGGGGTGAGGAAGATGATGTTTTTTAAGGTCCCTTCCAACCCAAATCATTCTGTGATTCTATGGCTTAGGGTGTTCAGCACAAGATGCCACAGATGTGCTGATTAATCAGTTTTGGCTTGATCTTGGTGGCTTCCCTTCCAAAAAAGGCACTTTCTACTCCAGTGGTGCTACTGGGGGTGGTCAGCAAATACAGAGACTGCTGGCATGGTTCAACTGCAATTTTATAAGTCTGCAAAAGGGCTTGCTCAGTTTGTAATTTAATTTTGGAAAAGTCATCTTACTGCCTGCCTCAGTTTCCCCATGTATGAAAAGGGGTTTTGAAGAGGAGTGACTTTCAGAACATTCCCCACTGCTTCAGCTCCCAGCTGGCAGAGTTAGGAAAAACCCTTTTCCAAGGATGCTCAAGAGGTGAATTGGACCAGCCCTGAGATGGAAAGTATATTCTGTGACCATGTACCTGATTTCTGTACATTTCTTAACCCATTTACAACAACAAACTCAGAGGTAGTCGTATATTACCCACTTATTAAAATGTACATTTTTTGGGAAAACCCACAAAAGTCAAAGATTTGGTCCTTCAAACTGTGTTCTGGGTAGACTGCTTCTTAGGGCATTAGGGTTGTGACTCCTTTCCTTTTTGTTGTTATGGTTCACTAATGCATCTGGTCTAATATCTCTTTGGTTTTGTGTTCTGATTTTCTTCCTGCTTCCCTGCATCACTGCTTTCAATCTGACTCCATCTCATCAGACAAATTAAATCTGAAATGCTGGAAAATGTTTTCAAGTGAATTAAAAAATTGATTAATTTGGTGTTTCTGCTGCCTCAAGAAAGGCCATATATTCTCCTGATATTATGAGGAAATTGCTTTGAATTTATGAGAAAGCCAAGCTCAAATTATGGTTATTGAATATTTCCATTAGCAAGACTCCCTGCGACTATGACATTTTTCTTCTTCTTTGCTTAGGGAGAAGCTTGAATGAAAACCCTGGGCTGTTTAGAATTTGACATACTCAAAATTTGGCCCTTCCTGATTCCTCAGGGTTCTCATGCACCCAGCCAAGAACTCTCAGTTACTCCTCTCTTAAGGCATTATTTATTTATTACCTTTAAATCCTCAGCTGAGATTTCCATAACCTTTAATTGTGTTTATTTTTGCTGTGAGTTTCAATCCAATGTTTAACCCATTCCCCAGGAAGAGGCAAGGAAAACCCCTGTTTTACTGCCTTACAATTTAACCACCATTTCCTGAGCTGCTTTCCTCTCTCTTCCTTGCACATCAATATTTCAATGTGCAGCTCCAATTTCAGTACTAAAATCTTTCAGCTACAACCACTAGTCTCCACAGGGAAAAGCTATCATGGCAAATTCTTGGGGCAAACCCACAAGACTGCATCACTCAGTGGGGAAACCTGGCTGCTAAATTCTTCCAAGATGCCATCTTTGGAGGAACCATGGAATCACAGAATGGTTTGGGTGAGAAGGGATGTGACCATGTTCATGTCATTCCAACCCCTGCCGTGGACCTTCCATTAGACCAGGTTGCTCCAGGCCCTGACCAACCTGGTCTTGAATACTTCCAGAGATGGGACATGTGCCATGGACATGCCCTGCTCCCACTGTGAATCCCAAATGCATGGTTTATTTCCTCTGGACACAACAACTGAATTGCTTGGGGACTTTGTGCCACTGGCTTCTCTCACCTATTGATCCCTCTATTAAGTCCTGACTGTGACACTGAGGCTGGGTGGAAGAAGGTGCTTCATTCAAAATGTTCTGTAAGGGCCTTAGAGATTCCCCAGATGCTTTTCAATCTTAAGAGCATCCAAGCAATTTGGAGATACACTGCACTTTGTATCTGCTGTTTGGCAATGAATGAAATAGTCCGGATGAATTTGGGGAGAATAAACAGATTATTCCCCCTCAGTGGAAATAAGCTTATTGCTCTAGAAAAGCACAATTATACAGTGATGACTATTAAAAAATAATTAAATAAGGATAATTGGTACAATCCTACATTAGCTTTCAGATACTGATGATAGTCAGGACCAGCTGTTGATGATGTCTCCAGACCTCAGCAATGTATTAATACACAACGCACGTGTTTTCTGTTCTGTGAAACACCTCATGGTTTTATAGCTCACTAGTGGTCTATTGACCACAGGTTAACACTGGATCAGTGCAGCAGAGCCTGTGCTTTACCACATGAGACACTTCTGCTCACATCTGCTTATTTCTAGGGTAATTTCACTGATGATGTGTCAGAACAGAGTAATAAAGCCATCCAAATGCTATTAAGCACAGCTGACACCTTTACGATGCTTTTTGCAAGTTAATCACTCACAGCTTTAATGATGGAAATGGTCATTGCTTTTATAGTCAGGATTTCCTCTCCCTTTGAAGGAGAGTCTGAGCTGCTTCTACCACCACAAGAGAAGGCAAAAGGGAAGCATTGACCCAGCAGAGGAAAAACAAAGAATCTAATACCCAAATTTTTCTAGAAGAAACATATTTATTTCATGACAAAGCAGGGCAGGATTTTCCCAAAAGTGAACTTGGCCCTTGGGGCTACCCCAAGTTGGGAGCTGCTGGTGACTTGTTTGTGCATCCAACATCTTGTAAATGTCAGACAGTGAGCAAATGGAAAGGGAATGCCCACACAGGCCCAGTGGCTGGAAAGTCAGGGTGAAACTGGATTGTGCTGTTTAAACATTTCCCCAGAGAGTCTGTATTTACAAGGTTTGTCTTTTTACAGCAACAGCTGTGAATAACCCTGTTCATTCGGAGTGGAAATTCATGTAACAAGTCCACTGGTTTGGTTGTGGACCACATGGCCTTTCCATCCCCATCCCCTAATAGAAATCTATTCAGATTGTGTCAGCTGCTTAAGTATTTGGTCAATTCTGCTGACATAATTGTCCCCATTTATCATGGCTCTTCTGGACAGGATTGCAATGTGAATTTGTAATTCAGTGCATCTGTCAGAGGCTAGGGGAAGATGAGTGTCAGATGGGGAATGGACAGACCCATAACTGGCTGCAAAAGGAAGTTGTAATTCATTCCCATTACAGCTTCTTGGCTCCATCTAGGCTGGAGTCTAGGCAGGCAAAAGATCTAGAAAGATCTGCCTTCTAGTAAAACCTGCCATTCCTCATCAGACAAATTACCTTGTTGGATTTAGCAATTTAAGCTTCATCTTAAATTGGATAGGTTTTTCTAAAGGCTAACACCACAGTTGCAGAAAGTATCTTTTTTGGGTCCAAAGAAATCCCTTCAAAACAGGATACACAACTCTTATGATACAGTTATTAAAGTTATTAGAAATGCTTTTGCCCAAAGAAGGTGCAAACGAGACCATATGCCAAAGTCAATAGTATGGGTTTTATTTGATAGTAAATATGAGAGGACACTTGTCTGCACCTCTCAGGATGCAGCTATAGAGACTGGGGAGAAGCAGGCTGGCTGCTGATCAGGATGGGCTGTGAGAGCACAGCATGTTCCCCTTGGCATTCTCTGGTAAAACACACCTTCCTGCAAATTTGGATCCTCTATTTAGTCCAGAAATCACCTCTCGGCTGCAAGAAACCGACATCTGCTTGCTTTCCTTGCCAGCTCCACCACATCCTGCCAGGGCATCTTGATTAGTGAAAGGCAAGACTCGGGCATCACCATTGAAATACCTGTGGGTTGCAAGGCTCCTGAGATTTCATGTGGATGGGAGGTCTGTCAGTGCCCAAGATTTGCAGCTTTGGGTCCTTGTGAGGCAGATATCTGCTCAAACATGGTCTGAGCCAGCTCACAAGGGAAACAAAACATGGTACAGCTTTCTTCCCCAGACAGGAAGGATCCCTGTTGCATTCTTCCATTCAAGGACAAGAACGTGCTTTTGTCCAAAGCCAGCTGTGTCGTTTACTATTTGCCCAGAGTTTTCTCTGTCATTAGCTCTAAGAGATGACCAGGAAAAAAATGTCCTGTTGTGGAGGAGGCTGGTGACTCAGACAACAGGCACAAGGACAAGGTGTGCAGCCTTTCCACAGTGCAAATATCCTCATTAATCATTATTACAAAATCCAGGCAGTCATGGAGACCATTGAATGTTACAGAATAAGAGAAGGAAGGGGAGGGAAAGCAGAAAGTCAAGGAGAATCCTTGCTCCAAGGCTTCCAAACATCCTCAGGCTGACCTAGTGCTTTTCAGTAATACTTGGGATTTTGAGGTAATACATCCACTGATCTTCCTGTTTCATCTTCCTGTTTCATTTTTCCTTTTTCTGATCACTGTTTCTAGGTAGATGTGCTCAGGGTGTCCCCTCTATTTGAGGGATAGCACTGGAAGATCTACATTCTGCTATGGAGCACTTCTAAGCTTTCCTTGAAAGCCAAAGTGTCAAAGAAATAGAGAAGTGTTGTATTTTTTTTTCTTTTTTTTCCCAGGAGAGGGAGAAAAAAAAATAAACTGTATATGTATTTGAGTATTTCCAACCATCTGCTCCTTACCAGGGACAGCAGCCCAACACACACCCAGCTGCCCAGCATGCACTGCCTCACCTGCCTGCTCAGGGTCCTGGTTCAGCTGTTTCCATGACAAGAAACAGTGAGATGTAATTAGAGGCTCTTCCTTCCTGAGTCTGTGGGATGCTGACGAAAACAGATGCAGATATGCCATGTCCTGAGATACCTCCCTGCCTCTCTCTCTGTCCTGTGACCCGTCCCACCTCAACTGTCAGGGGATTTATTATCATGAAATCTCTATCATAAACATAAACAAACTTGAGGTTTTTTCAAGGACAGAGGTTCTGTTGAGCTATAGATCCTCTTCTCTGTGAGATGCCTTCATGCTGCTGTGACAGTCTCTTTTTTGCAGCTGAGGACCCATCTGTAACGAGGCTGAGAGTTCTGACCAAGGTGAGATTTGTGGTGGAGCTGGGAGATGAGTTCAGTGCTTCTCCTAGGGGCCCAAAAGCCACCCTTCCTCCCCTCCATGTACCCCTCGTGTTCACCTCTGTGTATCTTTAGACAGATGTAACCAGAGGTGAACTTGATTTGGTTTTGGGATGGAATCTGGACCTGTGTTCAATATTTGGGCCGTAATCAAACACCAGCTTTGCCCTCTCTGTTTTTCCCACAGTACATCCATGCTCTCATTGCATCCATCTGCTACAAAGCAAGGATATAAATCTGCTTCAAACTTTTCTGCTCAAGGTGCTAAAATGCTACACAGAGAATTCTGTACAGAGAATTCTGAACAGACAGCACAAGGCACCCATGAAGGGTTTTTACATTCACGTGTAGACTGTTTTCCACCACCCAGTAATCTGGATTAAAACAGACTCCAGTGTCTTGGCCCCGCTACTGGTTCTACTTCAGGAAAGCCACCTCTGACCTAAGTCTGTTTAAAACAAACCTCATATGGGATTTAAAAAAACCAAAAAATGAAAAAGAAAAAAAAAAAAGCCCCAAACACACTCTTTTCCCCAGCAGCCATTTCCAGACTTTTGCTGCCATTACTGTGAGTTTGATCAAATCAGAGAATGGTTTGGGTTGGAAGAGACTCTTCAAAAATCCCCCAACCCCCCAGTTCCAGTCCCCCTGCAATGAGCAGGGACACCTTTAACTAGTTCAGATTGCTCAGAGCCCCAGCCATCCAGTGCCTCACCACCTTCAGAATGAAAAAATTTCTTCCTCATATCTAGTCTGAATATGTCCTTTTGCAGTTTAAAACCATTCACACTTGTTCTATTACTGCAGGTACAATAAAATCTCTGCACCCATTTCATACAAGCCTCCTTATTCCTCCAAGATGCACAAACCCAGACTGCTAGATGTCTGCCTGCATTTGCAATTTTAAGGATACTCATAGCAGTAGGGAAAAGAGGACAGCACCTTTTCAAGAAATCCCTATTGGAAAGCACAGCAAGAATAGACTGAAATACAGCCTGGATAAAGCTACTGGTGGTTTTAAGTTGACACCCAATGGTGTGGAGCAAGGCTGCAGCTAAGGTGTTCTGGCCACCAGGCCAGGAACAACCTTAAGTGTGCCAAATGTCCTTAAAAGATACCAGATTTAACTGGAACATCACAATAAATTTTTTTTAAAGTGAATGCAGGTGAAATTTCAGCCTGTGGCTGGTCTGGAACTGCCTATCCCTTCCATCTTCAGGGATGTTCATGGTGGTTTTGTAGTGATTTTTATTTTATTTTATTTTATTTTATTTTATTTTATTTTAATCAGCAGAACATTTAAAAGACCTAGGGAAGAACAATGGTCCTCACACCGTCCAACGGGGATAGATGTAGTACATCCTCTAGTACAAAATAAGGATGTGCTTTCCATTCCTCAGAGGTAGTCTTCTGAAATTCTGGCAGTGCCCTTACTTTGGGCAAGGTAAGCACTCTCCATGCTCGGTCTTGGTAGGCAGCTGATATAGGCCTGCGAGCAGGGAATGCTCAGTAACAAGTGTTCTGGCACCTCTGTATGGGATCAGTCCCTGGAGGCTGACTGTTTAGGAGGAGGGTATGCCATTTCTTTCGAGAAGGGCTTTGAGAAGTTCTTCTCTTCGATGGATGCAGTTGGATGGGTTTGGTAGAAGTTGTAGGCGGCAAGAGCTTTTTCAGCTGACATATTCGTGAGCTGCTTTTTTGCCTGATATGTTCAAGTTTGTAACTGACGCTGTGAGAGTGAAAAGATTTATTAGTGCAAAGGAGTTCGTGTTGCCTTTGGAGTGTGGTGCAAATACGAGTCTGCACTTGGAAGGGGAAGATCATCGAACTCTTTTTGTCGTGACATAGCTGATTGGAGAGGAGCAACGTTTTCAACTTGGATCTGCACTTGGCATGGATTAGAGCTAGAGGAGGTGCACATCCTTTTTTCAATCTCTTTTCTTTTCAAGTGGACAGCGTCATCATGTGGTTGTTTTTATGAGTGCTCACAGTGCCCAGGAAAAAGGCAAGTGTTTTTCTGTCGTGTTAGTGTGGGAGCAGTTAAGATAAGATCTCCGTTGTGGATCCTGGCTCTTTGAGACCAAAAGAACATGAGCATGTATAGCGCTGGGAAAGAAAACAAATTATTTTATTGTTGGCTGTGCATCTGGTAGGCTGCAAAAAAAGGGAAATTCTAGCTTGGCTCATTTTCTTCTAGGACTTTTTTCTGTGGGACCAGCTGCTGAATATTTCTACTTTTGTAACTGCTCTTCGGCCTGAGATTTGGATTGTTTGTCCTTGGTCTCCAGAGAGAAGGAATAGTTTTGTCTACCTACACTATGAAGAGAACTTACCATCCCCTAATATGAAGCTCAGAACTACACACTAAAGCAGTACACAATCTGAAAAATATGAAAGCTAAGACCCAAGGCATCAGGCCTACCAATAGAATGCACTGTGGCAGTCATAAGGATTAAAATTCAGCAAGAGCTGCTTGTGCTGCTACCTATGCTTCTTCCAAACCCTCTGTGGAAACAATTGTGCCTGCCTTTAGGCTCCAAGATCCAGAGAACACAATGGTAAATGCAGTGGAGAAGGGAAGGACAGGTGATTTTGGTGGTGCAGCCCTGCACTGGCTATTACTTCGAGAGCCTTTTTCTATTAGAGTAGCTGCTGGATGCTTGCAACAAAGACGTGAGAGTGAAAAAAGTGTGGGCAGGTCTGTCTGGGAAAGAACATTCATTGTATATTTCTGTGTCAGCCTTCCCCTCAGAGCAGCCAACAGCAGGAAACCTTTTATGAGTGAAAAAACCTGTGGATGTTTTTCATTTTTTGTGTGCATATTTCAGCCTTCCAAAGCACATTCTTCAACCTGCAGTTCTTCATGCAAAGTCAGAGCTAACCCTTATGATTTGTGAGACCACAAAGCAAATATTTTGGCCCCTGGGCCTGATCTGTGGAAATTTTTACATGGGGGTGAGTTTTGGCAGCATTTAAATAGTTATCAAAAATCACTCCTGAAGTGCACTTAGGAGCATTGTTCTGGCCTGGTGACGGAACATATTCATTGCTGGGAAGTATGGATGAGCCCGAGCCCATCTGAGGTTTGGGAACACACTGTGGCCCCATGGCACAAACAGGCCATGCCTCTGATCCCAGGCCACAAACAACCTGTGGAAAGTGCATATTATATGGCTCTACACAGATATTTACTGTATGTATTTTGCTGTATTGTGGGAAAAATGAATGTATTTTATGATGGGCTTTTTGCAAATATTAAAATGAATATTATATGTGTTGTGTTAGAAAGTAATGCTGTATTAATTCTTTGAAGTACTGTGTTCAATATAGTTTTAAGTAATAAAAAAAATTGTTAAAATAGAAAGTATGCTATGTAGGATACTTTTTTTAAAGAAAGGACTCGCAGCAAGATAGCAGCCACAGGACACCTAAATCTTTCAAAGAAAAATAATTTATTGCTCTCTTATCAGGAGAAACGGACTTCTTCCCGCCTTGAAGGTGCTGTTAGGATTCAGAGGAAGAAGTTGACACTGACCAGACAGAATCTTGTATTTGAATGGAATTTATGCATCATGTATGAGGTAACAGGCTGTTGCTTTTAAGGGTTAATCCTTTGGTAACGTGTGTCCTTTTCCGGGCTTATTTTGCCCAGAAAAAGGTACCCGGACATCAGTAACTCTTTGTTTCTGTTGTCTCATATTGTCCTAATCCAAATTGTCCCAATTATTATTACTCTAATTGTATTGCTATTTTTACAACCATTTTATTACTATTAAACTTTTAAATTTTTAAAAACAAGTGACTGGCGTTTTTCACACAACCAGAGTTTCAATCCCACTTTAAAGACAATCTCGATTTAAACCACGGCAAGAGCTCCTCTCGAACACCGCATGATCAAAGCAGCGCAAACAACACTGGCGCCGCCTTTCACATCCCTCCGGTGTGACACCGGTCAACACCAGGAGCCACCCACGGGGGCGCGAGCGGGACAAAGGCAGCCTCAGGAAGCCGGATGAGGCACAGCCCGCCAAGCTGTCCGGACCTCCGTGCTCCCGGGGGCGGTCGCAGGGGACGAGGAGCCCTCCCGGGTTTTTCCCCTTCCCTCCTCCCCCCCTAGGCGGCCCAGCCACCGCCTGGGCGGGGCGGCTCCGGCGGAGCGGGCATGGGCGGCGCGGGCGGGGGGCCGGCCTGGGTAGATGTGACCTTTCCCTTCAATTGGCATAGGGAGGGTGGGGCGGGGGTCAGGGCGGGAGCCTTCGGCTGCGGGAAGTGAGACTGGGGCCGGCCAAGGTTATTCAGTGTAAAGTTCGTAAATTGGCATGGGAGTGGATGGAGCCCGAGGGGTGTCAGGGGAGCGGGAGCCGTGCAGAAGTTGATGACGGGCGAAAGTGACCTTTTTCATGATAGAACTTAATACTGGGGGATGTGCCCACTGGAAGCAGATGGCCCGGTGGTTTGGGGAGTCCCGAACAGAGAAACGTGCAGAAGTTGATGCACAGAAAGTTACGCCTGATCATGAGGAGGAACTTTACTGGGAGGAT
Organism: Zonotrichia leucophrys gambelii; assembly: GCF_028769735.1. Lineage (NCBI taxonomy): Eukaryota > Metazoa > Chordata > Aves > Passeriformes > Passerellidae > Zonotrichia > Zonotrichia leucophrys. Next base: position 101,985,433 of record NC_088169.1, read on the forward strand.
GTCCACACATCTGGAACAGATGGCCCAGAGTGGTTGTGGAGTCTCCCTGAACAGAGATACTCAGGAACTGTCTGGATGCAATCCCGTGCCACATGTGCTGTAGGAGGATTCAGGTTGGACCAGATCATCCACCATGGTCCCTTCCCACCTGATTCTGTGAACCCACCCACGCAGGATAGACCTGTGATGTGCAGGGTGAAGGCACCTTGGTGCTCTCCCACCAGGGCAGAGCCTGGAAGTGTCCTGGCATGGCACAGCTGGAGCCATGAGTACCCGTGCCAGAAAAGAGGTGACATTGCAAAAACCTGGAGCTGCTGGCACAGGGGTGTGCCAAAGCCTGGCTATGGGGTGTCCTGAGATGGCAGCTCTGCCAGAGCCTGGCTATGGGGTGTCCTGAGATGGCAGCTCTGCCGGAGCCTTGGTATGGGGTGTCCTGTGTGGCAGTCCTGCATTGCTGCTTCCTACAGAAGTGCCTGTGCTACCCCTGGCCTGCTGTTCTCCCTCTGGAGATGGGTGTCCTGCTGGCTGCCTTAATTCACTTGTTGGCAGGGCTGGTTGGCAGAATGATGGGTAGATTGTTATGGTTTTTTTCATGTTTTTCTGTAATCCAGAGGTCATCTCACAAAGTTAGGGTGTGTCTGCCTGGGCTGCCCCATGTGCTGTGTTGCACAGCCCTCTCCAGCCCTCTTGGTGCTCATTTTCAAACCGAGACCAAGTGTGAGCAGGTTCAGAGCTGACCTGCTAAAATGCTGTGGCAGTCAGGCTGTGAGATGGGTCAGCAGCAAAGGAGATGAGTCAGTGAGCAAAGCAGTCTCAGGGCAAGGTGGGAACTTTTCACCTGCCTGGGGCAGGAATGGGAGCGTGGCAGAAGCTGAGATGAGGAAGGGTTCCCGGATCCCAGCACACCAACCAAAAGGGTCAGCACAGATGAAAGGCAGTAATGGCAGTGGGAGAATTAGAACCTCTCAGGTGAGTTGCAGCCTGGGAAAGGGGAGCTACAGTGCACTGGGAATGCAGAAGCGTGGTTTGCCATTGTTGATTTCGAGTCTTTGCCACTGCAGTATGCGACCAAATAGGTCACCAAGGGTGATGGTGTGTGGGGCACAGAGTCCCTCTGAATTTATCCAGGCTGCAGCTGAAGCCTTGACTGTGGGGACGATGATCCCTAAGAATGTTTTTACAGTGCAGTGGCAGTACAGTGTAACCTGACTTAGGGCTTTGAAATCACTAAATGTCATGACAGCACAAGAGGTAGACACTGTTAAAATAGCTTCTCATAGGAATAAAAAGATAGATGCTTTTCCGTGTTCCTTAGTTGTAAAGGGCTCTCATCCAGCAGAGCATTGTGGCTGGGAGCACTTGTGGCCTCCAGTGCCCTCAGAGGGGCAGAGAGGGCACTGCTGGCCCCTGTGCCAGGCACTGCCATGCCACACTGGCCCTGGTGCTGGAGCACAGTGAGGGGAGCTGCTGCCAGATGGCAAGGGATGAGGGAGCCCTAGGCTGGGAGAAATAGCCCGTTCTCCGGCAGCTTCCTTCTCTCCTGCCACCCTCCAGATCAACAAGACAGGCAGCCCAGACTCAGGTTTCTTCTGGACTCCTTGCTGAGATGGAAAAGTTGGTCTGTGGTGTCTTGGCATTTCAAAATGTTCCTTTTCACTTTAAAGGATTAAGTATAAGGGGGAACTGATATGGCCAGCTATAGAATACCCATAGGGAAAGCACCTAAGTCTGAAATGCAGAATGAGTGGGCATGGGCTGCCATTAGGATTTCAGAGTCAGATCACACCTCAAGGGCAGTGATGTGGTTGTATGAAACTGTTAAACTGCCTTTTCTTCAAAGCTGTGCTGTATGAGATTTTGATGTTTGACATCATGAGTGTTATTTTTATTCAACAGGAGATTGTTTGGCTCAGTGTGATAATGGCTGCAAGGCTTACTGCTGTGATGGGACTGCTCCCTACTGCTGTTCATATTATGCCTACATTGGGAATGTCTTTTCGTGAGTATATTTGCACTTAGAAAAAAAGGTGTGCTGTGTTCATGAAGTCAGTGTAAATTTGCTGTGGCAAAAGTATGTTTTGGCAATAAACTGAGGCTGTGTTTGGGTTTGTTGTTTTCAGTTTGGTTTGGTTTTTTTCCTTGCTGGTTACAATCTTTGGTATTACTTTGAGGTCTCATGTTACATGAATTTTTGAAACATACCAGAAAGCTTGCTAAAATTATGGGTTCTGTCCTTAGTTTGTGTATAATACATATAATATTAATATATTATATTTATATATAGATATATAAGATATTATATTTATATAATATATAATAATATATTATATTTATATTAATATAAATAATATAATTTCTGAAGCTAAGCTTTAGAGATAGTGAGAACTTTGTTTCAAGCTTGAGCTGAAGAGATCTGTCAATAGAAATCTTGTATGTTTTGTTGAAGTGGTTTCTCACACTGAGTTGATAGTGATTGAGTAGTAATTCAAATTACTTGGATTTGAAATTTATATTGCTTTGAGTACTTTTTCTTCATTTTCACTTTTATTCACTTGTTTGTTTTTGTTAAATAATGTTTTGGCTGTTGGTGGAATTCACTGAACAGATTCTAGGTGAGAATAATCTGACCCTTTAACAATGTTGTATGAATTGCATGTTTCACAGTGCTTTAAAAAACACGGCAGATGAAATAAAGTGGTTACAAATATTTTGTATCTAGAGAAAAATACAGAAATAAACTGTTGATTAAAAAACAGGCTCTAGTGCAGCTGTTTGTCTTTGCATTGGTGAGGAAGAAGAGAAGCTTGCCTGCTAACGGACCTGACTCTGGCCTTTACTAGTCACATGTGAAAAACGCCTATCATTTGTTTTTAAAATTTTAAAAAATTAATAAAATGGTTATAAAAATGGTAATACAATTAGAGTAATAATAATTTGGACAATTTTAATTAGGACAATATGAGACAATAGAAACAAAGAGTTACAGATGTCCGGGTTCCTTTTCTGGGCAGCACGAGTTAACAGAGGATTAACCCTTAAAAACAACAGCCTGTTGCATATTCATACACCTCATACATGATGCATAAATTCCATTCAAATACAGGATTCTGTCTGGTCAGTGTCAGCTTCTTCTTCATAAGCTTAACCCCAAGTGAGGCAGGAAGAAGTTTTTTTCTTCTGATAATGGGGCAATAAATTCTCTTTCTCTGAAAGATTTAGGTGTCTTGTGGCTGCTATCTTGCTGTGAGTCCTTCCTTTAGAAAAAAAGTATCCTACATAGCATAGTTTCTATTTTAACATTATGTTATAACTTAAAACTATATTTAACCCACTACTTAAGAGAATTAATACAGCATTACTTTCTAACACAAGACATATAATATTTGTTTTAATATTTGTGAAAAGCCAATCATAACATAGGCATTTTTCACATCACATCTCACGAGTCGTACATTCATGTGCAAGGGCAAACCTAAATGAAACATAAAATGTGGTTCTTCATGATAGGGCATCTTATTTTCTGTTGCATCACTTACACTAGAAACTTCCTTAGCCTTTAGCATGCAGTCTGTGACTTATTTTTGGTTTGTGAGAAATGGCTACTCACTTTTAATGATTTTAGAAAAGTTTATTAAACCTTATCCAAAAATACAACAGAAGACTGAATAGAGAAAATATTACAGCACCAGGAGCAAGGGATTTTCCCACCATGTGCTCACCCACACAATGGATGCTTTGCCTTTTAACCCTTTAACCCCTCCCAAAGTTCTGTCCATTGACTCCTTCTTTGCTGTCCAGTGGTGGAGATCTCTTCCTCAGACCCTGATTGGAGGTCAGATATCACCATGGTGACAAGCCAGCCCTCCCAGATGTCCCAACCCGGCTGTCCCTTGATAACCACGCTAGGGGCTAAAACATAACTATAAATCTATAAAACTTTTCTTAACCTATATACATGATATTTGTCTGCTAATTGTGAGAGTCAATCATTGCATTACTCATCTATCACAGGTTTATATCCTTGACTAAAACCAGAGAGGATAAAAATGACATGGCATATGGACTGCCTGGTACTTGGGGAAGACTGAGTGGGAAGGTGGCAGTTTATATTTTTTTAGAATGACTCCTCTGATGCAAGTTTTTTTTCAGCCATGGTACCTGGGGAACATTCCAGTGTTCCCATCAGTATATTTTATAGCACTTTGAAGGAGTAGGCAGAGTGATGCTATTTTAATACAGAATTGATCCACAGTTTTTGAAACAGATCACATGCTTCCTGGACTTAAGTAAGTAAAATTATGGTAGAACACCAGAATTCTTCATTCATCTGGAAATGACAAAGCATGTATTTAAGATGGATGTTATAGAATGACAAGTGATTTTTTTTTTCCTGATTACCGAGTGAATGTTTGCTTTGATTTATTTTTCTGTTTTTTCATTTCAAAATTGTTTTTTCCATTTACAAGCATCAAAGGAGTTTCTCATTCTGGTTCCAGACCACATGTGGTTGGGAATGATGGACACAAGAGCATAGGACAGCACATTATAAGAAGGAGGACTCCTGTAGAACAAGTGGATTCAATCTCTCACTTTCATGAGTGCATAGCTAGCATTTGTCTAGCCTGATGTCAGAGCTGTGCTTTGTGAAGGCCTTAACCGGGGGGTTCTTTAGAGTGACTGCTGAAATGCTGAAACCATGCCTTCAGCACCAAGTTGGCACCTTGTCTTTGGTGTGTTTCTTCAACAAATATAAATAGGTATTGAATTAGAGCTGAGTGTGAGTGGCTCTGACACATTTGGAAGGGTTTGTGTATATCTGGGTGGATTTGAATACTAGAGGAGGCTCTTGCAAGTGCTGTTTACCACAACACATCTTGAAGAAGACATTTGATAATTCTGATTTTTTATGGCTAAACACTCCAATGCATAGACTTGAAGATCAGTCAGCAGTTGTTGTATTCCTTTGACCCAATATTGTGCATGATGAAGTCACAGATTTATTTTTTTTCCTAAAAGCAGGTCAGGACATGTCTTCTTCAAGCATGTAATCTCATTTTGAAAACTTTCTCCTTTCCTCCCCTCCTCCCTCAGGCTTTGTCCCAGGCTCAGTTTCCCTCCTCCATCCCCAGCTCCTCTTCTTCCCCACTCAGAGTGGCACAGGGAGTGGGGAATGTGGCAATGGTCAGCCCATCACAGCCCATCTGCACTGCTCCTCATGCTTCTCCTTCGTTCAGCCTGTGCTGGGTTGCAGCCTGGTTATCTGCTTGGTACAGTGCTGTAGGAGTTGGAGAAATTGTCTTCTCTGATTTACCACAGTTTTACATGGACAAAGTACAGTTAGGGTCATTTGAATGCTCTGGAGAGGAGAAATTATTTTGAAACTCTCTAAAGGAGATCCTTGTCTGGCAAATATCTGGGTTAATAATTGTCAGCTTTCATAGACTTACATTCTCTCAAGCCAGCTGAGGATCCAAAACAACTTTTTTTCCTCTGAGAAGAAAGAAGAAGCTGTTTTCTTATTGTGAATATTGTCTCACGTGTGTGGTGTTGATTAATTAAAGAGGTGAAGCTTTTTAGCAATCTGGGAGAGAGATCATCTCTTTCTGTGCCCGTGTCCACTGAGGCTGAGCACGAGCCCAGTGCAGAATGCCAGTCAAAAGGCAATCCAAAATGCAGCCTTGGTGTTCCTCTGTGGAAATCCAGCACAGCTATAAGGCTAGGAAAAGCAGATTTTGTGATCATGACTTCTGTGTTGGATATGAATTTAAACTCAGACTTAACTGCTTGCCAGTAGTCTGAGCTGTCACAGTTCGAGCAGGATTTACATTTTGATTTTGTTGAATTTGATTCTGTGAGGAATTAAATACGCTAAATGAAACAGCTCTCTGTGCAATTAATAAATGAGGAAAAAGCAAAACTAAAACATGGTTGTTTCCTTTGACAATTAAATAGGAACAAAGGACCTCTGTGCTTTAAATCTATGAGCTTTCTGCTAAGATGCTCATTACTAATGAAAAACTTTTCCTCTGAAATCTCCTGAACCTTGTTTTTGAAGGGAGAAAAATAGGAAAAAGAACTTCATTAAATTGCTCTTTTGAAATGGAAGGATTTCATTTATCTGTTTCTCTGCATCTCAGAAGTTGTTGTTTACAACAGGGTTTTTCTTCAGACCACATATAATCTGGTAATAAGTCTAGCATAACCTTCACTTTCTAAACAGATGTTTGTTGTTTGAAATTTAGGGCTTAGAAAACATGAAGGCATGTATGTTACTTTATCCAAATCAGTTTTCTGATCAGAAAAAGAGAAACAGTAAATCTCTTTCTTTTTAATCATCTATGTGATAAAGGAGGGTAGAAATAGAATGTGAAAAAAAGGATTATTAAATAACTCCTAAGCAAAACTCAACCATGGAAACATTACAACAATTAAGTAGCTGGAAGATCACATACTTCCTTACTCATAAGCTGGCAAGTCATAAGAAATGTGCAAGACCCTTTTTATGACAGGAAATACATCCATTGAATTATTCCATTACTCCATCTACACCAGTCATTGTATTCTCTTTCTCTATGGGTTTTGTATCGACTTTACCTTCTATTCAGTGCTGTAGATGAGAGGGTGCCTTTGGAAACAAGTAAAAATGCCTTTCCATGACTGATAAATCATGGGGGTTTTTTTGTTCAGACAGACAAATGTAGCTGAAGTATGTAATAGAAAAACTGCAAAAAAAGCCACTCAGAGTGTAGGCTGTCCATTCAATCCAGTTGTCCAAGAAGTTTAAAAATCGAACTGTGTGATGAAACACCTTCATAGTTTTCCCTGTTTTCTCTAGTTTATTCATTATACACAGCAATGTTTTGATTTCCTCCATTCTTCTCCATCCTTTTGAAGTCTTTTTTTTTTTTTTTTAGTGTTCCTGGTGGTACTTTGCTCTTGTGGAACGGTTATTATTCCTCATATATGTGAGTGACTTATTTGCTAATTAATACAGCTGACACATTATTCAGCTGATGTTCTAATTCTCCATCAATCCTTTTTCAGTCTGTGCCTGGATGTGTCTTTGTCATGTGGCCAAAATATAGTGGCTTTCCATAATGTGATCTCATTCTGTGGTGGGAATATATGTGTGCCAGGTGATGAAAACATTGCATTCTGCATGCTCTTGTGCCAGCTGTCTGGAACTGACTCCTATCACCCCCACATTGCTGTCCTATCCTAAACTGGGCCTGTCCCAAACTTCCAGTCCATTTGGAATGTTCAGTATCATCCTAGTGTGACTTCATGATGCTCACATGCCCATTTGTCTGCCCAGAAATAAATTTTGCACTTTTGTCTGTTTAGCCCCAAAATAAGTTCTGCATGGTTCCGAGAGCCAAGGGAGGGAGAGAAGAAGCACAGTTTGTTATCAGAAGCTGCACTTGCTCCCCTTGCATCCTTCTCCTGGACTGTGATGTCTGCAGCACAGCCAGTGAGAGAGAGCTCTCCTTTGCTTTTAGTTAGTTTTAGCTGAGGCAGAGAAGTTCCCTGCACTGTGGTTTTTCTTTTCCTTGGAACTGTTTAAACCTGCTCTGCACTGAACACCCATGTAAGAGACAGTTCAAAATTTCCCTAATTTGCCTCACGACCGTAATTAAGGACAGAGATTGAAGCCACCTCCCAAGGACTGAGGCTGAGACCCTTAAAATTGTAACGCAGGACACTGGCCTGGCTGAAGCAGGATGTTTGCCAAGTGTTACCTGCTGGTGTGTTCACTGGACTAAGAATGGTTTCCCATAGAAATCAGTCCTGAAACAATGGATCCTGCTCACTGCTGGGACTGGTTTGTCCTGTTTCAGAACTGGACTGTTTGTACTTGTTCTCAATGGACTTATTCTCCACTGTCCTGTACCTGTTCCCCTCCCCTGGAGCACTATAACAGACCCCCAAGTTAACCAAAGACTTTCAGATTCTCCCCGATGTGACAGGCTGGATCTATTGGCCGGACCATGAGGATTTTGTTTCTCCGTTGGTAGCTACATCCCCCGCTCTTTCTCTCTCTCTCTCTATGCTTTATCTCCTTTCTAATCCTTCTATCACATTTGCTGTGGGCACTCAATAAAAGGTGCATTTGTTTTGATTAATGCTGAAATCCCCTCTGTGTTGTTTTTGCACTCTGAGATCAGTTAATAAACCATCACAACTCCTGCTTGTACAAGCAGATGGTGACATTACAACCCAGCAGAGCACTGTCAGCTCACGGGCCTGGCCTTGGCATTTCCAGCACCAGAGGGACTGATAAGAGACTGAGTGAGCTGAGCTACAGCCCACAGAAGGAGTGAGTCATCTCCTTTCTGAGTTTGTCATCTGTCATGGTTTAGGCCTAGCACAGAACCACTGCCCCCAATGAGAATACCCTCTCCCGTGTGTCTGCTGTGAGATGTGACCAGGAATAAGCAAAGCAGGCTCCAGCTTAGAAATAAAGAAAATAAAGAAAACTTTATTACCTAAACTACAAGAAAATAGGAAAAAAACTATAAGGGAAAAAAATTGAAAACCTTACAAAGAGCACTTTCCTCCTCCCCACCACCAAAATTTCCCAATCCGATACATTCCCCCAAATCACCAACTGCCCAGCCTGGCACCACCCTTTAGAATACTCAAACTTCAGTCCATGAAGAGGAGGAGTCCTTCTTGCACCATAGGCTTCCCCTGGAAACACGCTGAAACCTCGTGTGCTTCCATGTCACTCAGCACCGCCCGGAAAGTCCTTTTGCTGCTTGTGACATCTTCCTTCCATGCCCAGTGCTCTCACCACTGTGCATGGACCAGAGCTGCTTCTAGGGCTGTCTTTTAAGGATGCCTTGTCTCACTCCAAAAAAGGCACAGTCTCTGCTTTGGGACATCTGTCCCCCCAATTTTTCTCACCCCCTGGGGCCGAGGGGTCCCCACACTGAACCCTCCTGGTTCTGAGGCACTGCCTCCCCCTAAGTGCAGTCTGTGTGTCACAGGAATAACACTGGTTCAGTCTATGGCCACACAAGAAAAGTCCAGCCAAAAGGCCACTCCCATCATCTCTCTCCCCACTCAGCCAGTCTTCTCCACTTCCCTCGGGCCAGGTCCTTGCTATCTCATCTCTTATCTCTCTTCTTATTCAGCTCCGAGGAGGATCAGAATTTTTGCGAGGTCCCAATCATGAAAGAAAGGGGTTAAAAATTTCAGTCTCTGCCTGTCCCAGAGCTCCAGAACTCCCACACTCGCTGCTGCTCCGGCCGGGCACCTCCTCGCCGCACTCCCCCCTTCTCCTCCTGGGCCAGCTCTTATCACATTCCGTCCTCGCTGGCTCTCCCTCCCTCTCTCTCCTGGGGCGGGAATGGCTGCCCGATGTCTCCTGGGGCTCCTCCACCCTTCCATCCGCAAGGGCCTTCTCACCCCCATCTCTGTCCAGGCCCAGGCCTACCACATGGCTGCCTCTCCCCCGCCCAGCAGCAGCTGCTGGACGGGGGAGGGCAATCCGACCTCTTTCCCTCGAAGTCCCAAGAAAGCCTCCCAGGCCCGAAGCTCTGCTTTTAACCCCTGTGTGTTCTCAGAGGTGTGTCCAAACCCCACTGGCCACACCAGGTGCCAATATCAAAATCCGAGCACCCATTGGTTTGACCACAGCCTCACAGAATTCCCACTTCTTCCTGGTCAAACCACCACATCATCTCTTTTGGAGCAGCAAGAGGTTTTACTGTTTAATGTTCATTTTTTATGCTGGTGAATGCTTTGCCTGTTAAATAAACACTTTTTTCCATTTTTCTCCAAGAAAATCTTTTTCCCAAACCAGCTGGGAGAGGGACCACTTGAATTTGCTTTTTAGAAGAAACCCTTTTAGAGGTTTTCCCCCAAATTTGCCCTAAACCAGGACAACTATTCATATAAAGGATGAGAAACAGTGAGGCTATTGCTTGGAAATTGAGACACAATCAAGAGGTGTGTTGCTATAGAGTGTGACAGAGCACATGCACCAAGACTCAAACCAGAAGGCTGAATAGGGCTATTTATTAAAGCAACATGTTGCCTTTGTAGTTTTACAGGATATTTACATTTGCTTAACAAACACATACACTGCCCATTGGTCATGAAAAAGAAACAAAACCCTCAATAGGTAAAAAGGAGCCATGTCACTCTGTGAGCCAACTAAAGTCCATGTCTTTTAATTTTCTCTCTTCACATTGTCATGGTGATAGATTTGGTACCTTGAGAGAGATACAGGACATTCCTTATCTTCAGAAAGCCTTTGCTGGCTCACAAGAACAGCACAAAAATGTCTTTCCTACAGAGGTGGGGCACCACTGCTCATAAAACTCTGATTGCTATAGAGATGTCAGTGAGCCTCATTAGCTTGACATCAGGATTAGACGTGATTGTGTCATCTCCCTAAAATCCTGTTAATTCTTGCCTCTCTCCCCAGCTCCTTCTATTTCAGCTTATGTAACATACTAGACTCAAGGTGTTCTGCTGCTTCTGCCAGGTCCAACATACTATCACCAATTTTTCCTTTCCTGCTTTTCTTGTTCCCCTTAAGTGCTTGTCTCAGTTTGGAGACAAGTTTAAGAGAAAATCACTTTAGAATGAGTGTTTCCTCTTATATTGGTTTTGCACAGCCTGGTTTTTGGTAGTGGAATGGCCACAGAGGTGAGACTTCTGTGAGAAGATGTTGAACACTTCTGCCATGTCCAGCAGAGGCAATCCATGATGGCTCTGAAGATGTCAGAGTTTTGCCACTGGCCAAAACTGGGCCAGTTAGAGAGGTTGGTAATGCCTCTGTGATAACATATATAAGAAGAAAATCAAAACAAAGTTATAGTTGATAGTTCCCTCTGGCCGTGGACCAAAGCAGACCGAACGGTTCAGGGAGAAAAAAACAAAACCAAAGAATGGAACGATTGCTGCCATGGTCTCCAAGGCCAGGGAAAGGGAGAAACCCCCAACTTCTTGCCTAAGTTAACAAAACCCCAAACTAGCTAAGCAGCAAAGTAACCACCACTCTCACTGCATCACAGAGGCCTGGGGAGTGAGGCTTTGAAAAAGCCTGCATAAGAGCCCCAAAGCTCCCTTCTTCCCCTGGACCAACCTTAAAGCTACAGCAACCATAGAACAGGTGATAAGGGGATAGAAAAGCATGCCAAGGCAGTGCTGGAGACCCCATGCCACATTTAAACACGTTCTACTCTTAGTGATGAAGTGTTTTGTTGAATCAGGATGTTTGCATTCAGCTTGGCTTTTGAGGGTGACTAACTTTGAAGTCTGAGAAGCACAGGAGAAATCTTCACCGCAGAGAGGCTCAATTAATTCTTTCTTATATTAGCCTCTTTGGTTATTCAATGTACTTGAAGAACCTTAGATGAGAACTCTTAGATTCCCCTTTTTTACTTTCTTTGCCTTATTGTACCATTTGCCTTTTTGTTTCACATCACTCTATTCTTTCATTTACCACTTGCCTTCCCCAAAGTGGGAAAGTGTAATTCTACTTCGTACCTCAGAAAATTTACAGTACCGTCCAATTAATCTGGCTGAGTTGGCAGTTCAGACTGCCTGATCTGTGCCACGCTTCTGGTAACACCAAGGATGCACTCCTATGCCATGAGACCATTCTAAGGGTACTGTCTCATATCCATTGGTCCTGATGGGATAAAAATATCTGTACTGGAGTAAATATTTGCTTAAGAGTGTTCGTGTGTTTTCTGTGGGACTAGTTGATTAATGCAGTTGCTTTGAAAAAAAAAAAAATTAGAGAAGTTTGGAATGGAGGCTGTTAATCCCTCTCTCAATCTGTGAGCCCAGCTGCAACACGTGAGGCACAGTTCCCCAGATGTGGTGTGTCTGGAAACATTTATTAAAAGTGTACATATCTTTTATAATATTTTTACTATCAGGCTAGAATAGCATGAGTCTGGATAGCCAATAGTATAAATATTCTGATGACTGTAACCAATAATATACATGGTTGATTCCCTAAAGAGCAACATCAGCTTTGTTTCTCTAAGACAAGCACGTGTATAACAATTTCTTCTGCAAAACTACCATGCTTCTGCTACTTGTTACACACCTTACATCTCTCCTGCCTTGACTGCATAGTCCTTTCTTTTCTCTACTAGAAGCTCTTTGTTTCCTTTCCCCACACCCAGAGCTTTGGTGACTTAGCACTGACTCAGAGAGTCCTTTTGATGTCTGTGTATTTTTTTTCATACCTACTGCAGCTTAGCTCTGAATGCAGGGCTTTTGCTTGCCTTGCACTGCTAGGTCAGTGCAACCAGGCTCCCACCATCACAGGCAGCCCATAAGTGTGCCAAGCTCAATGTTCACAGTTCTCAGTAGCTGACACCTGCTGCATCTGCTGGAAAGCTCTTCCAGAGCCATATTTTTGTGATCATAAAGAATCTTTTCTTTCACAAGCTTTTTCTACATGTCTGCTAATTCTTGTGATATTTTTTAAATTGACCCATCATTTTGATATGAAATTGTGAAACAACTTTTTTCATCTCTTCTCTAAGTGATGGATTGTGGACTGGGTTTGTTTTGGGGAGCTGTCATATGGCAGAGTAGACATCCATTGTGTGTATCACATGTGATTCTTGGGGTGTCCTGTGCAGAGCCAGGAGTTGGACTTGATGATCCTGATGGATCCCTTCCAACTCATCACATTCACTGTATTAGTTAACTGTGTACATTTAAGTATATTTATTGATTCAAAAGTATAACTCTCGTTTAGTCAGTGGACTATGTGGTTTGCAATATATAGAAGAAAAATAATTGCCTGTTTTCTTGGGTAAAAATTTCTTTGTGTTACTTGACTGTGCTGTTGACCAACCTGTCTGCTCTTTCCAACAGTTGTACATTTTTCTGAAGTGACTGTAATGGACTGTGATCCTTGGGGGAAAATTTTGACATCTTGAGCAAATATCGTAATGAAAACCGTATTAATATGTTGTTTAGTGGTTGTGGGTGCTTTTGATGTTTTGAATATCTTGCAAGCCATGTAATGGCATTCAGTCACCTCCTTCATTGTGTTGCAAAATTGAGGAAGTGAAGGGAGACGACCATCCGATTGATGAGCATCGAACTCCAATTTATTGATCCAGCTTACACACTTTTATAGTAGTGTTAATCAAGCTCATACATATTGCAAAACCTGAGCTCATCATTGCCTACAGATTACACACCAACCCCTCCTCTGTTGTCAATATCTGTGGTTTCTTGTTGAGGCTAATACTTGTTTTTCTCATCCTGCTGTTGACTTGTTATTGAACACCCTTTCAAGGACTCCATGTTTTTCACCATATTTTTCTCATCACTCAATCAAGGACACGGTATTTACTGTTTAAGAGAAAAGCCTGAGAACTTGCTGCTTACAGCTGCCTTTTACTTTTTAACCAGCTGTATGTGATCATGGCATTTCCTATAAGCCATGTCTGAACAGAACTCAGCAACACAAAATGGTGTCAAGTTTAGATTAGTAACAGGTTGTGACATAACAGCAGGATTTACCTCAAGGGAAACTTCACATAATGTTGTGTTTATAGATCATTCGGTCAAAATAGCTCAGATTGTCACTCCATCTGATTTTGCTACCAGAGATATTTTCATGGATAGGATCCAGGAAATAGGATAGGCAGGTCTTCTGGCTTGTGGATCCTATTGTTTCTTCCCATGAAAAACACCAGCTCTGGTAAAGTGCGTGGACTTACTACAGCACACGGGATGGCAAAGGGCAGATGAAGGTTGGTTGCACTTTGGTGTTCCTGGTTGTGTTTAACTACTCTCAGATATGATAAGAGCCTTCTGCCAAGCTTCCTTGTGCTTCAACGAGGAGGGAGCAAAGTGTTTCTTTTTTGCTTTATCTCATCAGCATAAAAAGCAAGGTAACATGTCACCAAAACTGTGAGGAAGGAGCCAGGGTGCAGGGGGTGTCTCTTCTGCACAGCTCTGCAGGAATAAGAAATGTCCCATCTCCTGGGAAAGGGGAGGAAGGGACTGCATCCTCTGTTTGCGTTACCCCACTGCATGGGGTTTCTCTGTCCCCCACCTGGGCCACGCAGGTAGCTGAGCCAGGATTCCATGGATTTGCAAGGGAAGTTTTTGCTGACTCATCAGTAACTGGCTCTTCTCCAGGCCCCAGTAATTGCTGAGGTGGAGGAGGTCAAGCCTAGCTCAACATTACTTAATGTGTGTGTGCATGTCTGTACCATATGGTGACTTCTGCATCCTCAGCATAGCTGCATCCAGATAAAGCAACTTCCATCATTTTATGGAACCTGCAGGAGCCACAGCATGTTTCTCTAACTATAGTTTAATTTTCAGTTTTTTTAGTTTTCTGACTCATAGTCCTCTTCTACAGAAGCATAAAATGATTCATATATCCAAAGCACTTAACACCTTTTCCATTTGTAAATGGCATTTCATGCAAGTTTAATGAGGATATTCCAAACCACTAAAAACCATAATTTGCTTATGCTTCGTAATAAGGTTTGAATCCTGCAAAGACTTATGCTAATACTCTCAAGTTCATTGTAGGTTTTTGCAAATGGTGATTTAGAATCAGAATGTCCTCTGGCTTAGTCTCAGTGGGTTTTTGTGCCCCTTATGAGCTCTGACACAGCACCTGGGAAGAGAGAATGGGGAAAAAAAATAGAATTGGTGCTGTAAATCTGACAGAAAGAAAAAAATGAAGGAGAGGCTCTTTTATTGCTTTCACAGGGGTAAGATTTGAGTATTAAAGTACATTAGAAAAAGATGAAAACCATTTTTTCATTTAATCTGCTTTAGAATTTCTAAAATTAAACTCTCAGTGTCTCATTATTTTCATATGAAGATATGAGGGAAAAATCCCTTTGCTGGGTAATTCAAAGCTCAGATAGATTTATTTAGACTCAAAATGTACGTTTCTAGCTAGCACTGCAGATTTAAAAAGCTACTGCGTTGTTGCTCAAGCAATGCACATATTTTATGATTTTAACATGGAATAAAATAATTTATGATGTTAGGTTTTTAATGTCCTAATTCACACTTTTTCTGCCAGATCATCCTAGAACCACTCCAGATTATTCAATGTCAAAAAGCCCCTAAATAATTTTCATTTGTCCAACACATAGAATTCTAAAAGCAGTAAAATCTTCTAATCTGAGCTGAAATTTAATAAGTGTATTTATTTAATGTATTTTTGAGAAGAAGTTAATATTCTCAGAGTCAGATTTATGAAACGGTCAAAAGGCATTTTTTCTGGTTCTTAAGGTAGTGTTATTTGTTTGTATTCAGATATTTTATTACTATGTTTTATTCAATGTTATTTTCACCTTGTTGTGAAAAGGATTTTTGGTTACAATTTTCCTCTCCTTTGTTACATTAAAGGGCAAAATTCTCTCCTCTGTCTTCCCTCATTCTGCAATAACTTTAAAAAAAAAGAAGAAAATTCAATAAGCTTCTGCTTCAGGAGTGATTTATCACTCATTAAAATGTCAATAAAAGAGTCCAACTGAAATAACGCTAAGAGTTGGGAAAAGACCATGAATTCCAGTTCCTGCAAAGCTCAATGTGTGTTTAGCTTTGTAGAGTTGGAAATGGCTTGGCTCCTTGAAATCAAAGCTGTTTTCCAGTTGCAGGTGTTGCCACCAGGGCACTGGAAACAGCCCTGACACTACTTCAGCAGGTGGGTCCCTTTGTTCCCTCCCTCACCATGCTGGTCTCCACACAACATTCCATTAAAATGAACAGGAACATTGCTGGGCTTTGCAGAAGGTGCAAGATGAGCTAAAGCCTCGAGTTTGGTTGTGCTCCTTGAATGCTTTTCCAGTGATGTGGGCAGTGCAGGAGCCTCTCAGAGGCTATGATATAGGTGTATATAGAATAATAATGTGGTGGTGTTCGCAGGGATCCCAGGATGAGGGAAGAGATGAGAATCTTGACTCCATGTTTCAGAAGGCTGATTTATTATTTTATGATATTTATTATATTACAAGAAAATTATGTACTAAAACTACACTAAAAATATAGAAGAAGAGATTTCATCAGAAAGCTAGCAAAGAAAAGGAATGGAAAGGAATGATAAAATCTTGTGACTGCTCACAGCCTTGACACAGGTGGCTGTCACTGGTCATCAAGTAAAAACAATTCACATGCTGGGTAAACAGTTCTCCAAATCACATTCCAAAGCAGCAAAACATGGAGAAGCTGAAGCTTCTCAGCTTCTCAGGAGAAAAGATCCTAATGAAAGGATTTTTCACAAAATATGTCTTGTGACAGTATATGCAAAATCACAAACAGGACGGGACTGCTGTGGAACACGTCTCGAGCTGGTTTATTTTCAAGCATCAGTCTCATTACATGGTTGGGACAGTGGGAAGATGACAGCAGCTCACATCCTCAGCAGCAGCTAGAACTCCATGTTACAACTCACTTTAAAAGTTTTTAACCAATCACACAAAGCAAAAGCATGCTGACAGTAGATTTATCCAACCACTATAAGTACACATACCTTTGGTTAAAGCAATGCTTGCTTATTTTGAATACAATACCTGCTTGTAAGCCTTAAAATACAATTTTATCTCTAATTTTAAGGATTCCCACAACCCACATCCAAGATGGACAACAGTCACGGGATTTTCAGGCAGATACAAGTTTGGTCTGTTGTCATATCCGGGGTTAATTGTCCAATTAGAGCTTCAGGTCGTTAAGTCACATTCCTCCAGTTTGCTCTCCCCAGTTTACTTTTGTTTATACTTTTCAAGCCTGAGGCTGTGATGATAACCTTGATGATAACCTGGAAGGATGACAATCCTTCCAGGTTCTCAGGCCTGGAGGGATTGTTTTGTCTGACCAAACTACGATGAGAGCTTGCTAACTGTGACATCTACAGCCAGTTTGTAGCTGCACAGATAAATTGGCCATAACAGACACCAACTCGACCAGCCTAGCTCATTAAAGAATAGAAGTAAACAAGCCCCTGGGTATGATAATTAATGTTAATAAACTCAAACAGGGGACCTCAGCCAATCCCATTGAATCCTGAGCGCAGCCGTATCATTGGCCAGTGAGCTGGGTGGTGCTAAGACTCCAACCAATCAGATGTTTAAGCGCAGGAAATCTGAAGCCTATAAAAGAACACCCAGCAATAAACCTCAGCTGTTGCTTCATGGACTCACTGTGTTCCTATTGCATGCCTGTCTCTGAATCTGTGATAACTAACACACTGTATGAAGTTCAGAGTTAGACACTAATGTAGTACAGCATCTGAAAAATATAAAAGCTAAAAGCGTAAGGCTTCACTGTGCTTTGAGCCGCCTGGCTTCTGCTGTGCTAACACAGGCACTTCTGTGAAATGCCTGGAGGATGCCCTGTCTGGGGATTAGGTCCCAGCTCTAAATAAACAGATGAGTAAAGTCTAAAATTTTTCACTCTGCCCCCTAAATGAAACAGAGAGAAGAGTGCTGCTGCCTTTTTTTTTTTTTCCCAGAAACTGCAATAAATAGGTATGATTATCATGTTAGGAACTGTAGGGTTTTCTGCAAACTACCATTTAATTTGCTAAGGAACCAGTAAAACAAAGATGTTCCAGGTGAAGGAAATATGGCAGCAGAGGATGGTTAACTCTCAGCTCTGCCAGTGATGACTTAACGAACCTAGAAATAAAACAATACACTTTGTTATATAGGAGGTGATAGAAAGGTTGGTCTTTATTAGAGGCCTCCAGGGGCAGATATGGAAGTTTTGACAAAATGCCACGCCCCACATGGGGTGAATACAGTTTTGTAAGCTTAGTAAATTAGCATAATTGACAGAAATCACCAATTAAAGACATAAGAGCTAATGCAATTTCCTGCAGTGCAACCTTCTCTGAATCCTCCCCCCTCAGATGGAAACCAAATTTTTTTTTGTGAAAATGTGTCTTGAAGAGCTGGTTTTCAGCCTTAGTTCCCAAAAAGAACCAAGCTAGGATATGGAGCCTTGTACCCCCTGGGGCTTGGAGCTCTGAAATATGTTTTGTCTTTCTGCCTAGGGAAAAGGTGGGGAAAAGTACTGGGAAAACTAGCCACAGATACAATGATAGACTACAGAGCTACAAATACATGTGTAAAGAATACAGAGAATATATAAAAGGAAAAGACAAAAATTCTGTGGCGTCATCTGCACCAACAGCTCATGCTGCAATGCTTGCAGTAGTGGCTGGATGGCACAAGGCTGTGAAGGATTTGGTTTTATGTGAAGAAAAGGAAATACAAGAAGGACCAGCCTTTGTAATGCAAAACTTTGCTACTGAAGTTGATTGGAATGGATAGAGAGCTGTGAAACAATAAAGACAAGATAGCTTGCTTGTTGAAACAGCAAGATAATGAAGGGCATCTCTGAAAATGCCTTGAAGCATGGCAGAGTTCTCTGTTGGTTTCCATGTCTAGCGTTGACTTCTCTTGTATAATGCATTGACCTGGAAATCGTGAGGAATTGCTACTTTTTATTACAGCAATTGCAGTCCTTCCTTTTTAAAAAATCAGTTAATCTGTGTGCCATTTGCACCCTGCCTCGGTGAAAGTGTTAAAAGCTCCATCTCTTGACCCTTTCCCTTACTGTCTGCGCAGTTGTCTCGCTGACCACTGTCTCACTGTGTCTTTGTGCAGAATGTTCCCTGGAACACCAAAATCATGTCATGTGTGGCTGTTTTGGGGATTTGTTACAGGCATTAGGCAGGCAGCAGATACACCAAAAGGTGCTGAACTATCATTCTTTCTGGCAACTGTGACTCTACAGATTTGGCTTCAGGATGGGCAAAAGTACTGTGAACAACGCCAGTCACTTGTTTTTAAAATTTTAAATGTTTAATAGGAATAAAATGGTTATAAAAATAGCAATATAATTAGAGTAATAATAATTTGGACAATTTGGATTAGGACAATATGAGACAATAGAGACAAAGAGTTACAGACAGTCCGGGTACCTTTTTCTGAGCAGCACAAGCCTGAAAAAGGACACCCGTTAACAGAGGATTAACCCTTAAAAACAACAGCTTGTTGCATATTCATACACCTCATACATGATGCATGAATTCCATTCAAACACAGGATTCTGTCTGGTCTGTGTCAACTTCTTCCTCATAGTCCTAACTGGGGTCTTCAGGGCTAAGTGAGGCGGGAAGAAGTTCGTTTCTCCTGAGAATGGGGCAATAAATTCTCTTTCTCTGAAAGATTTAGGTGTCCTGTGGCTGCTATCTTGCTGCGAGTCCTTTTTTTAAAAAAAGTATCCTACATAGCATAGTTTCTATTTCAACTTTATGTTATAACCTAAAACTATAGTCAACACATTACTTAAAAAATTAATACAGCATAACTTTCTAACATAACTCATATAATATTCATTTTAATATTTGCAAAAAGCAAATCATAAAATATGCATTTTTCACAAATACCATCTAAGATACACTCCTGGGTAAAACAATGCAGGTTTGACTGTCAATAGGTCAGAGATTTCAGGATCTAACTGTTAAGATGTCCAGAAGTCAGAATAGTGACTTAGGCACCTGCATTGAGCTCATGGAGTTTGTAGAAGCTACTATAATTAAAATCAGTGTTAGAAAGGATATGTTAAGAATTACTAGAAATACCATTACCCTGTGATTCTCCTAGGTGTCTAGACTCAGTAACCCAGCTGCCAAAAGTGATCTATAACTGGGGCTTAATAACTTTTTGGAAGCCCACTTTGTCATCCTGACTTCTCTTGTGCTTTGATTCTTAGAGGGGTGAAAGTTGAGCAGTGCTGCTGCAGTTGTTATTAGTCCAAGTAACCAAGGGGTTTGCCAACCAAATTGGATAAATAGTCCAACACTGCCTCCCTCTGAATCACACTGAGTCTGATTAAGAGTCCAAAGAGTATTTTTCCCAAACAAGAATATGTGGATCAGAGTATGAAAGATCATTGATTTTTTTGTTTTATTTTATCTCAGAGAGTGAGTTTTAAAAAAACAGTTATCAGCTTTGTTGCAATTTGACACTGGCACAATGCTTCTTTTCAAATGCCTTGAAGAGTGAGAAATTAAAGGGCATTTATTAATATTAGCAGTAGTTTTTCAAAGTGTATTGCATGCATTGTTACTAATATTATTCTAGAGGTGCAGTGCCAAGAAATCATAAATACAGAGAGTTGGCAATAAATTAATTGGGGAATTAATAAAGAACTGGAATTAGGAAAGATGATGAGATGAAAGAGATGAGCTGAGCAAAGTCTGAGAATGGCACATCTTTCTTGCAGTAACATGGTAATGAATATTGTGAAGACAGTGGGATTACTGACCCTCACATATTTCTAACAACATGCCATACTTGGTCAAATTGTTGTAAAATTGCTAACATTAGCAGTTATGGGATGAAAATACCTTTATGCCAGTATAAATGCATCTCTGGTGCAGAGCACTGTGCCTTCTGCAATGAGAATTTCTAAATTGATGCAGTATTATAAAGTGAGCTGGGCTTTGGCAAAACTGGTGGCTCAAGCTCCCCTGTGCTTGAGCCTGTGTCATGCAGCAAAGGACAGGAGCCCAGGCACTGAGGCAGAAAATCCATAAACACTCCATGCTGCATCCAGGGGGAAGCAGCCCAAGCTCCCAGAGGACTTGGTGGGCTCTGGACTGACATTACTCTCAGAAATGAGACTTGGTACTATGGTAAATAGTGCCAAAAAACCTTATTTCCTGACTGTTTGACAGTCAAGAAAGACAAATCTAATACCATGCTCTCAGGAAACAGCAGAAGAGGTTGAGAAAAAATGCAGTGAGGAGTGGCCAGGGCTTCAAGGCATGAAGCAGCCCCTGTAGGCAGAGCAGCCAAGAGGGACCAGGTTTCTGCAGGGGAAGAGTTGGCTGGCAGGCATGATTCTAAATGTCTGTAAAATCACATGCAGTGCAGAAGGAAGGGGTAGCTGGTATGTGATGAGCTGAGGGCTGGGATCCCCAGAGAAAACTATTGGGTATTTAATTAAGAATAGTCACAGAGGGAACAGTTTGTCAGACACATAATGGTTTTAAACTGACAGAAGGAAGTTTGAATTAGATGCTAAGGAAAAATTCTTTACTGAGAAGATGGCAAAGTAATAGAATAAGTTGTCCAGAGAAGTCCTATCCCTGGAGGTGTTCAAGGCCAGCTTGGATGGGCTTGGAGCTACCTGGTCTGGTAAAAGACATCTCTACCAATGGCAGGGAGGTTGGAACTAGGTGGTGTTTGAGGTCCCTTCCAACATAAATCATTCTGTGACCATATGACTCTTTTCCATTAAGTCAGGAAATTCTTTGCCACTTGAGGCTGTGGGTCCTAAAATTTACCTGAGCTTAGGTCAAGACTGGACAGGTTTGCAGAAAAGAAATCCATCAAGTGATACTGTAAAAAATTAACCAATCTGTCTGGGCCAGAAATGTTAAGCTGGGAATGAGATTTATATTCTTTCCAGTGGGATGTTGCTAAAAACAGGAGAAAAGCTGCTTCTTTAAATAGCCGATTTTTATCTTGACAGTGTCTCTTGACATTTCTACAGCTTTAAAATTACTTTTCCCCTCTCAGTCTTTACTTTCCCATGTATTATTTTTCTGTGGCAGTCTTCTCCTCTTCATTGGCTTTGTTTCTGTGAAGAACTTGGTAGGCACACAGTTTATGGAAATGGGGAGTGGGGCTACAGCTGTGTAGGACAGGTGAACAGTATTGCAGGTAACGAGACATGGAGTGCCAAGGTGCACTGACCAACCACAAAAGGGTACAGGGGGCACACAGGTGTAATACATGTAGGATGAAGGGTATAAAAGATTGTACTGAAGAACAATAAAGAGCTGATGCTTGAAGTCTTCTTCAGTGTAAGTTGTACCTCCCCTGTTAGGACTTTGCATAATGTTTTCCTTCAAACTGTTCCATTTCAAAATGTTTCCTTTTTAAAAAAAAAAATCTTAGTTGCTCTGTGATTCTGCTGTGTAGTTTCCAAGTCTTCTTTTGCTTTAGTCTTGCTTTGCAAACAGTGTCACTTTTCCCTTGGGCACTTGCCCTTGAACAGCTCTAAATCCCACTGTATTCCTCTGTGTCTCTATACAGAAGTCTAAAATATCAATGAGAGAAAGAGAGACAAAGCAAGCAGGCTTTAATAAAAAGGTGTATTTGCTTATAGGATATTTATTTTCAAAAATTCTGTAGCAGGGCAAAGAGAAACTTTAACATATCAGAAAAAAGACATGCTTATTTTTCTTCATATATGTGAGAAATGGAGTTGTAAAGGATTCTCAAAACCTGGCTGAAAGCTCACAAAGCTTTTGTAGGTTTTGTACATTTTTTGTACATTTGTATGCAAACTCTGAGGTAAGGTGTGCTGACTTACAAAGGCCATGGAATAGAGATGACATTGTTAAGAGAGAGCTTGAACTAGAAGCAAGTTTCAAATGATGGCCTTGCAAAAAGACCAGATATTCTGGAGAATTAGAACTGTGAAAGATGTGTTGTAGCAATACCACATGGGGTAAAATAATAGGTGATTGGTGATAGAAATATTAGCGGCATTGTGTGGCAAAGGCTAATAGGCTGAAAATTATTTATAAGGTATTGTAAGCAGGAATTAGGTTGGCTTCTGATAGAATAGCATTGAGTTTTACATCTCTTATATCCCACCCTTCAACGAGACTGATATTGGAATAAAATCTTTTAAAATGCTTCTCCATTGCCCTGTCTCTGTAAAGCTGGGATTTTCCAACACATATATTCTATCATAGGCTTTTCACAAAAAGAACAAACGTTTCTTTTGTGCTGTGTGCCCAGAAAAGCTGCTACATGACCACTGTCCTGCCAGGATTTGATGCTGAGAAGATGCAGCCTGATAAGTGGAGGCAATGAGCTCCTGGTTCCACTGGGGCCGTTGTGAGGGGCTTTAAGGGCAGGTCTGTGAGTCAGAGTGAGTTTGCATTCTGACTCACCATTAGCTGTGGTATGGAGCTACATGTATTCTGTTATGTACATTTGGAAGAGTAAATCCCCTTAAGTCCTCTCGATCAGTATAGTTGTGCTTAGGCTCAGAGGCCTTTTCCAACTGTGAACCTCAGTCCTTGTTGAGTGTCAGGTGGAAGTAAATGCAGAGGGGCTTTCTACAGCTGTGTCATGCCAATGAAGAGTGCAACCCATTTCTCAGCACATAAAGAATATGGAATCTGGTTGAACACTTCTGGAGTAAATGGGATGCCTTTGCCTTTGAAAACAGTGAAGGCAAACTATTTAAACTGTGTTATACAATGTGCTTTATTAACGCAGGAATTTTAATTTAGCACTGAGAAGGTAACATGTGCTGTGTGTTACATGCTTCTAGGATGGAGGTTGAGTTTTCCTCAGGGTGCAGCTGGTTGGAAGCACAAGGAGCTGTTGTGGTTTCTGGGGTTTAGCAGATCAGCCAGGCAGAGTGTACCAGGCATGTGGGAGCTGGGCAGCAGTGGACCATGAACAGAGCAGGGCAGGACTGGAGGGCAGTGGTCAGTGAAGTGGCTGGTTCTGCTGCTGGGAATCCAGCTGGGAGAGGGATTATTTCTGCATAAGGGAGTTCCCTGCAACTCTGATGCAACTCACAGTGCTTCATCCACCAAGTGAATGCAGCAAAAGCAGTAGTGAATCACTTGTTTGTAAAAGGGGTACCATAGCTTTTTAATTGTGATATTATTAGAGAATCTTCTGGAATGAAGAGAGTCAAATTTTAAAGCATCTTCTGAATCAAACTATTGCCTCCTATGACATTTTCCCTCAAGGCAGTGATATTATTGCCTTGATTTTCTTCCAAGAGCATCTCTGAAAGGAAAAGACTTCTTTTTTCTTAGATGCCAGTTATTCTAAGTGTGTTTCTCAGTTACTCATGGTGGTTAATGCAAAGCACTTGATCTCCTGGGCATTTTGCGCTACTGGTTTTACAGCCAGGTGTTTGCTGTCATGAGTTAGGCTTCTGTTAATTAGGGCTTCATATATTCTGCAAAACATTACCAGATTTGTTCTCCCTGCACACTCTTCATTCATTGCTACAGAGCAGCAGAAAACAATTTAGCTCTCTGGCAGTGTATTTATTACAACACCATATGTTCTGTGTTTACTTATGCTGTACAATTAAGTGATTGTACTGCAAGTCATGGCCAAGTTCCTGAATAGCTGGGGCCTAAAAACAAGCTCTAAAATTCATATTTAGATTCCCAAATAGAAGATCTCATTTTCAAGTATTGAGTCCATCCTGACTCTTGCTGAGTTTTTTGAAGCAAGCAGACAATCAGCATTTTGAAAAACAGGCCTGCTATGTTCTTCCCATGCTTCTGTGGGGAATCTAAACTTTGGTTTAGACTCCTCTTAATATTTGTGGTATTGCAGTGCCTGTTGTATTCTCTACATTGCAATAATTCCTAGTGAGGCTTGTTCATGCTGACAAACTATCAATTTGGATTGATTAAAATATTCAGTAGAAAGGTTGCCAGCAAGGTTGCAATTTGGAGTCTTTGCTGAAAGATGAAGAGAGGCACAAAGTAAGAATATTTCTGTCAAGTCACTGGGCTTTTTCCATGAAAGGGTAGGCTTTAAATAGCATCTTTCATATAACATGCTTAACTGCCTGTAGCTGGCAACTAACCTGAGTGAAATAGGGTTCATCAAAACGCCTGATTTTTCTCTCAGTACTATTGGAAGCTCTTCAGTGTGTCTTAGTGAGGTTCTTTTTTTTTTTTTTTTTTGAGGTTTTCCAAGGTTTTTCTCCAATGTGTGAGTACAATAAAGCTTTCTTTCCTTTCTCTACATTAAAATTTCAAGGAAATTCTGATTCATTATTTCAGGAGCTGAGTTAAATTCTTTCCTCTGGCTCATTTTAAAAGAAATTGTATAAGCCTCAGATATGTGTGCTAACTGAAGCAGCAAATGTATGAAATGGTGGTGTTGCTTTGCTTTATGCTGCTCATCTTTGAGAAGAGGATGCTATCCTTAATCTGTGGGCTCAGAAGCACAGCAGGAGGACTTTTTGACCTAGAATAAAACAATGACAATATTCTGTGAAAGTATATCATGCACATGGATGCTTCTGAAATATATTGCTGGGGATAACTTGATCTTTCTTTTCAAAAGAAAATCATACCAATATGTCACCATGATATTTTCTGAAAAATCCCTTTGCCAGAATTTTTCTCCTGAGAAGCCTTAGAAAAGAAATGTAAATAATAATTATCTGATTGCTTTGAAATGTGGTCTGGAGGTTGTTTACCAACAGGTGCATATTTGATTGGTTCCATGTGAATTGTTTTTAATTAATGGCCAATCACCATCAGCTGTGTCAGACTCTGAGGAGTCAGTCACGAGCTCTCATTATCATTCTTTTCTAGCTTTCTGATGTCTCCTTTCTCTTTCTTTAGCATAGTTTTAGTGTATCATTTCTTTTAATATAATATCATAAAATAATGAAGCAGCCTTCTGAGAACATGGAGTCAAATTCCCATCTCTCACCTCATCCTGGGGACCTCACAACCCCACACCAATGCCTTTCAGAAAAAAAGAGATCTTACATGATGAGGGGAAAAGGAAGGAATTATTCCTCATAATGTAAGTAAAAGTAGATAAATTTAGATGGTCCTAAAACAGGAGGATTTAATATATAATAAATCAGCAGAGTGATCTGACACAATTGCAAAGGTGACTTTGAAAGAATTTCTCATTTTCTTTTCAGATGTCTTTCATTTTTCATATTCACATGCCTTGATGGATCATGCCTTTTGTTGGATCAAGATTTGAGGCCTTTTCAGTAATTAAAATGCAGTTTTTCCCACATAGAGGCTGCTCTTGAGAAAATAATTTTGCTTTGTAAACATTATTTGTCTGAGTCTGACTGCATGTCTGCATTCCCCTTGCAGAGGCACAGCGATAGCTGGAATTGTTTTTGGCATAGTATTTATGATGGGAGTGCTTGCTGGGATTGCCATCTGTATCTGCATGTGCGTGAAAAGCACCCGTGAGACTCGAGTCGGGGTCATCCGAGCAACACACGTCAACACCATCAACACGTACCCAGGTGAGGAACCAAAGGGACAGCCCTGCCAGAGTGCCCGTGGTCATGGCAGGAGTGTTATCCTTGGAGAGTTACAGCTCCACACTCATGATCAGGTTATTAGAATTCTTAGAAATGCCTCTGCCCAAATTAAGATGCAAACGAGACCATATGCCAGTGACAATAGTATGGGTTTGGTCTGACATGAGAGAGAAAGAAAGAAATAGAAAATAGGTGGGGGGACAGAAAGGTAGCTGATAGAGACAGAATAAGGAAAATATCGCCACTCCATGGATCCCAGCGAGTTCCATCGATCCTCTCCAGCTGGTCTTCTTGGTGGTGATGGTCCCCCTGAAAAGTATAGAATACAATGGGATTATATGGCTCAGGCCAGGTAGGAAAACCTCCCTGGGGCAGGGGGGAGTTTGCCATTGTCCCTTACAACAGACTCTGGGTTCATTGCATCATGTGCTGTCCTGTGGTGCCAGGCTTCAGGAATGACTGTGGGGGGGGCACTTCAGGGGGCCTTTGATGGATTATGGCACTCCCTCAGCTGCCTCTCACGTGAATGTCCCATGGATGTCACCTGTGGGGTTGGGGGTTCCACTGCTGGGCTGGTTTGTGTAAGGGAGGATGGGTGTTCACTGCCTCTGACCAGAGGTTACACCCAAAAACTCCTGCCTCTCCTCGTTTTGGGGAGAGGAAACTTGGCTGCTGTGGTCTCCCTCACCCCAAACTCAGCCAGGGAAGAATCTCTGCTGGGTTTGGCTTTCTTGTGGATACATTCCCTCAGCCTTCTTTGTTTTTCCCTAGGCCTGAGGTGATTGAACAATAGCATCTTATCTAGGTGATTTAGCTTCCAGTCTAAAGTTTCAGTCTGGTATCTTCAGGGAGGCTTCTTTGGTTAGAGCTTGTTTTATACAGTTTTTGTTATAATGGGCAAAACTCTTTTATATATCAGTGTTTGAGGCATGAACTATTTCAGTCTCTGACACAAAGTAAATGGGGAATGTGACTACAGCAGGAGGCTCTTCTCAGTCTGGAGGGGAAGAGCACAGCTCCTGCAGAGAAAGGCAGGGTAGCTCAGCATGCAGAGTCTGGCAGCACAGCTCTGTCTGGGAGGGCTTGTTCAGCTGCTGGGTGGGCTAAGGAGATCTGGCCAGGGGACACACTTCGCAGGTGGGTGGCTCATAGTGCCTGCAGCAGTGTGTCAAGTCCTTGCTCAGGGCAGTGCTGCACTTTACAGGACAAAACATCTTCCCATGCCAGAGGGGGAGTAGATCAGTTGTTCATCTTTAGTGTTCTGGTTTTTGTATTTGTTCTTGTTCATGTGCAGCTCGCTCCTTTGCATTGTCCAATATAATGGAGGCCAGGCATATCACAGAAGGGGGAAAACCTGCACAATAAGGTCTGTGGAGCTTAGGCTTTGAGTGTTGATGTGGAGTCTAATGCAACCTGAGCTGACTGGTTTTTGCCCAAAGCTCACAAGCACTGCTGGGTGCTGCAGGATCTCAGCTGGTTTCTACAAAAGGACATGGACATCTCTGCAGGGTCTTCTGTACTGCATGTCCCAGCAGGAGGGACTGCTGGCTAGGGTGCAGTGCTCAATCTCTATCTATCTGGCATCATGCCTGAACTGGAATTTGGAATAGAAATTTGAACAAGGGTTATAAAATCATAGAATGCACTGGGTTGGGGTGGACCTTAGAGATCACCTAGTTCTACCCTCTTCCCCCAGCCCCAGGTGGGGACATGGTGCTGAGGTACCTGTTTGTGCCTTAGTCAAAGTTAGCTGAGTGTTCAACCTGCTCAGTGCAAGCTTCTCCGTGAGTTAGAACTGTTGTGATGTAACTTTCTTGAGGTGCAGGCAGCAGCAGGAATGCACAAGGTCTAAGGCAGAGGTGTCACAGGGTCTGCAGCGTCCCAGGGGACAGTAGGGACCCCTCGTGCCTCTGGGGCAGTGCAGTTGTGTCCAGAGTGAGTGTGAGCTGGTACATACGGCTGTGTATGAGCCAGCTTGGTGTAGAGTCACCCACTGCACCACACTTGTCAACTTGCACCACTCTAGGAGAGCCAAAGGAGGTGGCACCAAGCCAGCTGGGGTCTGCAAGGCATATTTGCCTCAATTCCACATCTACCATATGAAAATGGCCACATTGTTGAAGAGAAAAGCAGAGCCTGGATGCAGCATAATGGTGGTTATGCAATTCAGTGACATTGTTAATTACAGATTTAGGAGCAATTGCCTTGGGATAACTTTGGGAGTTCATTGTAATAAAACACAGAGGTTCCATGCATGAAGTGTTGTCATCTCACTCCTAGAGATCCCTACTTTTATATTCCCTCCTTTTGCAAAGGTTGCAGAGAACCTGAGGTGCATTATATATACTTATCAACAAGCTATGCAATACTTTCTATGTATTCCTTTGTTATACCATCTCTAATGTCTGTTTTCTCCCTCACAGTATTCGTTTCCAGTTAGATTGAAAGCATCTGTGATCATCCTTATAATTTCAACATTATTTTGTGTACAGAGATGAGTATGAAAGGAAATGGCAATATTCTCAACCATGAATTGTTGAAGAGCTACTTCAAAAACAAATAGTTGCTGCAAGCTGTAAAAACAACAGCAAAATGAAAATTCCAGGGCTGTAACCTTTTCTTCCCCAGTTCTGCTCTGGCAATGACACACTCTTACCTCTCAGTCTCTAGGCAGTTTGAGTCTACACCTCAAGGCCTCTAGTTGAAGCATCAGTCTGAGCAGCCCTTCCTCTCAGCAGCAGGTTTTGGAGGATGGGGAAGCTTGGAAATGTTTTCTGTGTTCCCTGCTGTCATGAACACTTCTGGAATAATGACTGACCTGGTTTGGCTGCATGGCTTGTGACCAACACTGCCCCTGCCATTACCTGCTTTGGACAGGAACAGCAAGTGTGAGGATGCTCTTGTTTCTGCCTCAGCCACAGCAGCAGTGCAGTGTTCAAGAGGGCAGAGCATGCTTTTCATGGCACAGTGGGATTTGAATCTCTTCCCCCATCACAAACATCCATGGTTTCTGTTTCCACTCTTTGCTAGTACTGTCTTATTGCCAGTCTGCCTGAGACATCTATGGAGGGGACAGGAGAGCATCTGTGGTGACATAAACGGAGAAATGAGCAGACTCTGGACCTTAAAATTTGTAGAGAATATTCTATTTGGATGCTGACACAGAGCCTTTAGTTCTTACCTGCTATCATTCTGCAGCATTCACTGTCTTTTTTGTCAGTGAATGAATCCTTTTTCTTTAATGTTATTAGAAGTAATTGAGAACAGGTTTGCAGCTACTTCTGAGAATTTTTGTTGCCTCCTAAATGCCTAATCCAGTTTATGAAGGCTGGGCTCTCCTCAGATGTCCCCATTGGTGTGAGCAAGGTGAAAGCTTTGTTCTTTCTCAGCCCAAGCCATGCTAAGATGTCTTGCCTTGGTAAGTGTGGTGCTGCTGTGTTTGCCATGGTTTGGCACCTGGAGATCCAGAGGGAGTTTGAGGTGTCTGTGGAGATCAAGAACCCTGACTGCTTCATTTTGACATAAATCCCTGTTGCTGCTGAAGGAGGTGGAAGGGAGTGGATCTGATAAAGTCAGCCTTTCCCCCCCAAAAAATGTTTAGCTCTACCACATTTTCCTGGTATCATCTGCCATACAGGCACTCAGACACTGTTACTGGCACAGCCTGTTGGTAGGCACACAGCTAAGGAGGGAAGTAAAGGGCAATAAACAATGACTCACTTTGATACAAATTGACTGTATAATGGCAGCCTGAAAAAAAAAAATGAATGAATTGCCAGGAGGTTTTATATCAGTTGCATGCAAGTCTGAAATCAGCAAGAAAATACTTGAAGGCTGCATCTGAAAAACAGTTTTTTAACTGTGTTCTTTTTTCTCCCATTTCAGTGGCTCCACCACCATACAGTTATGAACATGAGATGGAGCACCCAGCTGACCTACCTCCACGTTATACTGCAGCCCCACAGACTGTGATACAGTATCCTCCACCCCCTCCATACCCTGGCTATTCAGGGAAATGATTAACATGGCTTCACATGGATATTGACTGCCTCTTGAAACAGCCAGCACTGCTGGGACAATGCTGTTGGCTCAGGGACAAATAGGATTGGGTTCTGCATCAACACATGTGGCCAGGTGTTGCAATAGAACTGGAAAGGTTGCCAATGCTCAGGATGAATGAAAATACTGTCCACTGTGGACCAGCATGTTTCCTGATTAAACAACATATGACCAAAGAAACAGTGCCTAAAAGTTAGTGTCAGATGAGAGTGCTTAACACCAGTTCTTAGCTTCACCTGCAGCAGGAGTGGGGCTTTTCCCACATAGGAATGTGCAAATGGTGCAAACAGTTCAACAAACTGTTTCAAAAGCACAAGAGAGTGTGGGGCTTATTCTGGAGGAAAGCATCAACTGTTGCCTTGAGGTAACCACTGTGCCTTTCCTTGAAACGAGGGGAATAAGCAACAAGAAAGATTGAAACTGTTTTCTACTTCCAGCTGATAATACCAAGTGATCACTGTGCCTGTTGGTCTGATAACCATGTTACAAGAAGAAGGGCTGGTAGAGTTTTCTAGTAATTAAAAATTTATGGGTATCAGTTTTGGCCAAGTGCAGATTTTTTTAAGTGCCTCTTTTTAAGCAGTTTGTGACTAGTTTATGAACTGAGATGTTAACATAAGGATAATTTTTGTATGTGAAATACACTAATTTATAGCTGATCTATTTTTACCTGGACTTAAAACCTCTATACATTGAAAATATGCTAAAATGCCTTTTATACCAGCAAATGATATTTTGATTTTTGTATAAAAATACTGAATCAGCAGAACTCACAAATGGGAGAAAAAAATACAAAACAAATATTAAAATGTCATAGATTTGACATCACAAATTGCATAAAGCCAGGGGTTTAAAATTTTATTTGCCAGTAATGAGGATATTCCAGACATAGCAAAGATATGAGAGTGGAGACTGAGATTACTTTTGAATGTGTCTTGGGCAATTTAAAACTGCAGGTCATCAAGTAATATTTTTACATTTGCCATGCATATTGTTCAAATGTACTTATTCTCCACTATATGCAGTCCAGATCTTCATGATGTAAAATATTCCATGTACTTATGCAGGTAACTGTAATTCTGCAGCAGCTATTTGACTTCAGAATATCATATTCCATTACCTAAAGCATCATCTTTCAGTGTTAAGATTATTATTTTTCTCAGATTTATATGCAAACCACAAAGAGTGGGTCTCTTCAAGAATTCAAAAGTGCTGAATGCTCTCGGTTTGAGTTGGGTGTCTGAGCAGTTTGAGAATGTTACAGCTGTGGCATCAGCTGCAGGTTACTGCTGGTTCACAGTGATCAGAATGCATTTAAATGTTTTCCAGTGTAGCCTTTCTCTTCTTTTCAAGTGTATTGATGTAGCAACAAATAAAAAAGCAACTTGCAAAAAAGAAGATACTGTATCCCAGTGAAATCAACCTCTCATACTCCCTGAAGTCTGGTGGTTCTGGTATTCAGTCCTGATTCAGGGAAGAACTGAAGCAACATTTAACTGAGCATAAAATTTATTCAGAGGCATTCTTGAAACAAGACCTTACTGACTGTTCTTGCTCAGATTTTGCAGTTGTATTTGTCCTTGCCAGGCCAACTAAACTTACCCCCTTGAAACTCAACTTAAAAGTGCAAATGGGCTCAGTCCCTGCCAGTGTAAGTTCAGAAGATCTGTGTTGTGGCCATTGGCCACACTGAGTCCCCAAGGTACCAAGGCAATTGTGACCTAGTTAGAGGAGAACTGAGCTGTGTCTCAGGTGTTTGCTCAATGAAAATGCAGAGTTTTAGGACTGCAGTGGAATGCATTTGAAAAGGGCCAGCGGTGACAGAGTGGGTTGGGTAAGACATTGCTGGTCTGAAGGCTGTGAGTTCTAGGAGCAGAGGAGTCATTGTGGCTAGGGTCAGAGGCTGGCAGCTTTATAATGGAGAAATCCAGGACACTAAAACTCACCACCCCACCGGTTTGCCACTTGTAAAGTGACACCAGGAACCTGGGCTGCTGAGTTTTGTTTCCTATGGAAAAGGGTGTTGTTTTTCAGGGGTCTGTGGCCCTGAGTGGCTGATCATCTGCTAGGGTACTGGAAACCACAAAACCCAGAGCTCCAGGCACACTGCAGCTGCAAAAGGCATCCCAAGGGCAACACAAAACTGCCACAACATGGCTCCCTCCACAGCTTTTTCCTTGGAATGAGCCATAGCCCAGGCCTGGGTTTACTGCCTTGTTTTGTTTCCCTGGGGAAAGGGCTGGCATTCATGTTCAGGGGCCTGTGGCCAAAAATGGCCAGCTGCGTGCTGGAATTCCGCATTGCACAGGATGCCTCCCAGAGCCCCGCCACCTCCTGTGCCAGCTCGAGCTGGTTTCGCAGTGCCAAGTGCCTTCTGCAAACTGACACCAGGAACCTGGGCTGGTGAGTTTTGTTTCCTGGGGAAAAGGCCTGATCAGTTGTTCAGGGGCCTGAGGCCCAAAAGGGCCGGCTGCCTGCTGGAATTCCACATTGCGCAGGATGCTTCTCAGAACCAAGCAGGCACCAGTGCCATCTTCAGTTGGTTTGACAGTGCCAAGTGCCTCCTGCAATCTGCCATTGGGAACCTGAGCTGGCGAGTTTTGTTTGCCACGGAAAAGGGCCGGCTTTCATCTCCAGGCACCAGAGCTGAGATTGCCCTGGAGCCCATGGTTAGGCAGCTGTGCCTTTGTAGCCCACTGAAGTCCATGATGGAGCAGAGATCACCTGTAGCCCCTGGAGGATCCCATGCCTATGCAGGGGCATTCCTGAAGGTAGCTGTGACTCTATGGGATGTTCATACTTAAGCAGGGACCCACACTGGAGCAGTTGATTAAGAACTGTGTCCCATGGTGAAACTCAAGTTGGAGAAGTTCCTCCTATGAGAGGGACCCCACACTGGAGCAGGGTCCTGGCAGAAATCGCACTGATTCAGGCTTGGGAAATCAGCTGATAGGTGTGTGCACATAATGAACCTTGAGATAAACCATAAGAGGCTTCTTAACACCAGACTCTGGACCTTTTTGTAAGATACACAGCTATGCTATTGCAGTATATTCACCTTCATCTTCAAGAGGCTGTAGTGAGTTATAAATGGTTCCTGGTGTATCTGGGAGACTGTGAGAATAAAACAAATTTTCAGCAGGTCTTGCTATGTAATACAATCAAACTAGGGCAGTTGAGGAAGCCTTCCCTACTGGAGTGGTCTCCCTCTCCCCAGCCATGAGTCTTCCCCACTGTACCAGTGGCTGCTCCCTGGTTCTGCTAGGTTGGTGTGTGGCACCCATAGGATGGCAAAATGAATGGGAGACATGGCAGTGGGACAGATTGGCAGGAGTCAATACTGACTGCCACTGAAAAATCTAAAGTTAAAATCCACATTCCCCTTTGGTTGCTGGTGTTCATAGTTGAGCCTAATTTTGGTTAGCTTCTGTGAGTTTGCAGACAAACTGACTGGTGATGTGGTGCAGAGAGGGAATGCTGAGTCCCAAGGACTGGAATATTTCAGAAAGGTAATATTGACCCATTGATCAGGAATCATGGGAAAAGTCACAACATACACGTGGAAGTTTATTGATGCTTATCTTTGAAACCAGTAGAGTGCATCCTGATGTTCCCATACCTTCCACACCTGTCATGGATATTTAAAAAGAGATCAGGAGCCCAACCTATGTTTGCTCTGTCTCTAGCTGCTGCAGACAGTTCCTTTTGAAGCCTGATCTTCAAAAGTGGTAAGCTGGGATGGGGATCCTTCTGACACAAATAAGGAAAATAAAAGAGGCCGATTGAGAGCTTAGATCTTGGCTTTATGGGAAATGAGAGAAAACAAAGCATCCCACTAGTTGGAGCTCAAGATTCACTGATGTTTTAGAGCGCTTCTCTATCCATGGGTAATAAAGAGTCTTTTTGATCTTGGTAGTTCAAACAAGAGTTATGGTGAGAGATATGTTATGATACTTGGTGAGAATTTTCATAAATGAAATAGGACAACTGGGATTGGTTGTGTCTGCAACCGAATAATTCTGGCCTAGAATCAAGCATGATGAAGTTGGGTTAAACAAAGTGGGATCTACTGAATAAAAAAAATTTTCAGAAATATGCCTACTCATTTTATATCAATTTGATGAGCTGGTATTTTCAACCTTTGCAATTTAAAAAGGCAATTAAATCTCTGCCATTTGCTTCTTCAATGCTCCACAAGTAAGAAAGGGGAGTGCAGGCCGACCTTTAGCAGCAGCTCTGCCTGTCCTTGCTCTCCTGCAGTCAGGTGAC
Organism: Zonotrichia leucophrys gambelii; assembly: GCF_028769735.1. Classification (NCBI taxonomy): domain Eukaryota; kingdom Metazoa; phylum Chordata; class Aves; order Passeriformes; family Passerellidae; genus Zonotrichia; species Zonotrichia leucophrys. The sequence continues at coordinate 102,019,822 of NC_088169.1, forward strand.
AGCATAGGTGGAGCCTGAAATGAATGGCCACAGCTCTGAGCATCTGCATCCATCTTTGGGAACTGTTAGGACATCAAAATGGTCAGCTCTACAATCTCTAGATGGTAAACTTTTGAGACAGTATAATTAATTTGCCTAAGTTTTCCATAACACACATCTGGCAGGTACCTCATGCATTCCAGTGTCTGTTGAAACATATGCACATCTGTGCCTCAAAAATGGGTCCTGCTGCAAAACTCTTGAATTTTGCAGTCCCTGGTCTCCTGCTAAGACCTCCAGGCTGAATCAAACATCATATATTGCACTGGACTATGGAGTATCATGTATTTCACTGGAGTATATGGAGCATATTGCTTCATATCATAGGGGGTTAATTCATTAGCAGTTATAAATCAAAGGAGAGCTCTGAGGACCTAGCATAGGAAGGACATGGATCTGTTGGAGCCAGTCCAGAGGAGGCCACCAGGTAGATCAGAGGGATGGAACACCTCTTGTATGAGGAATGGCTGGGAGAATTTGGGTTGTTCAGCCTGGAGAAGAGAAGGCTTTGGGGTGACCTGATTGTGGCCTTCCAGTACCTGAAGGGAGCTGAAAAGAAAGATGGAGAGACACTATTATTTACAAGGGCTGGGGGTGACAAGGCAAGGGGGAATGGCTTCAAACTGACAAACAGCAGGTTTAGATCAAATATTGGGAGCAACCTAGTCTGGTGGAAAGTGTCCCTGCCCATGGCAGGGGGATGGAAACAAGATGAGCTTTAACGTCACTTCCGACCCAGGTTATTCTATGATTCATTGCCTTAAACATTGTTTAGCTCTTCTAGTGAAAACAGTGAAAAAATAACTAGGAACTCTCACAGAGTTTCAGAAATAAAGGACTGTATTTGTTGTCACTAACAGCAATTTGTTGCTGCTTTTTTTTGTGTAAGCTCCCCATTCCCAGTGCTGTGAGGAGGTTGGTGAGGGTCAGTGGTGCCAGGGCAAAAGGCAAGTACCAGAGTAGGTAGGATCTCTCTGTTCCTCTGGAGAGGTACGTGTCTTGTTTGCAGTTCAAATTCACATGGTTATTGGAACTGGATGATCTTTAAGGTCCATTCCAACCCAGGCTATTCTCTGATTCTGTGATCTCTTCTTCCAGAGCCAGCTCAGCCTCCAGTGGCTTTGATTTGATATACAGATGAGATCTTGTCCTCTAACAAGTTAAGGCACCACAGCAAGCATAATATAAGGATTTAAACATAATTATAATATAATTTATGTCTATTTTTTTCTTAATAACAAGAATGTTCTCTTAACAAATATAGTAGAAGTCCTAGTAAAATATCTATATTGTATTGTATTTGAATATCTGTATTGTATTTGAATATCTGTATATAGGCCTTGCCCTGATAAGCCCTGGTTGTTTTTGATAGGCTGCAGCTGCGATGTCCTTAATTGGGCTGCAGCTGTAGCTAGTGAAGATAACCAGGATAAAAGGGGCTGGGCTTGGCCAGGGAGAGCCTGGAAGGAGCCCTGACTAAGAAGGAGCAGCAAGCAGAAGTCTGTGCTGTGAAGAACTGCCCCCAAGAAATATCACCGTGAAGGTATGGGACTTTTGAAATATGATTGTGACAGTATGGGACTCTAGAAATATGAATACAACAAACAACTTTTCAAGGAGTACCTACATTCTTATTAGCTGGTATTTTCTAAAGAGCAAAATGTTGTGTTGTTACCTCTAGGCAGCAGCTGTTTCTCTGTTGTATGAAACTTTGGAGAAACACCAGGGCTAAATAGAAGTTCCTGGCAGAAGCTCTGTGTTTTAAGTGGGCATGGGCAAGCCTTGCTCACCACAGGGGAATGGAAGGAGTGCCTTTTGCAGGGCAAGGAACAGATGCTGTACAGCACTGTCTACCTCCCAGGTCTGAAAAAAACCCCAGTATGTTTATTTTACTAATCTTTCTAGGAGGAACATTTAGCTCCATGACTTGAAAAAAAGCACTTCTAAAATTCAGAGGATGAAGAGTTTCTCTCATGCTTGGCCCTGTTCTTGTCACCTAATAATAATGGTGCATTTCAGGATCTCTGCAGAGCCTGGCAAAACAAAGAGTTTTTCAGCTAATGAAAATGAGAGCTATTTCTGTAAATGGCATGTAAACATGAAGTTTTATCCTCTCTCTGCATTTTGGAGAGAAAGTTAATATTTCAGAGCCTTCTTTTTAAACTTTTTTTTTAAATATTGATTCCTTGTAATGTTTCTAGGATAGCAGGGATTCTTAGAAACAAACTGCTAATGAAGCTGACTAACACCCTAAAGGACAAAAGTTTTTGGTGTGAGAGTTGGCTGGTAGTGTGGTGCTCATCTCCTTAGCCCTGATCCATAATAGCTCTGGGGTCAACATTTCTCTCTGGCATTAGAGCTGGGGCTGCCTGCCTGCTTCTACTCCTGATGGTGTCTCTGCTCCCACACCCCATCCTCAGAGAGCTCCTTCATTTCTCCCACCTGCTGTTGCCCTGGTGCTGGGCCATTGCTCCAAGACCAGTAATCCTCCTGGTTACCCATCCTACATAGGTCATGCCTCAGCAACATGACCCCTCTGAGGATTTCTGATCCATTCCTTGCTCTCCTCAGCAGACTAGAGTGTGAAGTCAAGGTTGAGCATTCAAAGGCATGAAGGTGGAGTCACTACTGGGCTGTTGGTGACTTCAGGATGGGCTTGGGAAGGCACATGAAGACCGTGAGCACTATGGATGTGAATTTTTCTGCCACCCCAGAGAAAACAACTTTCTTGAGGCAGCCTGCAGCAAATTCCTCCAGAGCCTAGGGCCTTCACAAACTGTTTCCACTATGGGCAAAATGTTTCTGTGTTAAAGAGCTGGCTCCTAACAGGCAGAATTAGCCAAAGAGCAGAATGGGCCAGCTCTGGTAACACGGGCTTGTGCTACCCTGTTGAGGGCTCTCCCCTGATCTGCGCAGGAAAATGGCACAATCCACCAAAATTGGTGGAAATACTCTCACTGAAAGAGGCAGAGCTCTCATCTTGGTCTTTCATCTATGAGAGCCCATGGTTATTGCATTGCTTTCTTGATGGCAATTTTATTTTACATCAATTATTTGAAGTGTATCATTCCCCCAGCAGTAATACGCTAAGTCCTTTCTCTTCAGCATGCTATTTTTCAGCATTTCAGATCAAATACGCTTTTGCAATAAAAAATTATTAATTACATATGTATTACATGGTGATGTGAAGCCTAATTACTCTGCAGCACAGAGGAGAGATGGAATAGTTAATATCCCTTTGCTCCAGGAAAAGCTGCAGAATAATAAAATGGGAAGTTGAAATAATCACTCTGCCATCAGTTGTTCTCCCCTGGGCTTGCACACAAGGAGTCATATGGAGAACTGTTAGAGGCAGGCATCACTGAAGATTTCCTGCTCATTTCACTGCCTGTAAAATAATTTGTTTATTCAGGAGATGTGTTCTATCTTCACTGTGATTCAGAAGAATCTTAATCTCACATGATTGCTTTAATCCTCTCACCTCAGTAATTAATGCTGCAGCACAAAATTGGAAGCTTACTCTTTATTGTGAGCAATATATTATGAAGTTATTCTTTTTGCTCAAGAAAGCATAGGTTATATGTTATTATTAGCTCTCTAAATCTGCGTTTTCTATATTATAATAATAGTGTTGTCTTGGAAGATGGTAGTTAAATATCTAGATTTTTGGAGTTTATTGCAAAGGGAAACTTGGTTAAAATGGGAGCAGGAACAGTCTAATTAATTATTATGATATATATTAATAGATTAAAAATTATAATTAATATAGCTTTTTAAACACAGCTTTTTTTTTTTTTTAGTTTCAAAGGTGTCTGTTGACAACCCTGTTTATGAGATACCCAAGGGACTGTAGCTCTAGTTTACTTTGCAGGATGACCAGTTCTCCTTTTCCTCTTTTCTGTTTTGGTTTTTTTTTGTGTGTGTGTGTTCTATTTGAGTTTGGCCTGAGTTTTTGAAGCCTAAGTGCCTGAAACTGTGAGCTGTTTCCCCAGAATAAAAATTTGAGTCCCAGAGCCTCAGTTTGAGTTAAGCAGTGCCTGGAGCTACCTATGCTCACACTGTTCGGAAGCAGCTGCCCAGGGATCAGTGTTTAACCTATTTACAGGACATGCTCTCAAACCAGTAACCAGCGGTGTTTTTATCTCACTGTCTTTTCTGCCAGGTGTTTCTCCCTCATCAAGTAGCACTTCCCATTCCCAGATAACTCCCACTTACTGCAGCAGTAATAAATAATGAAAACGTGCCCCAAATGCCAATTTAGGTGTGCAATCAGGGGACACTTTCAAGCAGGTAAAATGGAAAGCAATTGCCTGGTTACACAGTAAAATCAGTAAAATTTTACACAGTAAAATTGATGATAACTCTTTCTTTTCCATGGTCCCTTTCTTTCTATTACTATCTCTTCCCCTCAATATTTTACCCTCATTTTCCTCACCAAATATGTGATTGTTAATAGGATAGCTGAATGAATAGGACAATCACCTGGGATGTGATTTGCCTTTGCTCATGACTCTGCTACAGCTGTGATTTTCAACAACTAATCTTTGCCATGCTTCAGTTCCCTGGCAGGGATGGCATTTCTCCATGAGACTGTGTGTTGGTTTTGCACGGCCTGGTTTTTGGCTGGAGGGAGGTAATGCTGCTAAGTTGTGTCCCACCCACAAGCAGGTCACCTGGCCACGTAGGTTGGCATAAATTCCATGGAAGATCATTTCCAAGAAGTCTGAAATTGTGGAAGGTAGGTATAGTAGGAGTCCTAGTAAAATATCTGTATTGTGTATTGAATATCTGTATGTAGGCCTTGCCCTGATAAGCCCTGGTTGTTTTTGATAGGCTGCAGCTGCGATGTCCTTAATTGGGCTGCAGCTGTAGCTAGTGAAGATAACTAGGATAAAAGGGGCTGGGCTTGGCCGGTCAGGGAGAGCCTGGAAGGAGTCCTGACTAAGAAGCAGCAACAAGCAGAAGAAGTCTGTGCTGTGAAGAACTGCCCCAAGAAATATGGCTGAGAGGGTACGAGACTTTAGAAATATGATTGCAACAGTATGGGACTCTAGAAATATGAAATACAACAAGATAAGAACAGGTAGGCAGAACTGGTGTAATAATCTGAACTTTTTGAGTTTTCAAGGACCACTATTTTTCTGTTTCTCTGCTACCAAATTAGGCTCAAAGAGGTGGGAGGCCAGCTTGCAGACTTCTAGTACATTCCTTTTTATGCAGATTTTTTCAGTTCTCCTAGCTTTTGGTGAAAGGCCATCTCTTCTTCTCCTTCCTACTGAGGTTTTCAAAAGAATTTCCAATAAAACTGAACAAACAGAACTGCAGTAATTATATCTGGCTTGGTAAAAATGAAGGGTTGTTTTTTGCCTTCCCCAGGAAAAGTGATAAAGTTGATACTTTCCTGGAACTTTGTAATCATTATGCATCCATGTATCCTTTTCCTCCCATTTGCCTTCAGCTAAAGATTGCTGAGACTGGAATAAAGAATAAATAGGTGTTTTTTTTAAGGGTGCAAATACCTGAAATGCTCCTGCCACAAGCAGCCCCCAGAGAAAATACTGTGACAGGAAAACTTTGCATTACAGTGGATTTTATTTAATTGACATAATTCTTTGTACAGTTTAAGCAGGGAGTAAATAATTGCAGAAGCTTAATTCTAAGTAAAACATGGCTTATATTTGCATAAATCTCTCTTTCCTAGGATTCCACAAGTTTGTGTTCCTGCTAGTTTTATCTGTTGTCTTCAAAAGAAGACAAAATGTCCTTCCTCGTCCCTGACCTGTGGGGCTCAGTGCATGTCCCCACAGCTAAATTACTTCCCAGTGCAGGTCTGCCCCATCCTTTCCATGCCAAAGGCTATCTTCCCTGTAAAACTAGGAAAGAAGCCAACTTCTTCCTTCTCTTTTAGATCCTTATTAACCTGAGCATCACTTAATGGTTCGTTTGTATGTTTATGCTGCATGAAGGTTAAACCACTAAAAGCTCCACTGAACAGGGCATTGCCTGCCTGCACTGAAGCTGTGTTTGCAACTTTTTAATGACTGCAGTTTCATGTTTTGGCAACATTAATTAATAGCAGTGCTGCCGATGGAAGTAGCTATAGTTAATTATGTTCCTCTTGTGTTTTTTTTTTTTTTTTCTTCTGATTATCAGTCCTGAAAGACTTGTAGTTTTCTTTACATTAAAGAATTTCATGTCTGGACTCTCTGAAATTCCATCAAGGTGAACCTTACACTATAGTTTTTCAGTCTTTTTGTGAAGAGAAGATTGCTTTCTTGGGGACACAGGGACAGCCAGGCTCCCGTCTATGGAAAGGCAGGCAGACAAGATCCTGATTCACACTAAGCCAGGTCTAAAAGCCAGGTCTCAGATTTGTCTCTGTGGATCCAGAGGACATGAACCTGGTTAGAGCAGCTCAGGAACCTGGATTCTGACAGCCTTCAGTCTCTGTACACTGCTTGTGGCAGAGCTGATGTACTGTGTGAAATATTTTCCCATAAACCAGATCTAAACCTGAGCTGCTCAAACTCTGTCACTTGAACTGTCATCTGAAGAGAAAGACAGTGTTTATGTGACTTCTGTTTTGTGCCATAAATTAAAACAAGACAAAACTCAGATTCTTATGGCCAAAATGACACACAGGATTTGTAGTATTCAGTAGTAAAGAAAACTTTGTTTCCTCATTTTTTCCTGTCTTGTCTGATTCAGGAAATTCCATTTTGGAAGGTAATATTATTAAGTAGTTAAACTTCTTATGGGCCTGAGGGTGAGCAAGCATATGTAAGTCTAATATTCAAATTATACTTGGAGAGATAATCCATTGCATCAGCTAGTGATCAAAGTGTGTGTTTATGTTTTCCATGCTATATTCAAAATTTTTTCATTTCAACATCTAATTTTTTTTTTTCAGCCAGAAATGATTATGTGACAAATTATTTGGAACCCAAAAGAGTAGGATCATAGTAAGGATCTCTCCTTGTCTCAACTTACTTACTAAGGAATGTTGAAAATCTGGGAAGTGATGACACAAAATGGTTCCTTTGGCTGCTTAAAAAAGAGAAATTATATAGGATATCCTTACTACAGATTTTCTTTACTACATTTTTGAAGAGCCATATAAAGAAGGAACAACATTAGAAGGAATCCTGCTGTTCCTTGTCTTCCCTTAAGTTGTTTTCCAAACACAGGCATTTTTGTATTTTTGCTTTATACTGTAAACCTTGTTTTAAACAAACAGCCCAAGGAACCAAGAGCTCTTATGGCCAGCCTTTGCTTTGTACAGTCTCTTTAAAATAACTGGGCCTCTTTTCTGAAAAAGGTTTCACATTTATAGCAGAAGGCATCAGTCTTAAACATTGCATTTCTGTGAATTCTTGGATAAAGTACTATAAAATAGCACTGGCTCTTTCTTGGCTGTTTCATGGTTAAATGAAACACCATATTTCCTAAACACATCCAGCATTTTTTTAGCCCAATAGCCAGCATTTGCCCCCAAATCCCAATTTCAGTAAGAAAAAATCAGTCAGTACAGCTCCCACCCATGAAAATCTTTTGTTGGCTAGGTTGGTATTCTTGTGCTCACACGTAGCCAGACCTGGGATTATTAATGTTTAACAGAAGAAGCTATAGAAAGATTAATGAAAAGTCTTCAAACAACCCAAAGGCCTCTTGAGATAGGAGAGCTTCTCTAAAATATTGAAGACAAATGTGAATCTTTCTTCAAACTAGCCACAGATTTAATTCAAAATTTAATTTTTTAAATATTTTTTGAATCATTAAAACTGAAGATTGTGGACAAAGACTCTCTAACTAATTAAAGATAGAAAATAGTTATTTTTATGATGCCAGCCGGCAGCACAGTGGGGGGAAGTCATCCCCAAAATGTGTGACCACACCACACAAGGTTCTTTGCCTTCTATTTATTTCCCAAAATAACACATATGTGTAACCCCAGCACCTCCCGCCCCCACTTTGTATTAAAATGAGGTTATTAGTCCTTTATGCTTGTGCAATTCTTCTCTTGAGTTGGGCTGGTGGTCTTGAATTGGGTCAGTGGTCCCAGGGATGAAGTCAGGAAGGTCTTCATCAGGTCTCTGTGACCCTCTGGCACCATCCAAGGCCCCCTGCTTTGTGATGGATTAACATAGAATCCAAGTGTTGAGTATTGTTCTATTTGTTTCAGCATGTTCCTATAATGGTGCACTTGCTCTGCTTCTTTCTACAAATGAGCTCATAATCTAACAATTAGCTTAAGCATCTAATAATCATTAACCTATCATCAGTATACCTAACTTCAGTATGAATTGGTTCTAACCCTCAGCTAAAATCTTAACCCTTTAAAATCATGATTCAATTTGTCATCTCTGACTACAGACAGCATCTGTGGTGGTGTTTTGCTGGTTTCCCATCAGTTGTGGATGTCAGAAAACTGATGCAGATTTTGGGTAGAGCCAGTCTGAGTCTCAGGTTGTGCAGAACCTCCTGCATTGGCTCTCTGCCATTTGTACAACTGGATCCTTATTTTCCTCAGGAGAAATCTCACTGCTCAGTTTCCAGATGCTCCTGCCAGAGCTTCCTTGCTCCTGTTGCAGATGTGGAACTGCTTTGAGACAGTCTTTAAAGAAACCACTCTTTCCTTGCTCTGAAGAAGATCATTTGTTGCAACAAACTGGGCCCTTTTATGTTCTCAAGGTAACCCAGAGAAGCCCTCATTGGCTGCCTGCCACTGCAGCGTCACCGTTCGTGCATCCCTTCACCCAATCAGAGCTCTGATCACGCGATATCCATGCGTCTCCTCAGCCAATCACTGGCTCACCACAAGGCAAGCACTGCCAGCCATACGCCCTGTTCTCTGCTTACATTACCTGGATTTTACCTCTGTGTTAGCTGAACCTTTCCCAGAGGGCTTTCTGGTGAGCAGGAGTGAGCAGGATTTCTTGTCTCCCACATTCTTCTCTTGAGATGCAGAATTATCTTCTCTTCTGCATTGGTGTTACGTGGTGTCCTACATGGGCTGCGTGAGTGATGTTAAAAGGCACAAAATATAGATAATGCACTTGGTTGTGTGTGAAAATCAAACACTGAATAGCCAAACATGGCCTGGAAAGAGACTGAAGGATAATTTAAAACTAGAATAACTTGTTCATAATAATCTCTTTGAATTTCTGAAGTGACCTGGTCAATCCTTGCTTCTTACCGTAGGCCTTTTTTTTGGCCTCTCTACCAAGCTCAGCAGAATCATTACATCCAGTTATGCTCTTTCATTTTAAGTTTACTTCATACTATGTAAACAAGAAATACAGCTTAAAATAAAAGCCAGCTTGTATCATAGAGTGTATTCCTTTGGCAAGAAGCAAAATGGATCTTGTGGTGAATTTTACAAATATGAATTCTTACCATAAAAGAAACTGAATACAGTGTTACCCCTGCCTTGGCGAAGGCAGAGTCTTTTTGCAGAACAGAAAGGATGTGATAGGTAAAGCTCAGTTATAACTATTTATATATATATTTTTTTTTACTTTGTTCTTTTATTTTACAGGCAGAGGAAGAGGCAGAGATGTTGGTTTCAATTCATTCCTAAAAGATAAAGTGCAGTAGATGGGCGTGGCTAAACAACAGTATGGAGAAAAACATGGAAGTGTTGAAATACAGTAAGTAAAACGATTAAATAAGTCTTAGGGATAAATCAAGGGCACAAATTTATTTTTCTGTTCTTCCAGGGAATCTTTTTTAAGCCAGTTGAGCTCTCAGTGATTTTTGCCCTGCCTACAAATTAATTCATCTGTGTGTGTCCACATCCTGCCAAGTGGAAATGCAGGATGGCTGGTAACGACCTGTGAAGCTCCCCTTCGCTTCCCTTTCATGGGCCACTGAGAATGCTGTGCCTCACATTTGTTGCTGTCCCTTTTGCTAATACTGTGAGAAGCAACTCTGGAGAAATAGGCATTAACAACAGCAAATTGACTTTCAAATGGCTGTCAGACATCTGGAAACCCACAGCTTCTCTTTACTGGCAGAACAAAGACAAGGCTGTGAAATCCTAAAGCTAGAGTTACAATCATGACGTGTCATATTGAGATACAAAACCACCACATTTGGAGCCAGGTTTGCCATCATACTCACAGCATAGCTCAGTGTTTGAGTTACAGAGGATTTAATCCTTCTAAAGCATTATTAGTAGGAGCACAGAAAAGGGAACCTCTTACCTTCATTGTAAGATGTTATTTTATAACATCCCAGAAAAACTTGCCTTTGCTACATCCCTGGAATCTAACAAAAGAAATATTTTAGTCTTTGACACAGCATGGCTTCAGCCACTGATGAGATCTGTCTGTATCTGCATGCATAAAATGCAGCAATAGCAATGGATATGCTTTCCCAGTAGAAATTGTATCATTTTGTTAATGCTAATTTCTTTATTTTTAGCATATGGTGCCATAAGCCTTTGTTTGGTTTACCTTAATTGTTAAACTAAAACAGATATAAAATGTGTGCCAATATCTTACCTTATTCCTTTTTAAAAAAAAAATCTCTTGGAACATTATTCTTTCCACTTGATATGTCTCCTTCCTGAGCTCAGCAGGAGGGACTGGTACCTGTGGAAAGCCTTGAAGGAGTCAATCCTGCATGTTCTCAGTGTAAGCTTTACTGAAGGGTTTCTCTCATGGATATTGATTGCAAATGATATGACTCCAGGGAAAAGGGAAACCGCTGAGGAACTGGAAAATAACAAAATCATAATTCAGCTTTTCCAGCAGTGCTCATAAGGCTGAAGAGAAGAAGAATTCTGTAAAACAACACCTAAAAGAATTATTTTATCACTGTGTTAACCCTTGTTACAGAGGATTTTTTCCCCAAACACCATAATATTTAAAGAAGGCTCAGTCCCTCTGCCCTTCAGTGCCCTTCTCCCCAAAGATGTCACTTCTTTTCTTTCATGGGTATGTATAGGCTGATCAAGTTAAGGTCAGGGTTGCTCATGTCTGTGAGACCTTCACATTTTTGAGCTGTTAAGCCATCACATCTTTGGAGACCCCTCTTGGGCACTCTCTTCAGGAGATGCTGAATATTTTCCAGAGAAGAATATATTTGGTGAAATCCTGGTCTTTTGTTACCCCAAATGAGCTGTGCATTATGGTCAAACCAAAATAGTTTGCTCAGGGTGCGTAGGAGGAAGGAAGGGTAGAAATAGAAAAAGGATCTAAATCAACAGAGCTCAAGGGAATAGTAGTGTTGCCTTTCCCTCCAGTGCAACAAATTTCCCTCTGAATGATCTAACCCTGTGCTTCTGGGTTAGAATACAGAGTCAGTGGTAACAAGCCTGGATGTCTAGGGATTCCAGCAGAGTCAAGTGGCATGTTTTGAATGAAACTAAATGTATGATGGAATACTTTCATTCCCAAAAAGAAAATACTTCAAGTTCTTAAAATTTTATCTTCTTTATGTGAGCATGCAACTTTTTGCTGCTCCCACTGTCCAACTGAAAATAAAACTCATTTCGCACAGCCAAACAGAAAAGAGAGATGTTGCTAGAAAGGTCTTACATTCTTGGATATTTTCTTAGAATAAGTTTTAAAATACCTTGCTGATGATCTGTCTGTTCATGGTTTGAAATGCCAAATATGTATGTAAAAGAGATAGCAGAGAGAGGTAAGGTTCTTTGAATATGACCTTGTAAGGGCTTCTATGAATGCCAGACTTCTAGGAAATCTTGATAAAAATGGTAGTCTTCAAGCAGTATCCTAGTTACTCTTCTAAGAAAAAGCAGAGAGATGAAAATAGGAAAAAGCAAAAACAATTCTACAGCAAATACAGAGCTGTTGAGATCATGATAAATTTTTTTTATGCAGTACTTTGTGAATTTTATGCTATAGCTTTCAGAAAATACAGTCCCTCTCTTGCTGATACTGTTCTTCGCAAAACAAACAAAAATGTCAGTCAGGTGTTGCATAAATAAGGATGGACACAGGCCGTGTACACCAGGAACCCAAAACAAGTTTGGCCCTTTTCTAGAAGCAAGATTTGGACAAGACTTCAGTGTTAATCTGTCTCTAAACACATGAAGCATAAGTGTGTCTTTCATTTTCAAACTGCATGTATAAAAACCAAAATTGCTAAGTTGTGTTAAACTTAAATAACTTTAGAATATTATTGATATTCAAACAAAAGCCTAAGCCAAATTTAGGAGTAAAATTTCACCCCATTTAAATGCAGTATAAAACATTTGTTTTCATTAAAGTGGTTGTGATCATTGCAGGTTCTACCTGTCCCTAGGTATTGTGTCTTACTACCTCTTGAACCTAAAACTGAAGCTCTTGAGGGTAGGTTGCCTCTGGGAACTGAGTTTATTTCTGAATATACACAAGCTAGGACTTAACTGGCTGAAAATGTTGTTTGCCTATGTGAAACACTGAGGGAGAAAAAATTGCTTCTCTTACGGATTTCTGTTCTCCTTTGGGATCATTCTAACAATTTGTTTTCTGTTTGGGTGGAAAAATCTCTATCTGCCCTTCATCCCAGCCAGTTGTAATTCTCACATCTCCTAGGAAAGTGGTGGATCAGGAGGGCCTGGTGTGAAATGGCAGTCGAGGGCAAGAAAAACACAGATTTTATCCAACACTACGATTGTGTCCCTGTGCTTGGATGTGGATCATTGGTTTGTAAAAGGCACACCAGAGGGAAGGTAAATCAATAAAAACTGTTTTCACAAGTTTGAAATTAAACACTGATAAAATGCTGAAAGAAATCAGGTTTTGTCTAAAAATGTTTTCACCAACCAGAATTCAGTGGGAACCTTTTTTTGTTGTTTTGGGGTTTTTTTTGGGGGGGTTTTAATTTTTCTTTAAATAGTTCTGGACATGACTTTCAAAATTGGCCATTTATTTTGATTGGGAAAGAAATTTTATGTGCCTTCAGGGTAATGGTGAAGAACTGATGAGTTCCTGTGTTGTAAACATATAGATTTTTCTTGCTGTCATATTGATGTCAGATAATTTAATGACTGGTCCTTCTACGGGATAGAAACAGCCTTGGAATGAGTTTCCTTTAATATCTGTCAAATGCCAATTAACAAGTTTTCATTAATGCAGTAATCTCTCTTATCATATAAACTGTATTGCCTGATTCTGATAAACTCAATTAAATATCTTCATTAACTGGAAGTCTGAGGGCTTGCTGATGAGAAAAATATTTGATGAGGTATCCTTTGAGTCAATCAGCATTATTCCATTGGCAAAAAAGCCATAAACCACTAATTTGGACTAACTTTTTTACTTGAAAAAAACCCCACCTTTCAATATTATTTATTGTAATTTAAATATTGGTTTTTTTGAGGAGAAAAAGCTGAAGAATGAGTATCTGGAAAGAGGATAGTCTAAGAGTGCCTTATCCATAAAAAGCAGAGCCTTGGAGAAAGGAAGTCTATGCTTCTTGTTTTCAGGAAAAGTACTTTCAATGTATAGTAGATGGGTAATACTGCAGGTACTTGGAATAGTATCTTGGACAGGTCACTTACTTAAGTCAAAACAACAGTAGCATTTTCATTTTCTTCTTTTTTTTTTATCCCAGATGAAGATCAAGTCTCTTGACCTTGCTAAATGGATGCAAATATATGTTTGCAAAACAGCAATGCTTTAGATTTTGATGATAGAAGCTGTAAGTCATATCAGCATCAGGATGAAAAGCACCCTACTCCAACTTCATTGATTAATAAAGAAAAAATCACTGGGTTCCAAGGTAAAAGATAAATCCTTGAGACATCTAGTTGCACATAGGAAAATAATGTCCTGTGGCTCAATTCCTTTGATTTTCAAATATGCACCCATGCAAAAACCAGAGTAATATTTACTTTCATTGGCTTCATTGCTCTTAATGTTCTGACTGTAACACTTGATGTGTGTTGTTTAAATATTGTATTTCCCTTGTTTAAAACCCAGCCTTGGGTTTGGAGGCATACAGGTTGAAATTCACTTCATCTCTGGTAATAGATCTATTCAGGGGTCTAAACATACATTGCATAGACAAGTGACAAAGAGCACAGAAGATGAAGGATTAAGTGATGATATGAGCAGAAACTGAGCTCCAAATTGGAGCTGTTATAAATTGAGAAAACTACATAGCTCCAAGGTGTTTTACGACTTGAAAGCTATTAATTCTTTACACGATGTTTTTTGTAATAGTTACTTGGGTAGGTTTTTTAAAATAAAGCTGAGGGTTAACTGAAGCTACACATTTTATAGGTGCATGTTTAATTAAACTGTATGTTTTGTCTGTAATAATAAAATATGAGACTCATCTGAGTTAACAGAGTTTTACAGTTTGAAGGTCTGAACCATCTCCAGCATCTCTGTGCAGGGCTGTTTGGTGTATGAGCCATAACAGCCATTCAGGAAAAGTGCTATTCTCTGAACCTTTCCATTTTTAGCCAGAAAGCTGTTCTGCTCATCATGCTGGTGCTGTATTAAACAAGTAAATAGAACAGCTTCCTGTTCTGGAATGAAATGAACTTATGAACTCAAAAGGAAATTCTCTTAATCATCAGAGAGCACTCAGCTTTGCATGTGATTTAAATTTAAAAGCACCAGCACAGGATAGTACTACAAAAACTAGTCCTTCAAGCCAGGCAGAAAGACATCCCACAGCTTCCTGTTGATGCTGGAGGAGAGGACACTTTTACATAAGGCAGCATTACTTGATAAACCCTTACAAACCACCAGCACTGTTCTTACAGTGGTTGCTTCCAGTCTTGGTTGACAGTGAAAAATCTTTCCTATTTCTCCCTACTACAACAGACCAGTGGGTGTTTGATTTCAGGCATAACCCCAGAAAAGCCTGATTCAGTATGTCCTGTATGTCCCACTGCTTCAGCTTTGTCTACAGAGGAACTGAACTTGCTTGATGTTTACTTTTAGACTGTGATTTTACAAACTGAATGTCCAGAACTTTGTAAGGAAAACTGATGGACTAATTGATCATTTCTCCCTTGCAATATCACAGCACTTGAACCTTATTCTTTTTGAAAACTAAAAGGGCTTCAATCTAGTTCCCACTCAAACCAGGGCAGAAGCCCCTCCAGCAGGTTGGCTAATGAGGTTATCTCCATTTGGGGATTTTGCCAAAACATCTGGATTCAGCTCTGCATGCATTCCAGTGGCATTGCTGTGTTTAAGGAGAGACTGGGAAGTTGTGTGCAGTGTCACTGTTGTGCTTGTCCTGTACACTGGAGGAGCTTGAGCTGGCAGACATCTGCCAGATCATGCCTACCTATTCTTTCTCAGGCAGAGAGAAAGGTTTAAAACCAAGGCATCCTCTGGCTGGTGGTTATTTTACAGGGATGCCCGTGCTGTGCTTGCCCACACTGCATGGCAGAGATCTGGGATGCACCAGGACATCTCAGTGTTTAGAAGAGGCTGGAGTTTGGCCTTGTTTTGCTTGTGCAAAAATGAATCAGTGCTTCTGAGCAGATCCAGCTCACTGTCCATCTATCCTGGCAAATTACTGTGATGCATCTCCCAGGCTCTGGCAACAGGAACTCTATTAAACTTTTAAGATAGAATCCTATATGGTCATTTAGCCAAAGCTGTGTGTATAAGGAATGATCTAGACAAAACTGAAACAGATCTGCTGGAACTGGGCGCAAAATTTCTTTGCAGTACTTTATTGTCCATGAAAATTCAGAAATATTTTCATGTCCGTGTCTGTTGAGGTCCAAGATGATTTATAGAGAAAAGTGATCTGAAATGATATAATCTAATTTTCTCAAAAGTGTTTGCTGTATTTTGGCTGTTCTTTGAGCTGGAAGAGAAGAAGGAAATAAATTTCTTTGTTTCTATTGCTATTTTATAATTAATCTTCCAACTAAATGGACTTGCAGAAGCCAGTGGAGCCAACAAAAACCTCTGCAGAAAGAAATCAGTACCTGTACCCTGGAGATCATAATTGATTAGCAATGGTATTGATTTGTGCTCATCAAAGAGCAGAACACATCCGTCATACAGATAAACAATCTGTTCTTTAAAATACTGCTTGTAGGTATAAAAGATTGCTGAGGATTGTTTTGGAAAGCTTGGACAAGCATCTATCTCTAGCTGAAACATAAGCCTGAAGTCTCTAAAATACAAGTTTCTGTTGCCTAACAAACAATGTTTACTGCATAGGTATAAAAACATGTAACACTTCAGCTTTGATTGTGATATTGAGTGGAAATGTACATTTTCTTCTAAGGTTATTAGCCTCAGCTAAACAAAACCAAAAAGGGATTTTTAAACAACTACATTTTATTAGCAAGCAATACCTTGCACAATCATTCCCAAGAGAAATAGCATTATACTGGTGAAAGGAAGTCATGAGTCATTCAAGGTTTGGTCCTTGACTGAAATTCCCTTCTTTCTTCTCTCTGTAATTGCACCCTGGGTTTGAATTTGAGACTGTAGTATATACCTGTAATAATGCATAGCATGCACATTTATTTGGCAAATTTGTATCTGAAATTCATTTTTCTCTGTTTAGTTTGCACCTCAGAAGAAGAGAGGAAGATTTTTGGATAGTCTGGAGGGTCTTCCCCCAGCAGCAGGAGTTACCATCCCTCTAAGGGAAGCACTTTAGAGTCTGTTGGAGGAGGAAATCTTCCCTTTGCTGATAGGCTGCCAGTAAAATCGCCCCAATGATGGAATCCTTCTCTATTTCCTACAGGGGTTGCCCAGCAACAGAGCCCTTCTCCGAGCAGGTGCTGCCATGTGCTGCTGCTGCCAAGGCATGTGCAGCCCGTCTGGTACTTTTCCATTCAAAATAAAATACCAGATTCGTAACCGACAGTTCGAGAAATAAAAATAAACAATGTTGAGCATTATTATTTTGAAATTAAATTGGTTCCTCACACACTGTGAGCAGATGCTGTTCTTTTCAGTGGATTTATTCAAGTGCACAGAGTTATGCACTTTCTTATATGCTTTCCTGGATCAAAACCCTGAGATGATATTCTTTAGATTGATTTGGCAATTTCCTATTTTTCTTCAGTCTTCCACACCAAAATTACTGGTGATGATTTGCTCTGTAGTAACTCAACAACCAGAAACATTGCAGCATATCTTTGGATGCTGCTACAAATGCCAAAAGTGGCAAAACAAAGTTATTCCACAGTGCTTTATGGCATTTTCACTTGTATTAACAAAACCCCATTCTTTTTGCGAACTGTGTTTGTTTTTTATTTATTTTTATATGTCCAACTTTTATCATCCCAGCAAAATATTATTTCCAAAGTTTCATCCAACTGACTGAAGGTGGGTAGCTGTTCAAAGGAATGATTTCAAAAGATTCATTAGTTATGAAATATATTTACTCTTCTTGGCTTGTTTGTGTTTCTCTGTTCACTTCTGTTTCTCTGTTCATTTCTGTTACTTCGCTCAGCACAGCACTTTCTTCACTGTGAACTCAGTCTGTCCTAAAGAAGAAAATAGAACCATGCTAAATCATGATATCTCAATAACAGTGAGAGATAATCTCTTCAGTTTGTTATGTTTGTGAAAATGTCTGGGTCAACAGAACTGCCAGGGCCCATAAAACTCATTTCTTGCTACCAATTTATTGGCATGAATCTGTCATATCATTGTGTGATATCTACTGGCCATGCCAACATGAACTTTCTTTGATTTTAACTCTCTGTATGTGCTTGGGTAACTTTTGGTAGTGGATATTTCACTTGTTGTATTTATGTTGTCTTATGTGGGGTTTGGTTTTTTTTTATTTTAGGAAATTTTGGTACAAGATGGTCTTCAAATATGGTGTTCTGGAAAAGGAAATGTTTAATCAGGTTCATAAACTCCTTTTCATTTTGAATATTGAAATTCATGTGGACTTGAGCCTATAAAGATATACCCCAATATTTTCTTACTTGAAAAGCTATGTTTAGATGTCAATATTTCAGACAGGATTGGGTTGAGGTTTTTTTATATTTCTAAAAAAGATCTTGAATCTCCTGCTATAATGGCACACAGCTCTTTATAGTACAAAACATAATCAGCCACTTTCAATTATTATATGACATGATGGCTTTATTCCTAACACAATTTACTTAAATTGTAGTTTTTGGCAAGAGATGAAAAGTGAAGAGCTTCTGTTAAATTTCATCCTGACTCAATAACAGATTGTACTGTAGATCTAGTTATGCAGTAGTTCCTATCTCTGCTCATAACTTACTGCACATTATAGGAGACATTAGGAAAGAATGCCCAGAAAAATACAGAAAAGCCCTTGATGGTATGGCCAGAAATGACAGGCATCAATAAACTATTTGATTTGTGATGGAGAGGTTTACATAGCACTACTTCCTAGTCATCAGAGGTCAGGAAACACATCCAGTGACACTTGTGAGAGGAAACAAACAACCTTTAGTGAAAGATGTCTTTTTCTTCTTATCTGCTGTGCTTTTATACTATTTTTCATTTAGGCAAACGACAAACACAAAATGTCATCATTTCTGCAAGCTGCAAACCATGCAAGCACTGTGGGGATTTTAGGAATGATTTTTGTGTGTGAATGAGCTACTGGTTGCTCTACAGTAATGAAGTCAGGGTAAAAGAAATTTTCCTTGCTCTTGGAATAAAGTCTTACTATTCTCTGAAAAATCTCCATTAACAAATTCAGATCTGTGTCTCCTGCCTAAACACAGGGGTACTGTGCATGCAGCAGAATGCTCTGAGAATTGAAGCAGGACCAGAGTTCTACTCCAACCTTGAGGAGCACTGAGGTAACTTTTAAGATATACTGGGTTAAAGGACAAGTTCTTGAACTTGACAAAATATTCTGTGGAAAGTCAGCCTCAAAACTGCATCAATATTCATATCTCACTCTCATATTTCCTTATCATTGGAAGAAGTTGTCTGTTCTGGGGTTTCAACTAGGATAGTTTCATTCTGACTTAAGTCAACTTTAGACTGATCACAGGGGAGAAATATTCCACATGAAGTGCTGGATGTGAGGCTTTCTGTACTTTGGTATTAGATATGAATTACTAGCAAGAAGCTGACAGCATTATTGGTTCCTTTTTTTTCCCATTTTTTTTACAACATGTAAAAAACAAAGCAAAAAAATCCCCACCCATTACAAAACGAGCTCCATTCTGAAGACCTGGATTTTTGAATAAGCTTTACTGATTTCCTGAGAATATAAGTATAGCCCAAGATGCTCAGAAGGTGCAATCATCAAGTTTTGACTGCCATGTGCCATAGGAAGATAAGTTTATCACGTCATTAGTTCTAGCTCCTCTTTTCTTGACTTCCTGGTTTTTAAAAAGACCAATTTAAAGAAAAGAAAAATCAAGTAACACTAGAGGTGCCGCTTTGGTTGGCAGATTGGTAAAGGATGTACTTAAATCTGAATTGGATAATAAAACAGATCAAAGATTTCAAACCTCTAATTAAAAAAAAAGTCTTAACGCATCCTAGACTTTATTGAGTTTGAAAGTTTGAATAAACCTCTACCTGCTTCCCAAGAGCAGTGTCACATAAGTCCTTCTTCCCACACTGCACTGCTGCTCAAAACTGAGCCTTCAAGACTTCAAGAGCTAAATTTGCAGCTGATAAGGCTTCTGGCCTTTTATATCAGCTTGTCTTCTGGCCCACTAGGTCTCTTGTCCACAGGAGTGCACAATGGAGCAAGAATGCAAGATGATCCTTCAGTCAGTAAAGGCCTCTGGAAGTGCAGTGAGGTCAGAAAGACCTGAAGGAACCAAAACTGAGCAGGTTTAAAATACCAAAAAGCAGTATTGCCAGATCTTGCCATGAACTTTGCTAACTTCTGCAGTAGTCAGGCTGTGAGTGTACAAAGTAGTAAAGTAAGGCTGTTTGAGGCACACGAGCAGCCTCCCTGTAGCCAGTAGGATTATTCATGTGTTAATATTGATTACTGTAAATGTTCTGCTGCTTCAGAGCCAACAGATGTTTGCTTGTCACAAAGGGTTGTTCCTTCAAAGAAAGGACCACATTTAATGGGAGAAGAAAGGGTTGTCTTAGGGAAAATGGGAAGTAGATTTCTACTTCTACTAAATTTAGAACATTTTCATTTTTATGGTGTTGGCTGATAAATTTATTTCTTTTAGCGGTGGTGGACTGCCTGGGACTAACTCAGAGATGGCTCAGTCCTCATCTGCACACTAGAAGTGTGAAATTCCATTACTAAGGAGTTGGTGATGTCTAATGACCTTAGAAAACCTGGAGCTGTGTCACCTGAGGCAATGGAGCTGTTTTCCATCCATTCCTGCCATAAATGAAAGGAAAAAGTATTAAAGTTTGCCTGAGATTTTCTTGGCTTTTTGTTTTCTAGTATAGTAACTATATTTAACTCCAACTTTTAAAATTAAAAACCTGATCTTTTCTATTCCTATTTCTACTAACAGTGCCTATTCATTTACATAGATATACAGATGGAAAGCTATTTTCAGAATGTTCAGCATTGGCTCATATTCTGTAGAAGTGAGCAGTATAACTCCTACTGATTTTTACTTGGGAGTAGAACTATGTCAGCCCTGAACAGTTTTGAAAAGCACAATTTAAGCATCATTTTAACTAAATGCTACCCAGATACAATCCTGAAGAAATTAATTTAAAACATTTATTTTAAAATGTCACCATATTTTCAGTCTTTGTTTTCTACTTAATGTTTGCACAAAGACAGAGAATAAGTCAAATACTTCCTATGGATGCCACTGCTTAATTCAAGCTGCTGCTGTGGCATGTTTACCTGAAATGCACTGGAAACATACCAGCTTTTCACACCCTTGCTGCTATACATAACTCCTTTCTTTTTTTTTTTCAATTTTCCTCTTGTCTTTTTTTGAGAGCAGGAATCTGAAGGAATTTAGATAATTTTTGTTCGAGCAGGGTACTTTTAACATCTGACTGAAACAGTATATGATGCAGTTATGCAAGAATAGAAAAATCATCCTTATGATGATGGTAATTCTCATTTATATCTATATATCTATATTCTATGTCATTATCTATATGTACATAGATGTGTATTTTTGTAATTCAAGCACACTGGCTTTTAACATCTCTTTCCTACCAGATGCTGGTGTGAATAGTGAGTTCCATGATAATTTGAGCCTAGGTTGAGTCTATGATGAGCAATTGAAGGACAGTTTGAGATGACTGCACAAACAAGGTTCACCAAAGCAGATGGTGGGTGGTTTAAATGGCTATGGAATTGCACAGATTATCTTCAGTATTTCTTGATGTGAACTGGAGATTGTAGAATTGTTGCTTTCAAATCCTGTGTGGTATCTGCTTTAGCTGATCACAATGAGACATGGATCATCGTGGGTTCATGTGAAAAAGCAATAAATTACTTGCTTTCTTAAATTTTTTTCATAAGGTCAATGATAGTTCAGTCAGTTTTGAATCTCACCAGTGCTGCTGCAATGCTGGTAGCTTGCTTCCAGCATCTCACATGATTGATGGGAGTCCAGGTTGTTTTTCTCATCTAGACATATAGTGACATCAATAACTGCCTTAACAGAGCTACACAGCTATAAAATACACCACAGGGAGTGTATCATGTTATATATATTTATGTAAGTGTGTATGATATATATATTTAGTATCATTAGGTATAGAAATAATTTCTGGGTATTTAAGTACCAGGAGGAGGGGGAAGGAATAATTTAACAGTGTGACAGTAACAGCTGTACTACATTTGGTATAAAAAGCATTAGAAGTCAAATAGAACAACTTTGGTATTGCACCTACTAATGTTGGATTTATCTGCCTAATTTCCTTCTTTTTTTTTTCCTTTGAGATTTTAGAGGCTGAACACCAGTATTTATATCTGTCTATTGTTTTTAATATATTTAGGTTTATAGCCATAGTTTGGTAGGCATAATGTACAGCTATTATGTTAGAAATATTTGTACATTATACTTAGAGATGCTGCTAATTTTTCATTAGTTTTCTCAGCCATAAGAATGCCTCTGTTCCATTTTTCTCCAAAAACTGAATTTGAATGAGTTTTCTTGAATTTCCTGTGTTCCAAACTCTGAGAAAATGACAGCTGTATTTGTGACCTAAGTTGTGCTATATAACCTTCTGACAATTTTCAAAAATGTGGTGGTTTGGATTTTTTTAAATTTAAAAATGTTAAAAACTCAATTTGGGGCAACAAGTGCACATACAAAATATATCAGGTGATGTATCTGAAATAACCTTGCTGATTTCAGAATCTGTTGGCTTCATTTCAAATGAAATGAAGTCAACTTCAAACAAATTGCTTTTCAAAATAGAACTTAGTGAGATTTAAGTGGATGTTGGCTTTTACAGCTCGATCTGGCTTGCTCTGTGATTCTGTAGTGCAGTAGCTCACAATAAACTGCACCTAGAGCCAGGGAAATCTGTTTTGTACAGCAATAGGCTTTCATAAGCAGGTGTCAGAATGTGTTCCCTCTACAGCACCATGTTGATATTTTGGAAAAAGTGGATGATTCTTGAAATGTCTGACGTGACACTGATCCTCATTAACTCTGCATAATTCTGTGCTGACATAAAAGCAGCTGCATTGTTGTGGTCCGTGGTGGTGGTAGGCACAACCTTCTCCGAGAGCGTCTTCTCCCAGCAGGGAGGAGCCAGGAGAGCAGCACACACACACACAGACATGCAGCTCGGCAGTGAAGACACGGCAGGGTCCAGGCACGGAATTCCAACCTGCTTTATTCCAGGTGAGGCTGAAGGAGTGTCCAGGGACCAAAGGCCAAGACAAAGGAGGCTCCAGGGTACAAACACAGGACAAGAGGGGGTGGAGAAGTAATGGAATATGAATCCCAATATTACCAGTTAGATTGTGCCTGGGCCAGTCTGACCCTCGCTGCTAGGCCGAAGGCGGCATCTGTGGTGCATCACCCCAGAGACACCTTTAGCTTGCTGGTGGTTGCAGCTAGGCAGCCAAACAAGTCCAGGCTTGTTAGGAACTCCGTTTACCTCAGGAAGAAGGCTTCAAGCGATGGTGAAGAGAAAAAGGAGAGGATTCTGCTGGAGGCTTATATCCAGTGGTTTATTCCATGGTTACAGAGGTCTGAATCTTGGGAAGAGCTCCAACAGAATCCCGACCGCATGGCCGGACTCACCTTTTAAGCTCAGGGGGAGGGGAGGGGACAGGTGAGCCACCAACCAGGTGGGGGGGCGGGGTCTCAAGGGACGAGGGACACCTAGACAGGCCAATGACCTCTGGGCTAGAGGGGCATCCTTTGAATTTGACCAACCACATGATGCCTTTGCTGGAATGTTAAGCCTGATTGACAGGACTCACTCAGCAAGGGACGGGGGGGGGAGGGGAAGAGGGTATTGGTACACCTGGGGAAGGGACCTGAAAGTTTGAAACACACCGCAACAGAGAAGAGCATCAGGGATCCAATGGTCTGAGGGCTCATGAGCAGTACACAGGGAAGAGACCAATAGGGAATGCCAGGGTGGATGGGCAGGGTTACACAAACAAATGGCAAGACTGGGAAAGGAAAACTCACTAGAGTGTGAACATATAAGGGTAAAAGGGGTAGGGAAGACCAATGGGGAGGACAAAACTGGGACAAATTAACATAGTGCTGCAGAGCACCATGAGGGAAGCTTCTTTCCTCACTCTGAGCTGTGAGGAGTGCCCAGAGCCCAACTTGCATCTCTCCAGGGCATCACCATCCCCCTCTCCCCAGCTCATGGACCTCCACACTGTATGACTTATAATGTTTCACTAGTAGCTTGTTAAAAATGCAAAGAACAATGTCAGCATCTCTGTTACAATGAATACCTTGGCATTCACACTGCTGGTTCCTGAAGGAGCACACCTGAGTTGCACAGGTGCCGGGTGCTGGTGTCCCAGCTTGCAGCCCTCCTGCCCTGTGGGCCACTGAGGCTGAACACAGAGTGTGTGCAAGCCCTCTGCACCCTGTAAGAGCAGGTTGTGACAGCGGATCTGATGACAGGAGCCTGACCTTAGCTTACTAGTACGCAGAGTCTAGTTTTAGAGCCTTTTTTGGTGGAACCAACCTTGTGCCTACCATTTGTCTCACAAATCCTGCCAAGTGAGAAGGAAATTTCACCTACTCTCCTGCTTTCAGCAGGTTTTTGTGTCTCTGCTATAAGTTAGAAAACAGTATGCCCAATTATTTTCTGTGTAAAAGAATGAGGCAGATGTATGCCAAATCAACTTGAACAAATATTTTGAAACCCTTGTGCTGAGAGAGACTGCAGGGTGATTACAAAACACGAAGGCTCTAAGGATGGCACTGTTTTTGTGTACAAAACAGGCTGTGATTCTTCATTGCTACTTCCCTTCCCCCTTTTTCCACCCAAAACCATCCGTTACAAAGCTCCTGCAGTCACTGATTTATGTGCTTGTGATCAAACGTTCCTGCTTCTAATACTGTGAGTATTTTATAAAAGATGGTTGTGATTTCTAGATGTCTGTTCCTGTGCTGTTGTGAAGCTTCTTTACTATGCTCCTGGCCTCATCAATGATTTTAGTCTTACTATGAGGCTCTACAGAAATTTTTCTCTTAGAAGAGTTCATTTACATTTTGATGATCACCTATCTGCATTACTGCACTATGCACTATTCTTTGGGGTAACAGTCTATGATAGCAAAATCCTGATTGCTACCCTACAGCCCATTTTTGAGGGTCCCATGAGATTATATGAATCCTTGTCCAAGAACAATATCAACTGTCTCACCAAGTGATCTGATCTGCACTTTCTAATGTATGCGTATAAGGCCAGGCACATTATTTTGGGCTCATTCTTTGAGTACCAGCTTAAAGATGAGAAAATGCCTCATGTTCCATATTTGCATGTGAATTTCTGAGTACACTGAGTCAGCTTGCCTGGCAAATGTTAATGATGGCTGCGGGGAGGGTCCATAGAAGGACTCAGCAAATGCTGTGATATTCTGAGGCTTCCTTCTCCTCCTCTTCCTTCTGCCTTCTTACATTTTGTTTTGCAATATAAATCTGCTTCAGGTTGATAACAATGGGAGGCATTTGCAATCTCTATAGCCTTTTGAAATATAGAAAGCCAACAAGAAGCAGTACTTTTAATTTAAAACAAGTATGTTTCTTTTATTTTCAGGTCTACCACTTGGCTTGAACTGTAAATCTTCAGGTAGGAAAAAACCTACCAGAATTTTGCAGTAGAAATGAAGGGAAGATTATTTTTCTTTCCATTTTGTTTCCCTTTTAATAACAACCTCACATATACAAACACTGCACAGGCTGCCCCATGACACTCTTTCAGTCTCCTAATCTTTACAAACAGCATGCTAAGGGAGTTACTTGCTAAGATGCACACTTTAGCCTCTGCCTCCTTGCTCCTCCCACCTCAAATGCTGCTGCAGCTCAGCACTGGGAATGCAGACAGACCATGGCTGTGGAGGTGATGGCAATTGTCAGAGTGAAAGCCTCAGTTTTGTACAGAGTGAGCACATGGGGCTACAGCAGCATCACCATTTATAGCTGCCATGGTACTCCACTGGAACCAGAGACTGTCAGGCAATGCCTGTAGTCTTTCAAGCAGCTGTATTGGGAGTGAATAGGCAGAAATTTGTGGCACCTAATACCTAACTGCTGCTGAAATAATTGAACCCATGCAACAATTTATTGAGTTGGGTGTTTTTTGTCCACATTTGAAATGCAGGCTTATGGCTCAAGAGACCTCCTTGTCACCTGCTGAATTTTGGTGGAGCTGTGTTCCAGATGAATTTGTCATTTCATAATGTAAAGGTCTCAGACTTCACTTCCTCTGAAGAGTCTCTGTTAATCACTTCAGATTTTCACAGCCTTCAGAAAACTACTATGTTTTTTTCCTCACAGACATTTGAGGAAAGGCTAAATCATGTGAAAAGTCTCCTGTAGGGGAGTTGAAGAATGGGAATGCCTTTCTTGAAGTTCCTTAACAAACAGATTCTCTGTTAGGGTGTGCTACTGGTTTTGAATTTATTTATTTAATGTCTGTTGCAATCTAGCTGGGTCTTTCAAAATTGAGTCAAGTATTGTATTCCTAGGAACAGGTGAGAGGATTGGTCTTTGAGCATCCCAACCTGCTGCGGTAGCAATTAAGCAGGTGTTTTATGGTCTGAGACATGATGCTGAAAGAATCAAAATAGCAGTATATTCTCTCCTTCTGTACAAATGTCTTCAGTAAACTGAACTCAGAATCTAAGAAATATTTTGTGTTTATATATGTATACATATATATCCATCTGATAAATTTCCTTATTTTTATTTCTGTTCCAAGATAGTGTGGAAACAAAGTATGGTGTCTGACTATGGAATCTGACTTGGACAGACAGATTCCTTTGGCCAGACAGAAACTTCTTTTTTATTTTGAGGTCCATTCAGGCATCCATGGAAGGCTTGTGTGACCTGGAAGAGGTGGAAGCTGATTCAAAAGTAACAAGATTTTCCTTTAATAACTTTACAGCTTCCAAGTAGAGTTGGTTAATTTATTGGCAGCAATCTTGTACAAAGTCTATAAGAAAAATTAGGTGTGTGTTAACAGGCTCTATCTCAGACTATGAAAGTATCTAAAGACAAGGATCTAAAAGCTGAGAGGAATGTTTGTGGATTCCTGGTTTGGGGGGCTGGGCAAGACAGATGACAGCAGGACAGCTCTGAGCAAAGCTACATAAGAGCTAGATCTCCTGGAGGTAACCTGGACAAACCTTGAGAGCCGTGTCTGTGGAGAGTTGGGTAAAGTATTGCGGTGTGAGAAACAATGCTCACTTTTAACAATTTAAAAGGTTTATTAAGACCTTATCAGAATACAACAGAAGAATGAATAAGGAAAAATAAGAGTGCCAGGAGCAAAGGATTCTGTCACCATGTGCTCGTCTACAAAATGGATCCTCCACCTTCTATACCTCTAAATGCCTCCCAAAGTCTTGTTAATTGACTCCTTCCTCGCTGTCCAGTGCTGGAGATCACTTTCTTCCATCTGGATTGGAGGTCAGGTGTTGCCATAGTGACAAATTGACTCTCCCAAATGCCCTGAGTATTAAGGCCATCCCATGATAACAATGCAAGGGGGAGGGGAAACATAACTGTACATCTACAAAACTTCTCCTAACATATACGTGATATTCACCCCTTAATTGTGAGAGTCAACCATCGCATTATTCATCTATAACATTGGGACTCACAAGAAGGGATAAAACAACAAAGTAAATCTTTGATAGTAAAAAAAAAAATACTTAATAACTTTTAAAGAGTATTTAAAAGCTTACTAGTGTGTAGGGGGATAGAACATAAGTAAATAAAGGTAGTGTAGAAAGTAATCTTACCTCCTTAAAGAGTTGTAGCTGAGCCAATTATTAAGGATTAGGAACAGGCCTGATTTTAACAGGCCATGCCTGTAGCCAATCAGAGTGTTATAAAAGAGTGGATTGGTTGGTTGAGGGGAACTGGATTCAGTTGGCTGCTGTGAGGACAAGGAAAAGTCAGTGCCTAGAGGAGATGCCTACAAGAAAAGAGTGTTTCAAGGAGATCAAGGAGATACGAAAGTGTATCAAGGAGATACGAAACTCTAGCAATATGGAACCCTTGCAATGTAATGACAATAGAACTCTTGCACTACTATGACAACACTAGTGCACTCAGATACTGAGAGAAATCAAAGAAAATGTAGGTTGCCCCTATTTTTGCTGATACTGTTTTGTGTTACTGATTTAGGATATTCACACCACAAACTGCTCTATTATTTTATCTGGGAAGACAAATCACAGTAAAACAGGCTGCTGAAGAGATGCTGAGAGGACCATAACCATCTCATCTGGTGGCTTCCATAACTGTAAATGCAAAAAGCACATCATGACTTTCAGTTAGAGGGTGTCGTGGTGGGCAGAGTCTTTGGGGGTGCCCCAACCTTCCTTGAGAGAAGTGTCCTGAAAAGAACACGCTCTCAGGTGCACAGGCACAACCCACATGTGATGAGTGCACATCCACTCTCAGGAAATGCATAGGCAAGAGACAAGAGCCTTGTATAGTGATCCACAGAGAACAGCCTTTATTGTGAGCAGGGGCACTCTGTGAAGGGTGCCAGGGAAAAGAGCTCCAAGAGTCAGAGGGAAAACAGGGGTTTATACAGGAATAGTGAGGGGCAGGGCAGAACACTGGAAGGAACAGGGTGAGGGCACGGGGGCAGAGCAAAGGGGAAGGACCAAAGGGGTACAAAGACTCAACACAGGGAAGCAAAGCATTGGGGGGGAATCCTTTAGCTCACCACAACCACAGTGGTTATAGTTCAAGGGTTGGTCCTCCAAGGGAGTGCAGCAAGCCTTTCCTTGGACAGTTTTCCAGCTTCCACAAGAGGGGAGCAAATGGCTAATTGTCATTTGCTCTGGGGTACCCTTGGAGTTAAATTCTCTCAAGGATTTGCTTTAATCATTCAGAAATGCTCATTGTTCTGTAAGCAGTGCCAAACGTGACTTGCTTGAAAAGAAATTGGCTTGGTTTACTGTAGGGTGGCTTTTTATTTTCTGGGAGAAGCATGTTAGTATTGAGTGGTTTGCATATAGGATGGTGAGTTAAAACAGCTGCAGAAAGCCTGCACCTG
Source organism: Zonotrichia leucophrys gambelii (assembly GCF_028769735.1). Lineage (NCBI taxonomy): Eukaryota > Metazoa > Chordata > Aves > Passeriformes > Passerellidae > Zonotrichia > Zonotrichia leucophrys. Next base: position 102,048,438 of record NC_088169.1, read on the forward strand.
CAGTACTTTACTAGTAAATAAACCACACAAGCATGAGGCCAAAAATGTCTGGGAAGATTCTGTGCATGCAGTGTGGAAAAAAAAGGAATAGATATTAAACTCTTGATTCTGCTATAATATTTGCATAATGTAGTAATTAGGTAAATAAAATCAGGTGTTCAGAATCAAATGAAGAAGCAAATACCCTAAGGATTTCCCCTATATTGACACGATCAGCAAACACAATAGCTTGTGTCAAAAGGAGAAGCCAGCATAGCACCATATTTGTTTGATATGGAGTGATGCCCATGTATATTCACATCCTAATCACTGGAGCAATTACTGTTGTTCTCATGTCCATTTCATTTCCTTGGCTGAACATGCTGGGATTTTGGACTGTGATTTCATGATTCGCTTTCCTCTGCCATTTGTATTGTGTAGCTGCTCCAGCAGATATCATCAATGCCTAATACCACAGTGCTATACAGAACAAATAATTTGCATTTGAGAAGGTCTCTGTGGCTACTGGCTACTTAACTGTGTACTGCATCTGTAAAAGTCAAAGTTAAAGATGCTTTGCAGAATTCAATGACCAACTGTTCACTATTTTAAATCATACCTGCACCTATTGCTGTGGCTATCAGCATGTACTCGTGTAGGGTTGATTATGTACAATCTCTCTTTTCTTATTTTGGATTAATATTTAGACAATCTTTCTTTTCCTATTTTGGATTAATATTTAGTCTTTTGCTGAGGGCTGCAGACTGACTCTAGAAGGAAAAAAAAGTGGCTCTAGAGGACACTTGCATGATAGTGAACAGATTAGTTATACCTGCAGTGGTTCAATTTGTAGCATAAATTCAAATGGTTTTCCATTAAAATTTATGTTGTGCTTTTGAAAACACAAATTCCTCCTGGAGTTGTCTGAAATAAATTTGGTTATTGTCCTGCATTACAGGAGAGTGTCAACGTGGGGTGTAACCAAACTGTATTACTACACCATTTCTGACAAACTGTTTATCATGGCTGGTTTGTAGCACCTGCCCAGGTTGCATTTCCAACCCCTCAAGCCACAAGCTGGGTGTTAAATAAGAGGCAAACCCTTCGAGGCAGAGAAATGTTTCTTTGTCTTCAATGACTCAGCCATGATAACTCCCTCCAGGGAAGCACCAGCATAGTTACACCCGTCCTGAGGGGGTCATCTCAGCTAATGATCATAAAGGGCAGCACTCTAAAGACTTAGAACATCAAGAACTCACAAAAATATCCTATGACTCACATGATTACATCGTTCCATTGTAAAGTTCCCCACCCTGGGGGAGGTACTGAACATTCCCACCTGAGCCTCATTGTATATATAATTGGGGATTTGGGATGCTATCAGCAGCACCACTGAATGGATCCAGAGAAAGACCAGGACTTCCACGGGATGGCTGCTTTCAGCTGCAACCATCACTTCCACAGGACTGCATCCACCACTTGATAGGACTGTGACCACCACCCTGACCAACAGGGTGCCAGGTTTACTCTGACTTTGTGGGTTTAAGCCAGTTTCTGTGTATCATTGCATTTATTATAATCTCTCTATTAAATTGTAACTCCAACATGAAATCTCTCTCAAGGTAATTGTGTGGGGTTCATTTCTCCCTCTGGTTTACTTTCAAACGAGCACAGTAATTTATGCTGTACTAGTTTTCAAAGTACAGAAAAACTCTTTAACTGGGACTAATACAGCAAGTGTCAGCTCAGTAGGATCTGAGTCCTTAGCTTCCATAGGTTCATTCAGAAATACTAACCCCAGTGCTTTCATCTGTTCCATATGTGAATCAAAAAACCAGGCAAACAGTATTATCTCCTGCAAAGAAAATGGAGAGCGCTGAAGTGGAGCAGCTTCAGAAGGAGACAGTGAGTCAGCATTGAAGACTGAACCAAAAAAATCATTTGCCAACTCTGAGCCCTCTTCTCAGAGATGAGAACAAATGGAGAAATCGTCTCCATGAAAGCACTAGCTGCAGCATTGTTCCGAAATAATCTGAGGAAGTATCTCTCATACAAATAAAATATAGCTGACAAATGCAGTAATAACTTCTGTTTTGTTGGTGTGAATGAAACAAGCCTTGGGCATCAGAAATTCAATGAATGGCAGGTAAATGGCAGGCATTATGTAGAACTGCTTGTTCATATTCAGAGATATCTGGCAATATTTGGCAATTGTAATTGTGTCCCAGCCACAGACTGCCTGTCCCTCTTCAGAAATCACAGACAAGTTCTGTTCTCTAATTCATTAGGTAATGAAGCAGGCTGAGGTGGTTTATTACCTTTTGTAGAGTATTATCAGCATCTGTGGTTAAGGTCCACTTGCTTCATGAGTATTTAATGAGAAAGGGAATGGCTGAACAATGTTTGCATATACAGAATATATTGAAATTATAAGGCTATAAAATAATATTAGACATGATTTGTGAAAAAAAAAAAAATACACAAGCAGAACATAGAAGTGGCCAAAAAAACCCCCCAAAAACCATTACATGCATTTTTGCTCATCACTAAATAAAAAAGCTCAGGAGTTTAAGGCAAAATCACATCTGGGTAGAGTTTGGAATTGTTTGCATTGTATTAAATTTGAATGTAAGTCCTATCATTTTGTGACCCAACCTCTGCTTCCTTCTTCTCCAGAAGATGATTTCCATTGTTGGCCCTGCTGTGAGGCAGTAGTGGGATTTGTTGCACTTCAGCTAGGACAGCTTCTGAGGTCTGGTAAGAATATATTTCTATACTAAAATGACAAGTATAGAAAGAATGGAAAAAAGTGTATTGGACCTTTTGTACAGATCCTGAAAATGACAAAGAGTAGAAAATAGGACACAGTCCTTGTTCTTTTCTCTATCAGCAGGTCATCACCAAATTCTGTAGACCTTACGAACAGCTTTCAAAATATCTTTACCTCTGACCTTTCAGTGGGTAACTTAATGAAATACTAAGCAAACATTGCCACTGTATTTTGGATATTTCCACTGGTGTTTAGTTGCTGTAAATGGAAATACCTATTTCAGAGAGGTCTCCTGGTCCCTTTGACTTTTCCCCATCTTGTCACTTGAGTCTTTCCTGCTCTCCTTGAAGGTGTGCAATCCCATGGGTCTGCCCCACTCCTAACCATAGGCAAAAGGAACCTTCAGCCTTCCTGCACTCCCATTGTGACAAAAAAAGCAGGCTTGGCTGATCCAGAGAAGCAGCTGAAGTTGAAATTGTCTTTGATTTTAGAACTAGGAAGACATGATTACAGAGGTACCAAGCCAACCTATAATAAAGAGCTACATGAATCTATTTTAGTTTTCTATCTGTCCCTTTTTTCCCCTCAGAAACTTGCAAAAAGTTTCCTTATGACTGCCTCCATTGTTTCAGGGAAGAATTGTTTTTGAATAACCTCTATAAGTTTTAACAGGATGTTGCTTATTTGCAGCCATGGAGTTGCCTTTCCAATGTCTGAGCTTAGAAGCCAACTGGTTAGAAAATTTGCGCAGCAAATCCTTTATAACCCCTCAAAGCCATGTGATCATTATCCTAAAATGCAGAAAACAGTGTTAAATCATTACAGCTAAGCCTGCCATTTAACTAATGTACAGTTGTGTCACTGGTGTGTTTCAGAAGCTCAGCTGTTATCTGCCTGTCATAGATCTGTTAAATTCATCAAGTGTGACTCAAGAAATTCCCCAAAAGCCTCCATACATTGCTAGTTCATAGGCTTGTACGAGAAGATTCATGTTTGTATGAGAACAGTCTTCTAACTCTAAGGCCTGGCTGTAGGGGTGAAATGCACTGTGGTCTCTCACTGCATGTTGCAGCTCACCTGGCAGGCAACCTGGGTTCCTTTCACCTGCAAAGCATCCTTCCACATCTGGACATAACTTTGTCCAAGAATCTCAATGGATTGCAGTTGTGACTTCAAGGGAAGATGAGTGTGAGTGGCAGTGAGCACAGCACTGGGCTTCTGTAGTGAGCCATACACCAAGGGCGTGTCATAGAATCAGATCACAGAATCAGTGAGGTTGGAAAAGAACCCTAAGATCATGAAGTCCTACCATTAACCCAGAACTACCAAGTCCATAAATGAACCATGTCCCTAAAGTGTCACAAGGTCCCATACACTGTTTAAAAACTTCAGGGCTCATGAGTCAATCAGTTCCCTGGGCAGCTTGATCCATCCTAGATCTCCCCTGTTGCAATTTGAGACCATTTCCACTTATCCTATCATGGGGGAAAGAGAGTGACCCTACCTCTCTGCAACTTCCTGTTAGGTAGTTATAGAAAGTGAGAAAATATCTTCTGAGACTCCTCCTTTTCTTCCAGGCTGAACACCTCAGGTTCCTCCAGCTGCTCCTCATCAGACTCATGGCTCCAGATTTCCATCACCTGCCCCTCACATGGCCTGGCTGCAGGTGCCCATTTACAGGGTGGATCTATCAGCTGCTGTCTTGGGAGCCTTAGTGGGAGCACAAATCCTGCCATGGAGTTTGCACATCAGTCACACTGAATTTTGGCTACATTAGCAGCTGTTTCAACATGAAGCTCCTAATTGTCACTTTCAGGTTCTTCTTACAGGTTTATTACACCAATTATAACAGTGCTGTTCAGAGGGTGAGATGGTGAGATTATGTTGGCCTCCTGATTTGATGATATTTGATGAAGTCCTACATTTTAATTTGATTTCTTCCTTGTTCATCTGCCATAAGTCCCAGCTCCTCTGATGTTCCTGCATATCATTGTTATCAATGGTGTGTGTGGTGTGCCATATGTGAAACGGCTGTGCTGACTCATCACCTGCACCTCGACAGGAACAGGAGATCCCGGCCCGGTGTGCAACCTTGCTAGCAAAGGCAGAATGTGTTAAATAGCCTTTAAACCACACAACACGTTTAGATTTGGGTGGTTTTCTGAGCACCTTGCAAAGATGGGGGTTCCCTTTCTGAACGCAGTGCCTCAGCGAGGGGGCACCGCGCATGGAGCCCTCCCGGTCCCTGGCAGAGGCGGGCGGCGGACAGGCAGTGCGGGGACTGTGATAGGTGGTACCGAGCGGCCGAGGAGGGCACGGGAGCTGCCTCAGACCCACCGAGGGCATGGGAGCCGGTCCGCCCGCCCCGAGGCACGGCCGCACCGCCCGGGCGCCGCCGCCAGGGGTCCCCGCAGGCCGGGCGGCCGCACCGCCCGCTCGGGGGCGGGCCGGGCCATCAGCTGACCGGCCCCGCCGCGCCGCTGCCGGAGCCGCCGCACATCAGTCGTTTTCCTCGGCAGCGGCACGGCCTCGAGGATTTACAGTCGGACCCCGTCGCGTCTCGCCGGACGGCATCCCTCCTTCCCCTCCTTCCTCCCCGCTCCCAGCCGCGGCGATGCTGCCCCACTTAGCCGTCCTGCTGCTGGCCGCCGGCGCCGCCCGGGCTCTAGAGGTAAGTGGGGCGGGAAGCAGCGGGCGGGGGCTTCCCTACCACCCTCCACCGCTTCTCCGAAGCTTTGTCTGTCCGCAGCCGCCCCCGCGGCGTGGGCTTGGCCGCGGCGGGGCAGGCGAGCGTTGCTTTCCTAGGGGTGTTCCATCCCTGGCTGCCGCCGAACAATAGGAGCGGCGAGCCGGGGGCGGCGGAGGCATCGGGGAGGGAGCGGGGCTGGGAGCTCCCGGTGCTGGCGCCCCCAGCCTCGCTGAGCGTGTCCGGCTGCCGGGGCGCTGCCCCCTACGCCTGGGGCACCGGTTCTGCCTTGGGGCTGGCTCCGCCGGGGGCTCGGGGAAGGGAACTTTCCTCAGGAGCAGGCACGCCGCAGGCGGATGGCTCCGCGGCGTACCCCGATGGGGCGGGGGCCGGGGCGAGCAGCCAGGCTGCGAGCGGGGGACGCGAGGGCGTCTCCCCGGCAGGGAAGCGAAACCGGGCTGCGGAGCCGGTGGTGTCCTCCCATGGCGGGGAGCGGGCCTTGGGCGGCGCAGGTGTGCGGGACGGCGGCCAGAGCTCCCCGGCGACTGGTGCAGAGGCCCCGCGGGAAGGCGGTGCCCGGGGGGGCGGTGGTCGGGGCCGGCCCGAGCCCCCCCGCGGGCCGGAGGCGCGGGAAGATGGCGCCTCTGCAGTGCAGCAGAGAGGAGGCGCCGACAGCCCGCGCCCCTCCGCCCCTGCCCGCCTTCTTTCCTCCCTTCCCCGGGGTGGCTCCGCCCGCCCCGGCCGGGCCGCACCTCCGCGGGTCACTCCCTCGGGGTCGGGCGGGGGCTGGGGGTCCCCCGGGCCCGCCCGTCCGGGGGTGTGCCGCACCGCAGTGGCTGCGGGGTGGGCTGGCTGAACGTTTGGATGCCAGAGGAGGAGTTAGCACGGCTGGGTGCCGTTCCTCTCCGCCCCCCCCCCTCCCCCCGGCAGATCTCAAAAAAGAAGGTGTGGGAGGGGTGAGTCACCTCGAGGTCTCCTTCGCTCCCTGCTTGCCATGCTTCGGCCTGAAGGCTTCGGCTTCTGTCCTCCTCCTGTGTCAATTCCCCTTCTCCTGGGGGGAGTCAGGGACTGGGTGGGGTGAGGTGGTGCACAGTATTTAGCCTGACAGCAGAGAGGGATGCTCGCGGTCCCCGCCCCGGTTCCCCAGGGCATGGGATGCGGGTCTGTGGTGCCCTTCCCGGAGGGACCCCAGTACGCCATGAAGGAGAGGAGACAGACAGCTTCATGCCAGCCCTCCGTCCCTGCAGCCAGGGCTGCCCGCCACAGGCTCCGGCTCTGAGGCATGATCTTGCCAACATTGGGCAGGATGTATCAATTTGAGCAGTTCTGCAGATGCTCAGATGTTTAAAGCTTCCAGTTATAGCACTCGTTGGAGTTTAGTAGCTTCTTTCAACCATTTCTTGTCTGAATGTGACAGAAGGAAATGTCTGCCTAGGGTGTGTAGCTTAAGTAAATGAGATTTTATGACTGACACCATGCGTCAAGATAGACCATGGAAGGATGGATTTTTCTGTTGGCTCTTTGTAGCCCTGACCTTAATGATAGATGTGTAGGTGTTGCCACTGCGAAGGTGCTGGAAGAAAGGAGGCTTGAATTTTGTACCAGAACTGTTCAGGAGGACTGAACGTGTATGCTCAGAGATTTCTGTGATGCTGTCTGCCTTAGTGATGGCCAGAATTTCGAGAGACATCCTCTGTCTGGAAACATTAACTGAAATGGGCACTGATGTTTCTGCAGAAGCTTTCTGTCTTCTGTCGTTCCATGTGAATGTTTGAGGCTTGACATTTTTTCCTTTTCTTTATGCTTGATGGGGAAGTAGGTTTTAACATCTGGCGATCTTGTGGTAAAGTGTTTGTCAGTCTTGATTCTGTAAGGTTGATGTTTTGAGCAAGCCACTTGTTTTTATAACACTAAATATTTCATAATAGAAATGGTGTGTGTGCATGTTCTGCTCTTGAACTATCTTCTTATGCTAAAGGGTTAAATTTTTATGTTTGAATTAGATTTTCTGTAGATCTTTTTTCTGAAATGAAATGTTTTTCCTACTATTTTTACAAGTATTTTCTGGAATGCAGCAAAGAATCTGTACTTTGCTTTGTAGTGTATTTTTGCTTTGGAAAATGGTATGAGCAAGAGAAAAACAGGACCAAAACAAATTCTCTCTATTTTACACATGAAGAATTCCTTTCTAAAATTACAAGCAGATTAATAATGATTTAGCATCTTAAAAGGAAATATTCTGTAGTGATGTTCTGGTGCTAGCATGGTTGCTTAGCATGTTACTTTCTGACCCTCATGTGAATCATTCTCATTGGCTGAGAGTTGTCATGGTTTGTGAAACTGCCATATTCTGCAGTAGCTATTCTTGCATTTAATCTTTTTCAGTAATTGTCTGGTTTTAGTAGATAAATGCAACAGACAGTAACTATCCTCATGAATTTGTGTCAATGATCTCAGTTTATAAATAATTTCCTCTCATTAGCACACTGAGGTTTCTGCTATGCCTGTTTTGCTCCCTGCTCTAGCTGCCTGTTTCTAAGCAAGACTCCTTTACCAGCTGACTGAAATGAAATTGTTAAGATATCAATATCTCATAAGCTGGTCCTCAGAAAAAAGACAAAAAGGATGTTTCTTGACAGTGTTTTTCTTTAAACTGGGTAATGTATGTAGTCCTTATTTTTGTTATTTTGGCATTTTTTGTTTGCTTTTTTTTAGGAAAAGACCCCAAATACTTGTTTCTTCATTGTTTAGTTTCCTAGTAGATCTTTCAAGAAGTGACATTTAAATGTGGGAAGGGGAGCAGTGCCTTTACTTCGCTTCCATTACAGACTTTCAGTTCCTCTTTCTGTCAGTTCTGTTTCCAGATTTCCCTGGCAAAGGTTTGCATTTGTTGCAGGAACCCTGTTGCACTTTTATTTAAGATGCTGACAGGGGGTGGGTGTCTGAGTGGGTGCATGGGGCAGGCTCTGTGGGTTCATCAGGATCCTTGGCAGTCATGTGAACAAATGAGTGAGTAAAGCAAGGAAGCTTCTCCCTTGCTTTCTCATTAGTCTTTTGTTTGATTAATGATTAACAGACAATTTTGAGACTTGCATGATCTTCAGATGCCTTTTCTGTGGAAAAAACACGATCAACTGCTGTGCTTCTTCACGAATCGTGTATGAAAACCTGAGGAAGCTGACAAGATCTTCATGCTTTTAAATTTTAATTTTTCTCCCATGAGCTGTTTGTGTGACAGATGTAAGCCATCTCCCTTACTCATTTTTAATTGATCAGTGCTGAATTTTAGGGCAAACCCACAAGAAGCACAGATCTCTTTTGCTTCTTCATGACTTGTGATTTGCATGAATTTAATAAACTGTGAAGAATAATAAGCAGTTTGATTTATAAGTTTTGTGAAGAAAAGGTATGACAATTTCTTTTAATTAGTAGTTCTTTTCCAAAACAAAGCTTAGCAAAATAGCTGAAGAGTATAGTAACTTCTCTAATTGCTTGACAAATTGACAGCTGTTTCTCTGAGTAGAATAATTATTTGAGTAGAATAATTATTTTTAGTGACTCAGTAAAATAATTAACACAAGCTGTTGGGTGTGGAGGCTTGGCCAAGAAGTTGGTAGATAGCATCACCTGAAGGAGGTCTCTGGTCTGACCCTGTGCCCACAGCAGAACAGGCTGCATGGGGCTTTGTGCAGTTGAGTCTTGAAAATGGAGCTCTAAGGACAGAGCCTGTGCCACCTCTCTGGGTAGCCTGCCCCATCCACTGTTGGCTCACCTGTGTTGGAATTCTCTAGGCTTAACTGACATCCTTAGTCCTGAATACTCTGAATGATGTAATTTGGACATCTTTCAAAAAAGGTATGCAGTACCCAGAAGTTGTAAAATCTGTGTTTTGGTTTAATAAATAAAAATTATATTTGACAAATGTCCATATATATATATATATATATATATACATGTACGCATACTTGTTCGAATATTAGGGGACACAAGACAGACAATGGACTTTGGACTTGGTTAACATAAGAGATTTGATAAGAGGATGCCTTGGCAAAAGCAAGTGGGACTTTGAATCTTCTTGCAGTCTAGGTCTAATTTTCAGACAGGTTTACTGGAAAAAGAAAATCCCATTAAACTCTGCAAGCAAGAGATGTTGTGATATGCATAATTTTGTGTATGTGATTTTAACCTAATCACTGTAGTACACATTACTAGTCTCCCTGAAATAGTATATAAGCATTTGCATCCCACAATAAAATTGGATTCTGATCACCGAGTCAGTCTTCCCTGTCTCTGTCCATCGCCATCAATTGGTGCCTCCATGTGAGGCAATGAACTGGCCTGATGGCGGCAGTCGGTGAGCCCCTGGAACTGGTGGTGACAGTGAGAGAATCACATCTGGGCCAAAAATTGCCTGTCTGCTGTGAGTGACAGGTGAGCCAGAGGAACTGAAAATGGGAAAGGAAATGCTCAGAGAGAGATGTCTATGAAACTGTTGCTGTTGAGTAAGAGACAGCACAGACTCACCGGAAGGCTGGTTTGCACAGCAGCAGCTTTACTATAAAAATTCTCTCTTTTTATAGACTGTTCCGATCCAGACAGACCAGATTTGTCAATCAATCAGTGCATTTCACCTGATTGGCTAATTAACAAAAACAGCTTTCTTATAAACAATCTTTGAGAAAGAACAGGAAAACAGAGATTAGGAAAACACCATCTGCAGGTTGTTAATAATAACAAGCTATCATCCTTTCTCTGCAACTTCCTAAAGTCTCACAAGTTGGCTGTGAAAAAACTTACCTGGTTTTCTCACTCTCTGACCAGGCTGTTGCATCCACATGAAACCATGCTTGCCCTTCTGGACAAGCATGACTCCCCCATCCTAAAGCAGGACCTTGAATCACTTTTATTCCCATCCTGGAGAATACTTTTTATGATATTGAAAAAGCGAGAGTGGCTGGATGCTGCCGGCCCCCTACCCCGGTCTATCTCTCCTCACTCTGGCTCTCCCTGCCTGCTTGAAACTGGCACCTCTTGTACTGAAAAGCAGCCACAGCAATCAACCTCACCCCTGCCCAGAGAAAGGAAGGGAAGGCATCCTTTCTCATGGTCTTTAGCAGATTTATACTGCTGACCACAGCTCTAGCAGTGAGGAGGGGAAGCCCTTTGATCCAGGGCCGATAGACTCAGATTATGAGACTGATCCATTCCCTCCTGACTCTCATGAAAAATGGATCCAACTAAAAAAAAAGGCTCTTAAGGAGGGGGACCCCCAAACTTGCGGGAAATCTGGGCATTTGGAAAGGGACTGTTTTGAAAAGGGAGAGGCCAGCTCCAAAACTTCTGGTGCAGTAATCAGTGTCGGTCCAAGTATGACTTTGAAGGTCGTCCAATATTGGGAAACCAGAGCAGAAGTGTGGAGCAGCATCACGAGAAGACACAGATTCCCCAGCCAGTGCCTCAGAGTGGACCACCACAAACCTCAGCCCAGCAAACCGCAGCCCAGCCCAGCCACCGCAAGCAGCCTTCACCAAACCGCAGGCAGCCTTGGCAGGACTGTCACAGACCAGCCACCCCAGGGCAGGAATGGGCCTGGCAACCTCCAACACAGTAATGTTGCTTGATTCATTGGTTCATTTGATTCCCACAGGAGTTTTTGGACCACCTGGACAGCGTACGCCTACTCTGTTTGTTTGTTCTCCCCGGAACTATTGACTCTGACTCATGGCATGGACTCCTTAGCCACCCCGTGCAGTCCCAGCCAGGAACAATATAGCTCAACTTGTACCCATTGCTGCAGCACCCCTGTCTGCACCCCCGACAGCTGAACAGAGGGATGGGGGTTTTGGTTCCGCAGGAATCCCACAGATTTTATGGACACAACTGTATTACATCTGAGCGTCGAACATGCCAATGCAAAGTGACTCTGAAAGGACTACACTCCTAACAGGAGTCATTGATAAGGGAGCCATGTGACTGTTATCTCAAGGAGCCAATAGATTGACCATCATCGACTTGGGGACTCTCTGGCATGGTTGGAAAGAGCTAAAACCTGCAAAACCAACACTTGGTGCAAATAAAGGGGCCTGATGGGCTGATCCTCCACAGTTAAACTTTTGGTGCTGTCTGTTCCCCTAGTTTTGTGGGGGGGGGGGATGTGTTAACACAGTGGGGAATTTTTATGCAATCAGATTTTGTACAGCAGTTATTTGGGACACTCCCACAATGGTCCCTGGCTGAAGTGCCCCAGGTGCTTTCAAGCATTGGAAGGAGCAGCAGCTACCAAAAGGTCACTTGATACAGATCTAAAGCCCTGAGGGACACCTAGCCCTGGTCAAACAGGTTATAACTTTCCAGTTACTTGCCTTTGATTAACAATATATTTTGTTGTGAATTTTTCAGTACAGCTATTTAGTACTATCAAAGAAAATATTTTTTGTTTTAGCCTTCAGTGTTTATATCCTATCACTCTTACTAAGCCAAACTTAAATCTATCCTACAAGAAATCTTTAAAGCTGCTGCAGGGGGGGTGGCCCCGCCTGGCACCAGCCAGTGTTGAGATTTACCTTCTAATTTTAGTAACTTGTGATTTTTAACAGGATTGTTACTAGAAAAATTCAAAGGTGTTGGTATAGAGGTGGTTTACATATTAGTAACATAGCATAATTACATCGTTCACTAAGAAGAATTAGATACGTTTTAAATTCAAGAATCTTTAGCTTGCATCCAAGACAAACCTTGAACTTTATCTGTAGTGATTTTTTGAGACTTAACTCCACTGTCAGCTTTATTAAGTGGTTGCTTTTTACTCCATAGTTCTAGCAAGGTAATTTTATTGTAAAGATTTCAGTACAGTTGTTTACTTGCATGTTGTTTATTTTTATGTTTAACTGTTATATGACAAATTTTCAGTAACCTTTTTGTAATAGTAGAGTTTAAATAAGTTAATTTTTGTTAAGAATGATTTTTGTTTAGTCTTAGGGATTTAACTTTAAGTTCTTTTAGAGATGCTTTATTAAGGTTAAGTTTGAGTGAAGTTGATTTTAAGTTTTGTTGAAGTATATCTGTTTGAATTATAAGATATTAAGTCTGAATGAGTTTTTGTCAAAATGTGCTCATTTAAATTACAAGATAATGCTATTTTGTTATAGAAATAAGAACAATTTTTGCTATTTCATTTTTTATAAGTTATACTGAAGAATGAGAAACAATTCCATATTATGACCCTTATTAATTATGATTTATTTAATGCTTTCTTTTTTACTTTTTTACTTTATGGTTATAAATGCATAAATGTCTAGGAAAATATAATCTCAATTTCTTAAGACAGTTTCTACTGATATGTTAGTAACCCTGATTATGTTGTTAATCTCATTATGTGAATTCACTGGCTTTTTATGACAAGCATTACTTCATTAATTTGCTATTTGTCTATGGTACCATTGACTGACTAATGATAAATGAGAAAGCCAGTTACTTCACAAACCTTCACTTATTGTTGTATAGCTATTTATAAGACATACATTAGTTTTCTAACTACTGTTACTAAGAGGTTTCTGAAATGTATTAAAGAGACTCTTCCAATTAAAAGTCTGGACCCTGGCCAAGTCCTGGCCTTAACTAGTAGAGAAAATTTTCTGCACCAAAATTTTCTGCACCAAATTTGGACCTGTAATAGCTAAACCTCCTTTTAAGGTGAATTTGAAAATCTTACCCGAGAATGATTTTCCAAGACCTCACTTAAAGCTTGCCAATTACTACAGACTCTAAATAATACTACAATATTTAAGAAATTGATTTAAATTGTTTAAAAATCACCATTTTATTTTTCACATCCTACTAATTGTATCTATTATCTGATTTATTTTTGCTTAGGATAAGTTTATTGTTTTATTACATATTGTTATGCCTTTATGTTACCTTCGTGTTCATAATGAGAAACACTCTTGTTATTAAAAAACAAAAAATTAGGGCAGAATATAGCTCTTCCAGAACTTTACACTGATATTTACACAAAAAATTAGGGAGAATATATCTCCTCCAGAATTTTACACTAATATTTACACTAAAATTTTTTGAAAGCAAACCACATCATATCAAATTGGATCCCTTTTTCTCCTGAAGCACCCTTGTTGGAACCCCAAAATTTGAATTCTTGAGTTCTGTGAAATAGGATTTTTGTGTTAGTTTAGAATTCATGGGAAGGAATCAGTCTAAAAATGTTTCTCCCTATTTACCCTGTGTATGAGAATGAAACTTTTTGGTACAACTACACTTCTGGCAGACTTTCTAAATCCAGTAGTGTAACTGCCATTGGGAATGTTTTTAGTTTATAAAGATCAAGCCTGAGCCTTTTAGTGGCTGGAGTTTTTAACTAAAATATTGTTTTTAGGATAGGTATGTATGTGGTAGTTTTGATAATAATTGTATTAATCATGATACCTTTCACTGTATGAAGGGATTAATTAATAAGGCCTTTGAAAGAGTATTTTTGGTTGAAAGGAAAGGAGGAGATGTTGGGATATTCAGGGACACAAGACAGATGATGGTCTTTGGGTCCGGTTAACGTAACAGATTTGATAACAAGATGCCTTGGCAAAAGCAAACGGGACTTTGAAAATTAGACCTGGATTGCAAAAAGATTCAGTCAGACTGGTTTACCAGAAAAAGCAAATCTCATTAAACTCTGCAAGCAAGAGATGATGTGATATGCATAAGTTTGTGTATGTGATTTTAACCTAATCACTGCAGTACACATTACTAGGCTCCCTGAAATGGTATATACATGTTTGTATCCCACAATAAAATTGGATTCTGCTCACTGAATCAGTGTTCCCCATCTCTCTCCATCGCAACACATACACATAATGCATTAAAACACCTTATGTATCAAGATAATGTATGCAAATATATTTAACCCCTGAACATATTTGCATCTATAATGTGTTACATTTAACATTAATATATTATACATCTGTATTTTATTAGTGCATAGAGTGTATTAACCAGCAGACATTTACATAACTCCTTACATTGAGGCAATTAAGAGATTAAGACTGCTGCTGATAAAAATGTAATTTGGTTTATATATCATAATAGGTTTATTGAAGTTATTAGGTGAGGTGTCTGGTGTGGTTTTAACAAGTAAGTCTAGAGCTGTGTTTTATTGGATTTAAATTCCGGAGACTTTGAAAAAATTCCTGTGGTATAAGAAGATTAAACGTAAAGCAAATTGAAAAATACCGAACGAGGACTTTATGTAAGCTTGGCTAGCTCTTAGAACCTGCTCTTGTGATGAGACTTTACAACAATTGCTGCCAGGCTGAGGAATGCCAGGAGCAATGTTGATAGCAGGCTTGAGCCTGGAATAATTGGAATCAAAGGACTCATAAGAAAAGTTAAACTTTCACTCAGACCTGTTTTTTGCTTAGAGCTGAATGCAGTCTGGTGAGTCCTCATTCTCCCAACCTGATCTGGGGTCTGCCTGCCTTCCCTTAACTCTCCTTCAACCTATAGCAGAGGTTTTGAAAACACATTTTCTGCCCTCTTAGGAGATATGAGCTAGCTGAGAGTATCAGCCAGAAATGGCTGTGTGTCTTTGAGTCTTAAGACCGAAATAAGTCACTTTCCTGCCCTTTATTTTAATGTAATATTGGTTCTGAAGCCTAGGGATTTTTTCTTGATTTGGACCAAAAAAGTGTTAGAGACCTACCTGATTATTAAATCTTGATGTAGATTCCAAAGCTCTCCAGATGCTTCCAGTCACCAAAAATATTTATCTTTCCACGTGAGAATTTACTCATAGAACAAAAGAGAAACAAAATAGATGTGGATAATGGTCTCTCTTAAAAGACATCAATTTGAATTACAGCAAATTAGTATGTTTGCATATATCTGTATCTATATATAGGAATGCCACACCTCAAGCTCCTTGCTGTTTGGAGGATACCGGATTGTTTTGATTCTGCCCTTTCTAGCAAAACAATGATTCAAGTAATTACAAATCAAAAATTTCATGTGATGGAAATTAGTGTAAGGGCTAGTACACTCTAAGGTTGTAATCAGTGCAGAAGCTTGCAGCACATGATTTGCAGGTGACAAGCACATCTTGGAGTGTGAAAGTAAAGATAGGCAAACAAGTCACATTTTTTAGAAGGGTGGAAAACCTTACACCAGCTACTGGCAGTAAGGACACCACTGTTACGTGGTTGTGTGCTGCAGGTTTCTTGCCCTGCATTGATTAACAGAAACAGGGCTGAGCAGTAGGTGTGGATGTTGCTGGTTTCTTTGCTGGAGCTCCCAGTAACAACTTTGTGAGTGCTCTGACTGGTATGTCTGGGGAGCAGGGCTTCTGGTTTGTTTTCTTGATAGTCCTCCCAGCACGTTCAGGAGAACTTCATCCTCTCTTGGGGATGGAATATTAAATGCTAAGTAAGTACAGATTGATGCTTTCCAAAATAAGTAAAGCTTCTGTCCAAGTGATATCATTCCATGAATTAAAACACCTTATGTATCAAGATAATGTATGCAAATATATTTAACCCCTGAACATATTTGCATATACAGTATGTTACATTTAACATTACTATATGTATAGATCTGTATATCATTCAAATGTAACTACCATGGGACAGCCAGGCTTTAAAGAGAGGAGCACATGGGCCAGGGTGCTTTGTGGTTTTGCAGTCTAGCTGTTCTTTCCAGACAGTAATTTACCTCTGGTTAGCAACTGAGCTCACTCAGGACCTGGCTGCAAAGAGCTGCTTCTCCAGTGGCCACCACTCTGTAGGTGCTCTCTAGGCTGGTTGTACAATTTGTGCTGTGCTGAAAGGAATGAGCTGGACATTTTTTGGTAGGTGGTAATCTTGTGGCATTTCAGAGACCTGAGTTGGAAACTGGCCACAGGCAGTCAGGCTGGTTCATCTAAAAGAGCAGGCAGCTTCTTTGGGGAAGAGAGCAACCTCCAAAACCACATTTGTGGAAGTTTGTGCAATAACATTTAATTAAGGTATTGGCTCCTTTGCCTCCCTCTGGGGACTTGCAGCAGGACATTAAAGTTTTTTCATGTATCACCACTCTGGAGTGTCTGGTTGTTCAAGCTTAGTGTCAAGTCACTGCAAAAAGGCAGAAAATCTCCAAGGAAGTACATTCAGGGATGGATGACTCCACTCAGTTCCCACTGACCCATTTGGAGTTAATCCAGATAGGAACATTCTGTTCTTCATCTGGTCTCATAATTCCCCAGAGCAGAGTTTACCTATTCAAGCACAGCAGGTAACAAATGACAGGAATGGGGCAAAACTGGTTTTGCCTGTTCATAAAAACATTCAGAAGTGGTTCCTTTTCAGAGGAGTCATACCTTTTCATACCACAATCATCCAGTATGACAGTTTATGTGATTTACAAAAATCTGTTTGGATTACAATTAATCCAAAATCTGTTTGGATTACAATTAATCAAAGAAAGCACATGTTTAATAGGTGTTCAAGATGGGGGGAGGTTGGGAAATTTCTTATATTTTTGTGGAACTGTGTTAACACTGGACTTGAAGGTTTCTGAAACTATGAAACAGGAATACAGCTTAAATTTAGGTCATCCATTTAATTGATTCCAGTAGAGTTGCAGTATACCATTAACGTGTGGTGAAAGTGAAAATTGCCACCTCATCCACCTCCAACAGTTAGAATTAGTGCCTAATGGACACACACATTAAAAAACATGGAGATGGGGCAGGATTCTGGAGTTGTTTCCAGTCTCCATGTCATACTATTGCATTGTCTTTGTGCCTGCAGCAAACCTTCTCTTAAATTATCAGCACAACTGTAAAGTAGAGATTGCTCGTTCTGAAGGTTTAACCCTGTAAAATTGATTTTTCTCTAAGTTACGGTCTCTGGAAAGGGGAGAGTTTTTTCCCCTGGTCAGTACCATAACATAGTTTTGTGACAAACAGCTAATGACTAAGTTGTTCTCTTGTTTATGCTTAGTTATGTAAATTTACTTGTAGCTGCAGTTTTGGATCTGAAATACAGAATCCTGAACTGATAGAATTATTGCATTCTGCTTTCCCATCATTCAGATGTAACTACAAGCTATTTGATCTCTATGCCTTATCAGGAAACAAGGGGAGGTAGATTTTTTTGAAGTATTGTTGTTAAAGGTTTGATTTCATAGTTGTTATTTTTTAAAGCTCCTCATGAACTCAGTCATGGCTTCTAGTTGTTTCGTGTTTTTTCCTTGGAAAAACCTGTCTTTAGTTTACATCCCATATAATGTGTACACATTTGTTTAAATAAACAATGGAAAATACAACATTATTAAGGGAAGGTAAACCAAGAAAGGAAATAAGATGCAATAAAAAGTTTGTGGCTTTAAAAAAGCACTCATTATTTTGGGTGTTTTCTTTTGTTTTTCTTTAAAGGTGTTGTAAACTTAAATGTACTATATGTTGATGGATTGTTGTCTAATTGTCAAATGCTTTCAGTATGGAAACGTGTGGGGTTTGTGTGTGATAGTATGAGTGAGCATCTAGATCTGTCCCATGCATTAAGCTGTTGGGTTGTTTTGAAGTTTATTTGATTCTCTTTTGCAATTCTGCTGTGTGTGCCTTGTCTATCCTCTGCCCAGTTCCCTTAATTATGAAGTGGAATAAAATTGCTTGTAATGACTCATCTTGCAGCATCATGATTTCATTGTTTTCTTTGCCAATTCTGTCCTGAGTTCCATTATGTCTTAAAAAGATGATGATGCTGAAGTTGTTTAAAAGCAAGTTTTTTAAACCGAGAATTTTGGAACTCCAAATTATCTTTCTTTCAGTGTTACTTTTCTCCTAGTGCTTGATTGCCAGCAATTTGCAGAGAACAATTTGTAATCCCAACATGCAAATTTATCATGAGGATGTCAGCTTTACTTCATTTTAACAAAAGACAAAACAAAATGAAACAACAAAAAAAACCCCCCAAATTAAAATTTAATATTTAAATTTTATGCAGAAGGATTAGAAGGGGAATTACAAAGCCTAAAAGACCAAGTAAGAGGCCCAGAAATACAAACATGAATGAGAGAATTGTGAAGTCTTCTGAGGGGACCTAAACACTGGCACTTTCTTTCACTTTTGTTCAGATTAGTTTCTACTTTGGCATAGTCTTCTTTTATTCTCATTGTGGTAATATAAGTTGTCAGGAATTTTTTTTTTCTTTTTCCAGCCAGCCATAGCATCTGAAAAGCCACTTTCTCCTTTTCCATGTGCAGAGTGTTCTTCCTAGTCGTGGTCACATCTCTGAGCAGTGTAGGTGGAGTGACTCACCTTTCCCTGCCAGCCTCCTTGCAATCCAGGCTGAAGCAATATATCTGACAAAAGTCAACACTTGCCTGCATGGGTTTTATTTGGTGAATGGCCAAGATTAGATGGATGAGTGGGAGAGGGGCAGATGCTGTTCCTGTTGTGCCATGAGGGCAGGAGGATTGCTGGCTTGCCCTGGCTGTCTTCATAACATCCCTGATCCAGTTCAGGAGGTGTTCGTTCGGTCAGAGGAACTGATGCTTTTCTCAAAATGTTTGCAAGAAAATCCAGTGGACAGCTGAGCCTGGAGAGAAAAGTGTAATTGCTGATGAATAGCAGGGTAAAATTAAATCAGTGCATTTTACTTTGAAATCAGTCTAAACTATTTCTAAAAACATAGTTAAATGAGACTTAGGGTTTGTCAGTGTGGTGGTTTTGCATGGGAGGCACTCACGGAAGTGATGCATAGAGAAGCTGCTGGCAGTTTTCTCCATGTCTTACAAAAAAATAAAATCAGTAATTAGCTCTGAGAATTGATAATCTGTTAAACCACTGAGAAAGCTCATACACCTCTGTGAACTCCCATGTTAAAAATGAAAAATCCTGGGAATTCAGCCTTGTCTTTTCCAGCAGGTGACTCAGCCGGCCTGGCCCCCTGTCGCGGCTGTGCCGCGGTCCAGGCCCATGGGCTGGTGGGCAGGGCAGGGCACGGGAGGCCACAGGGCCAAGGCCAGGCTGTGCCGTGGCTGCTGACCCCGGGCTGCTGCTGCTGCTGCTGCCGCCGAGCCGGGCTCCAACGGGCCCCAGGAGCAGACAGGACCCGGTTGGCACGGCCAAGATTCTGCTGCCATTGGGGTTCACCCAGAGACACCAGGCAGGAGAGGAGAAGCCATTGTCCCCCTCCCCAGGGGAGCTCTGCTGAGCTCTGGGCTGGTGCTGAGCCCTGGGTTGATGCTGAGCTCTGGGCTGGCTGCTGAGCTCTGGGCTGGTGCTGAGCTCTGGGCTGGTGCTGAGCCCTGGGTTGATGCTGAGCTCTGGGGTGGTGCTGAGCTCTGGGCTGGTGTCGAGCTCTGGGGTGGTGCTGAGCTCTGGACTGGCTGCTGAGCTCTGGGGTGGTGCTGAGCTCTGGGGTGGTGCTGAGCTTTGGCCTGGCTGCTGAGCCCTGGGCTGGTGCTGAGCTCTGGCCTGGCTGCTGAGATCCCGGGCATTATTTCCCCAGCCCAGACGAGCCTGCACAGCTCCCCCCCACAAGCTGCTGTGCCCGACCAGGGCCACCTGAGCATCTGCAGGCCCTAGGCAAGATACTAACTCTTTCAGTGCTTCAATCCTTCCTCTGGTGAGAAAAAAGGACGAAGTGCAGGCTTGTAGAGAAGCAACATAAAGACACCGAGGTCGGTGAAGAAGAAGTCAAGTCCCAGATGGGAGGGATGAGGAGGGGACTCCTCTCCCATAAGTGAGCTGCAGAAAGACGATTCTAGAAGTGATAAACTGACTGAATTGTTTCTGTGCACTGTGAGTGGGAAAGAAAAGGTTGTAGTGGGAGGAGAAGTGTTCTTAAAAATTCTTTCCTGATTCTCCTTTTTTTTTTTTAGTAACTGTTAATAAAGCTTTCTTTATATCCTTTTAAGTTTTGACCCTGCTTTGCCTTCTTCCTGCTTTTCCTTTCTCCTTCCTTTCTCACCCCAGGAAATGAGTAAGTATATGCTAGTGGGTGCGCTGGCATTTGGCCAGCACCGCATTAATTGGTGCGTTGGCTGGGAAATCTCAAACTGGCAAACCAAAACCACTACACAAAATTGGTGTTTCTGCCCTGTTTCCAACTGAAACCGCCATAGTCAAACAGCTTTTGATTAATTCATAACTTTCTTGGGGTTATTTTATGATGGTACTTTATTCCCTAATCAGTCTGCTTTATGCCCAGAAATGGCTGTGATATCTAAGATGGACCGAGAGCAGGGCTGGAGCCTGGGAATGTCTCTCTGGTGTGCTCCAGACAGTCTGGAGGCTCTACCAGGAAGTTCCCTCAGTGTGTTTGTTTGGTTTGGTTTGGTTTGGTTTTGTTATTTTTGGTTTGTTTGTTTGTTTGTTTTATTTTGTATTTTGGGTTTTTTTGGTTTTTTTTCTCTGTTGAGCTGGTTTTGGCTTGGCTTTTCTTTCCGGCCCCTCTGGGGAGCCAGTGGGGGGACCACCCTGAACCCAAGACCTCTGAGGAGCTGAACTAACACAATAAAGGACATTAAACTCCACCAACTTTGCCTGCTGTGAGGAGAAGACCCACACCAGAAATCTGACAGGTTCCCAGCTGCTGTGTGAACTCTTTTTTTCTCCTCCCTTCCCAGAGGCGAAGAAGGGCAGCTGCCATCTTTGCCTCCTGGCCATGCAGTGAGGTGTGGGTGGAGTGTATTGTTCAATTATTTTTTTCCCCCTGTGCTTTGCAGGTATCTTGCTTTGTTAATAAACAGTTCTACTTTTTTTCCACTTTCATCCCCTGATATCCATTTCTCTCTTTGTCAGAAGAAAAGAAAATTGATGCCCTTTCTCCTTAGAGGAAATGCTCATTCCAGGGCATCTTCTCTTGAAATTTGTCTCCAAAACTGAGGCAGTAGCTATAACATAAATGCTAAACTGTGTACAGAACTGCCGTGGGTATTGGCAAAAATACTGGATGTATTGGCTGGTATATACTGGATGTAAGGCTCAGGCTGTAAAAATTGGGGCTGGCATAGGTTGCTTGTCTCATCTGAAGCATCCACTTTTATTTGAGTGAGGCTGGACATGCTTGAATATCAGTGCATGCAGAAGTGTTTGTAATGTGCTTTAAGGAAGTTGTATCTCTTAACTGATAAGATGAATAAAGTTTTAGTTAATCTGTCACTTGAAAGAAAACTTTGAAGTAACAAAAAGCTGTTATGTGCTCCTTTTATGAGCAGAGAGAGAAAATGTGACTTATAAAGTGCTGTTGACTTGTGAGGCTCAACAGTAGTGGATGGAAGCCTTGAGTTTTCTGTTGTTGATGTAAAACTGGTGTTTGACACTGGGTCTGATAATCAGTCAAGTGACTGCCTCCTTTTTAAGAGGGGCTGTTCGGGCCTGGAGTCTATGTTGGGAGTATGCCATCCTCTCTGAGAAGGGCATGGGGAAGGGAGACTTGTTGGATAGAAGTCATTTAAAACCAAAAAAAATTCCAACTGTGGAGGTTAAACCAAGTGAGAAGAACAATCTAATTTATCAAAATGAAGACTCTGAAAAGTGCCTTATTTGCCTCCTCAAAGAAGAAATACCAGGCAAGGAAAGACATGCCAAGTATCCTATCTGAAAGGCTTTGCAGGTGGAAACTGGGAACACGTTTTTGGCAGTAGAGGCTTGGGACAAGCTGAAAAGATTGTTTTGCCTTCAGATGTGAGGACTGCAGAACTAATTTTCCAGGGAGGTAAATACAAGAGGGCTTCATCATTGTAAACAAGAGAAATGTAATAATAACCTGTAATGTGAAAGAGGTTAGATTAAATTTCTATGTTCTAATTATGGAATTTGAATTCTCTTTGCACTAGCTACTCCCAATGCCTTAACCACACACCCTGAGGGGAATACACTAGTGTCTAGTCATACCATATTTTGTAGACAATAAGACTGGTTGCAAATACAATACAAATGATTTTGTTATTGATTTCAGGATATGAGATTTGCTGTTACCAAAACATAATTAAGCCTTAAACTTGATGGTTTTATTTTTAAGCCTGTTGTGAGCAAGTGTTTTCTTTGAAAAACTGGTAATTATAGTTTGGGATTTCACGGATAAAAATACAATCAAATTTGCAGAACTAATAAAGGAGACAATTGGAAAGTGTTTTTTCTTGGTATTGAATTTTGATAAAAAGTGAGTGATAAGTTTTTTGAACCCTTTGAAAGATTTTGTAAAATCTGGTAAAAAACTAAAGATCCTGGATGCTCTTGGGTAGTGCTGAGCAAGTTTGCACTGTATCTGCTTATGGTTGTCTTTGCTCCATGCATTCAGCTCTGCTCCTTCAAAACAAATTTTCAAGGAGGAAAGAAACAGTTTTTAAGAAATTGGTTCACATTTACAGATGAGGAGTATTTAATGCATTTTCACATCTTCTCATGTTTTGATGGCTGAGTCTGCAGAGGAAAAAAACCTCCTTGTGAGGAAGATCACTAAATAATGTGGGTAGGAGCAATAGCTCCTGTGTTCCTGTGACAGCTGAGGCTGGTGTACAAGGCCACAGGAGCCTTTGGGGAATACAGAGTTTAAGCTGGAGCACAGGCTTTGTTTATCCATTACTTAAAGTAATTTTTAAGCTTTTTAATTCCAGAGAATAGTTCCAGATAAATCTGCAAGTTAAATTTTGGTGTGATACCGTTGCCTTGGCTGCCATCAGATGCCCCTACTCTTTCTCTGGAATCAGGCTTCTGGCAAGGTAAAAGCTTGTCCAAGGGGCTGAAAGAAAAGGGAAGTAATTGGGTGTCGGCACCACTCCATCAGAGTATCATTTGTTTTGTTTGTATTGTGCTGTCCAGAGCCTTAAGATTTGCTTTGAATTCTTGCCTCTATTTTGCCTTTTGCAGAAGTGTGGGTGGGGAGACCTCCCAGGATCTCTGTCCCATTGCCAAGCTCTGTGGTTCTCGTGCTGCTCCCCTGATATTCTCCTGCCTGTCTGGGCTGGTGGGTTGCCAGGATCCATCCCACCAGGTCCAGAGGGGCTTGTGAGTGTCTTCTACACCAATGAAATATCCTGTTCTCACTTATTGTGCAGTCAGTAAACTCGTAAGTCTTGTGAGATTTGTTTTCATTTCAGTGTTGTCTTTTTTGGTGTTCAGCTTCTTTTATCTTGCTCTAAGAGTTTTAATTCTTATTTAAGGAGCAGCAGGGCAATATAAGGTTCATTTAGAAAAAAACCCCAAAAAACAACACCCATAAACACCCCAAAAAAGCACCACTCCCACCTCCACTTCTCACTCTAGCCATCTTTGAGAAACATTGTGTCGCTGGTTTTTGTGACTTTTGACTCTTGACTCTGTTTTCTGTCGCTCAGGGACTGCTTTTGGTCATGTCAGGAGTCAAATTGCTGATCTGTCTGAAAGTGATCTTCGAGGGTAGGAAAATGGAAGATTTTACTTGCTGCTCTGTGGCAGGTGTTGTAAGAACCAGATTTGAATACGTTTTCCCAAGTTGATGGGAAGAGGCCATAAACAACTTACTGAGTGTCTTTGGAAAGCTCGTGATTCTCTTGTAGGAACCAAAGGGAAGAATAGAGAGAAAGCCTTATAATTACAAGTAAATCTTAATGTGGTTTAGCATTTCCTAATTAAAAACCCTATAGATTTTGGGTGTGTGTACCTGCAGATTCATCCTTTGGCTTTATTTTGATGAACAGCATATGTCATAGGATACCAAGTTTTCTTCCTAAGTCAGGTGGTACAGAAATCTAGAAACTGATGTGGTTTTTTTTGAGTGAAAGTATTCAGAAAAGAAAGGGGGAGTGTGTTGAGTCAACTGTTCCCATGATTTCAATTACATATTGTTAGTGAATATCATATACCCAGCCCCAGGATTGACTGACAGGGGCTTCTCCCAGTCAGATCCCTTATGGAGCTGCAAGATTTCACTGGCCAGGTCCTGAGGGGGCAGGAGTGGAGTTCAGACCAATGAGAATATCCAGACTGCGTCTTTCAAAATGCTCTTTATAAGGGGGAGAGCATGGAAAATAAATCTCTCTGTTGCCACACCAACATTTGGGGGTGAGTTGTGTCTTTGTCTCCTTGCCCCTCACCCCCCCCCCCCCACCTGCAGTCTAACAACATATCATAAAAAAGCATGTAAAAATTCCATTGAAAAGTGTCTCAATATTTTCAAACCTATGCAGCCAGATCACTTAATGGCGTCTAAATTGTTATGGTGTCAGAAACATAGAAGGCTTTGAATTTAGTGGGCCACATCCCCCCTGTTGTTCTGCTTGTGCTTTGAAAGGAGAAGGTGCACCTGGGGTAAGAAGAGCGTGCAGGCAGTAGTGCCCTGCCTGCCTTCTTGGGATGTGGCTCTTGAAGTCTATAGGAGATGCTGTGCTATGTATGAATATTATCTTTTCCTTT
The DNA here is from genome assembly GCF_028769735.1 of Zonotrichia leucophrys gambelii. Lineage (NCBI taxonomy): Eukaryota > Metazoa > Chordata > Aves > Passeriformes > Passerellidae > Zonotrichia > Zonotrichia leucophrys. The sequence continues at coordinate 102,073,257 of NC_088169.1, forward strand.
ATGGAATTGGGGAGGTCACAGCTTTCTGGAGATATTCCTTTAAAATAATGTTTATTGTTTCTGTGTTACTTTGAAGACTTTATTTAAATTGTAGGTAGGGACGAGGTGAGTGTCACTAACTCCATATGGGGAATTCTGACTACACAGGTATGTCTTTCAGTATGTCTTCTCTTTTCAGAGAAGGTTTCATTTTAGTCATTAAGGGAGTATCAAGGCCAGAAGATTAAAAGAATGTAGAAGTGAAATGGGAGTTAAACTAAGCAGAGTTAAACTAAAATTATACATGTCTTTTTAAATATAATTGTTCAGATTTGTGCTGGTGGTTTGTTTTAGTCTGCTTAGAAACTTTCTCTTTCCTCTGTTATTTATTGTCTCAGACCTCAAATGATGCTTAGTTTCTTGATTAAAAAAACCACCAACCATGATATTTCAGTGGGCTTTTTTTTTGGGTGGGTGTGGTTTTGGTTTTTTTTGGAGTGGTTTTGTGTGTGTTAGTTTCTGTTTTTATTTTTACTTTTACAGAACCCTTGGTAGCTCCCTCTTCAATATACTTGAAAAGTATTCCTGAAGCTTCCCATGTAGGGGGGAATAGAATATAAGAAAATAAAGATAGTGTAGAAAGTAAGCTTATCCCTAAGGAGTTGCAGCTGGGCCAATTAGCAAAGATTAGGAACAGGCCTGACTTTAACAGGCCACAGCTGTAACCAATGAGAAGAAAAGTGCTGTAAAAGAGTGGGGTGGCTGGGGGAGAAGGGAACTGGAGTCAGTGGCTGCTTTGTGAAGGAGAAAGAGTCAGTGCTCTGAGGAGGTGCCTGCGAGAAACACCAAGAAGGTATGGAACTTTTGTGATAAGGAGACAACAGTATGGAACTCTTGTGATAAGATGGCAATATCCCATACTGAGTGTCCCATTTTTTGATGCCCAGAATGTTGGTCTTTTTGCTTTAGGTATTAGCAGGTTTATGTACAATATGGTTATAAATTTGTGCTTGAAGTCAATAATGGCAGTTCTGCAGCTTGTGTTGTTTTGATTAGGTACTCAGAAATGCCTATCATAATTGCTGTATCACTGGCACTTACAACACACAGCTGTAGGGAAGTGCTCACTTAGAGCATACCACAGGAATGTTTGATTTTTTTTTTTTTTTTTGACATAGCTAAAAATGCAGTGTTAATGAAAGAGAGATTGTCATTTAGAATAAGAGTGCTTCATCTCAGTGTCCCCTCAATTTTCAGTAAACCTTTTTGTTTTGTAGTTGGTTTCCTTGCCAATGCAAGGCATGTTATGACTTGTGTGAAGAAACATTTAGTATACATACAGGTTTATTTCTTTTTAATAAAAAATATGCTTTTGTGTAATGGTGGTAGTTACTGTTTTTTTTTTTGTTTTGTTTTTCTGCATGTAGGTTGTTAGATCCATATGCTTCATAAATCCCTAACACTTTCCTGCCACTGACATATTTAATAGTTGGAGTTATCTGCAGAACTAATTGTGAGTTAGAAAATGGGTTTGGTTGCCTGAAACTGTTCAGAATATGTAGCCCAGTTGTACTTGAAGGTACACATTACATCAAATATTTTATTAATGCTGGCTTAGCAGACACACCCATGTCTCTGTGTGGATTTCTCTCTCTTCCCAGTTAATGATGGGAAGCGATAAGAAAGGTGAATTAAAATTACATGCTTTGCTTGCAGTGATTATCCCTAGGTAAGGTGATGCTTCCTGGGCACCCCCGTTGGCTTTCATGGTGGAAAGTCTTAGAGACTCATTTTTGCTTTTGTGCTTGGTGTGTCCCCTGCTGTGCCTCCCACCTCTGCTTGTTGGTCTCTGCCACCCTCCTTCACTCATGCTTGGAGCTGCAGTGCCAGACATGGGGTTCAGCTGCCTGTGATGGTTCTCTTCCAAGTCCTCTGCTTGGATGGTCTTTGCCATCCTGCTTTACGTTTTTGTTTAGGATAGCATGTGGGTTGTTGTTTTCCCTTCCCTGTGTGCAAGCACATACAGTTCCTGCACAGATGACTTTTCTGAGATGTCAGGAGGAAACAATTTTCTCTGAATGAAATTTAGCTCTTGAGATGATCTTTTGGAGTGGGGGGAGCAAGTGTGTGTTGATGCCCTTGTCTCCTGGGGAGGTCATGGCAGACCAAAGACCGTAGGTTCTGGGAAGTTGTGGCAGCAGCTCTGGCCACAGAAAGCAACACATAACTTTCCCAGACATTTTCCTGGGGAAGGCTGTGATAAGATGAGAGAAAAGGAGAAACAATTCTTATCTCCACTTGCTGCACCTTTTGTTGTGCCCAGGTGGAATGTGTTGCGGATATTTGTTTACCAAAGGGTGATTTCTTAATTGGACACTGGATGGTGTTTGGATGGATTGACCAATTAGGTCAGAGCTGTACTGGACAGTTTGTAAGAGTTGCAAGTCTCTTAATAAGTATGATATAATAGAATAAAGCAACTGATCAGCCTTCTGCAATCATGGAGTCAGTGCTAATTATTACCTGTCTGGGGGCCTGCGGAGACAAGAAGTCACTACAGTTCTCCCATTAGCCACATCTTTTTGTCAGCTTTGCCCATACTTTTATAAAGTGAGGCACTTGTTTTGAACAGTTATGGCTTTGAGAGATATACCCCCCTCTGTCCTGGAACTGAACCCTTTCTGAATGAGTTTATGCTTAAAGTCAGCGATGGTCAGTCTCCCAGCAGGTTTAATAGGTCAGTGGTTCTAATAACTGCCAAAGTAAATGAGGATAAAAGACCAACTTAAAAAAGCCCAGCCTTTCTGGGCTAGGATGTATGTTTTGTACACCTGATTTTAGAACCTCTTGAAATGTGAACTGGAAGCAGTCATGCTGAACCTTGTTTGGTTGTGTGGCATGTGCTGCTATCAGTGAAAAAGCTTAACCCAGTTAAGCTTTGAAGGGGAAAATATCACAATGAAGCCTTGAAGCTTTGAAGGGGAAAATATCACAATGAAGCCTTGAAGGGGAAGACAGCACAGTGAGCGTAGAGGATAGAAAAGGTTGATGTTGTGGTACAGGGAGGATTGGTCCAGTGCTTTGGTTTCAAGAAACTGTTGCAGCCCTACCTTTAGTTCTGTGTTCAGCTTTGGGCACCCTAATATAAGAAAGATCTAAAGCTGTTTAAGAGTATCCAAAGGAGGGCTGTGAAGATGGTGAAGGGCCTGGAGAGGAAACCATCTGAGAAACAGCTGAGGGCACTTGATCTGTCCAGCCTGGAGAAGAAGAGGTTGAACAGAGGCCTCACTGCCATCAACAGCTTCCTCAGGAGGGGAAAATCACTTCTCTACAGTGACCAGTGACAGGGCCTGAGGAAATGGCTGGAGTTTCAAGGGAAGTTTCGTTTGGATATTACGAAAAGGTTTATCACCCAGAGGTGGTTGGGCATTGGAACACACTCGCCAAGAAAGTGGTCATTGCCCCAAGGCTGCCAGAGTTCAAGAACCATTTGCACAATGCTCTTTTGCACATAGTGGCCTTATTTGGGCTGTTCTGTGCAGGGACAGTAGTTGGACTTTGATTCAATGATTTGGTGTTTCCTTTTGATTAAAGTTGGTTGCTTTATGCTCTGCCTATACTGGCAATTATATTCAAATCACAAGTACTTGTGAGGAGAAGGTGCTGTTGTGCTGGTGCACTGGGCTTTAGCTGTACTGCAGAGGGCTTGGAATGACATCTTCCACAGTGGAACTCAACCAGATAATGTTCTCTAGGAATGCATCCAAAACATGCTGGCCTCTCACAGGTGCCAGCAGCATATAAGTGGACTAATCCTGATTGGAAATCTCACTGAGGACTGGTAGAAATAGTTCTGCTTTGCGTGTCCTCTCCATTTCTTATGCAGTTGTAACCACAGAGGTGGTGGGAGGGCCAATGCCTGACAGCTTGTAGGGATTCTCTGTTTGACTACAGTGTTGCAGGTACACTACCTTAAAGAGAAATGTAACAGTGAGTGCTGAAAGAGAAATGTGAGTATCAAACTCCTTTGGAAATTTGTTTTTGATGGGTTGGTTGTTGTAAGGAGGGGCTGGCTCTCCTGTTTCTCAGTGTCACCTGTCCAATAAAGGCACTGGGTATGCTGTCACCGTGGTCAGAACCTGTGTTAGACATCTCTGGCCTTGTGCTAAGGCTCCAAATAAGGGGCTGGGGAAATAAATAGTGTTTGCAAATAGAGAAGTTCAGCTTGAGGAGAGTGTTGATTTTCAGGGTTTTTTTTCATCACTCCCCTTTTTATAGGGGAGAATGGTATGCAGCCATTTGGGGAAGACTGACTAAAGCAATCCATATCCCTTACAAAGCACTTGGTGACTCCTTTGTGTAATTTGGGATGGTCACATCCGCTGTTGTGAACAAAAATGTGCTAAGATGGGCGGTGTGTGTGTCTGGAACCCAGGCTCCCCAGGCAGCCCTGCTGAGCCTCAGGGCCTTTGAGACTGTTTGGTGCCTAAAGGTGCAAGAGCAAAGAAAAACAGTTCCCTGTTTTGGGGTAGCTCTTGCATTCTCTTCTGGCTGTGAAGTGGTGTTTTAAGGATGTGGTTTGTGTATAATGGTTGAATGTAGGCTATAACTGGCAAAGATTGATGCCTAAGCTGTGTGTGTGATTTTGGTTGGGTTTTTGTTTCTGTTCTTTTTTTATTTATTACTTAGAATCTAATGAAATTCAGAGAAATTACTTCAGGTGTGGATAGTAGGTCAAATTTTCTTCTGTGATTTGTTTTTGGTGAAGATACTGAACAGCTTTATAGATGTCAAAATGACCCTTGCTAAAAGGGATAATGATTATAGAGTGTAAATATGAAATAGATGAAACATAAGTCTGAACTGGCATTGCAGGCTGTTGAGGTAGCAGACTGTGCTTGTGTGTTGTGTATGCATGTTAAAGATAACTAATGCTACTTATGATTAGCTGTATAGTGCCTGTCTGAGGAGAGAGTCAGATGGACAGGGTTCATTAGTGCCTCTGAATTTGTATTTGCTTGAGTAGAAAATGTAAGCTTGATATTGTCTTAGACTGCCTTCCCTTTTAATAAATAGTATATTAAATTTATCCCACTAATATTATGCTAAAGTTTGCCTCTGGAGTAACAGAATGAAAGATGGAGTGTAGCAGGTTGGGCACTACTGAGGTCTGACTTTATTTTCTTTGATTGTGTCTGCAAAAGCAAATGTGATGTCAGCACGCTGGCATTAGGCAAAATCACAACAGCGACAGTGCATGTGTAGGGCTGAACACTCCAGCTCCTGGTGAGAAACCAAACAAACAAAACCATCTCTAGAAAATTACAATGTTACACAATTAGAAAAGAAATAGGACACACTCTGACACTTTTATATAGGTCAGTAAAGATTTCAAAGAATGTATCTGTATTTTCATGCTCTTTTGCTGAAACTTGTGATGCTGATAAATTATTATCCAATACTATGCTGTTCATTCTTCTTCACTGCGCGCCTGAATTATTTTTCAGCTTCCATCTTCTATTTCTTCCTAAGAATAATACAGTTAGGTTTAGCAGCAGAGTTCAGATGTTATGCTTGAGTTGAGGTAGTTCTTAATTTTTTATAAGAAACACCTATTTATAATTAATTTATGGTCAAATACTCAGGTGACTAGCAGAAAGGCTAATGACCTAGCATCATGTATTTTTCAGAATTTTTATCAGACTAATTTAAATGCTACTCAACTATTCTTATGTTTTTCTTAAACTAACAGTCTGTTAAGAATTCCCAGCTATTTTTTCTTAGATTTGTTTAATTAAGATAATAAATAAGAAGAAATATAACTACTGCAGTTTCAGTAATCTCAAAAACTTTTAGTGAGCAGCTCACTTATGGCCCTGTATTATAAGTGTTCTTTAGCATTACATAAAAAAAAATTACCATCTTGGAAGGAGAGGTTTGGACAGAACTGCAATGTCTTCTTTCAGTTACTGCTGTAGGTATTTTCCAATGTGATTCTTGGAAGTGCAAAAATAATCAAGGTATGCAATGCATAAAGAGAAAACTGTGGTCAGTTATTGTCACATAGGTGATGGTCCTGGTTTGATGTTTCACTGGTACGCTCATTTTTTCTTGGTTACCTGGAGAGCTTCACTTTTTAGTCTGCTGGGAATAAGGAATAAATGTGCATTATGTGGGACACTGTTCTCTCAGTGCAGAGTATTTCTCTGCTGATGATCTATTGAGTTAACCAATAGTGTATATTTTCAAACAGTGAAATTAAATGAATGCCAGTTACAAATCTGGTCCTGCAGATGAAATAAATAAGAATGTATAATTGAAGCAAATACTATGCTGACTGTGCATTTTGCATATCTTGAAGTTGGATACACTTAGAGAAGCAGTGACTGTGTGCAGTACATGCACTTCTCCAGCCACTGCAGCACTGGTTGCCAGCACATCTTCCTCAGTAATTTTTATAGCTGGAAGAGATATTCTGTCTTACCTGTAACTGCAGATAAGTCAGGCTGACAGAGATGTGACAAGACAGGACTCTGCTGTGTGTCAGGGCCTTAGAAGCAAGGAAAGGTTTCAGCAGTTAAGGATATGAAGAGGACCAGCTGGATATGGCAGCTCACATGTGAACAGCAGGCTTTGCTTTTGCAGAGAGCAAGCTATAGTTTTCAGGAGTGTAATAAACCTTAATGGATAATGGACCTTCAGCAGAGGGGAAATGTATGAAGGGGGCTGAGAAAATGGCCTCAAGTTGCACCAGGGGATGTTTAGATTGGATGTAGGAAAATTTCTTCACTGAAGGGGCTGCCAAGCACTGGAACAGACTGTTCAGGGCAGTGATGGAGGCACCATCCCTGGAAGGATTTAAGAGATCTTTTGTTGTGCTTTAGGAATTATATTCCCCAGTTTAGTGCTCCCATCAAGACTCTCCCAAATCAGACACAGCTCACTGGCTCCCCACCTCCACCTTCCCCTGCCTTCTTGTTGTGGGGTGGAGTTGAGAGCTGGAGGCACAAAAAAGTGAAAATTAACAGTTTACTGTAAAGAACAATAAGATAAGAAAAACAGTAACAGCAACAATATTAGTAACAGCAGGTATAAGATAAATTATTTACACAGAAAGTGAAACAGTACCAGACTATTCCAGGATGTGAGCTGATATCAAATAACAGCAGTCTGGCCATCCCCTCTTCCTGGCTGATGTAAAAAATAACCCCTGACCTGGCTGAAACTAGAACGTGTGTAGGTAGATGCAGCACTTGGGGGCATCATTCAGTGGTAAACTTGGCAGTTTTGGGGGTTGGACTTCATGCTTTTGAGGGACTTTTCCAACCTAAATGATTTTGAGATTCTATAAGCACTTCCATTTTATGGCAGTGTGTTAAGGGATGATGCTGCAGCCAGTTAGTTCTATTACTGTCTGGAAGGCTATCCTTAGATTAATTGGGTGGATTTAATTTATTTTCCACACATCCCCTCTTCTGTAGCAAAATAAACTTGGAATGTGCATATTAATCAGTGCATACTTTTTTTCTTCTGCATACTGTCCTCGTTGCCAGCTGGTGATAATCAGACCATGGCTGTTTGTCATTGTTGCTGACAAACAGGTTTTGCATGGGCTCCTGCAGTGTGTTCCTGTGCTGGGGCTGTTCAACGTCATGTGCTGCCAGCTTGGGTGCTTGTGAATTCCTCTGAATCCATTTGGCCTCAGCGTGACCCAGATCAAATGTTGCACTCTGTGATCTTGTTACATTCTGTAGCTTACCTTGACTGTTTTGATGCTTGCCTGACCATACACAAGTTTATTATCTGATTTTTGCAATTTGTTTGTGATAAACTGAATGGTGAATTAGGAAAAGGGTTAACGTTTCTGTTAAAAAACTAAACCCTGCGTGATCCGTATGTGTGACGGTGGTCACAGGGGTCTCAGGTTGAGGGAAGAGATGACAATTTGACTCCATATTTCAGAAGGTTTGATTTATTATTTTAAGATATATATTACATTAAAACTACACTAAAAGAATAGAAGAAAAGTTTTCATCTCAGAAGGCTAGCTAAGCTAAGAGTAGAAAAGAATGAGTAAACAAAGGTTTGTGGCTTGGACAGAGAGAGCCAGCTGTGCTGTGACTGGCCATTAATTCCAAACATCCACATGAGACCAATCACAGATGCATCTGTTGCATTCCACAGCAGCAGATAATCATTGTTTACATTTTGTCCTTGAGGCCTCTCAACTTCTCAGGAAGAAAAAATCATAAGGAAAGGATTTTTAATGAAAAGATGTCTGCAACACATATGCGTGTGCACTTCAGTTATGTTTAATTTAGGTTTATGTGGTTGTTCAGAATTATCCTGGGTTGTCTTGAATTATCAAGAGTTATCTTGGCCTTTCACTGTGCTGGTGGAAGAAAGGCCAGGCTCTGAGCCTGGGTTGGTGGCCCAGTTCTTTACTGTACTGACTTTCAGAAGCTGGCAGTCCCTGGGATTCTCTAGTAATTTACATTGTTTTTCAAAACAAGAAATCAACAGAGCATCCTCTTGGTGTTGGTCTGTCTTATGAGTATTTTGGTTTATAAGTAGTATCTGTAGCTTCAGTGGTAATGGGTTTCAGAGGGAAGCATCATTCTGCTCAGGGGAAGTGAGGATGTTCCTCACCAGTGCATTGGTCTCATTGGGTGAGGAGCATTTCATGTTTCACCTGTGGGTCTTTGTGGGACCCTCTTGAATTTACTGTGTGTTTTGTTTGTGAGAAAATAAGTCTCTATTTTACTATTTAAATTGTGTCCTTGGCAAACTGGCTTAGAGGTTTGTATTCCCCAGAGGATTTAATTGGAATATGAAATGAAGTTGTCATTGCTGTACCACTGTATACCAAATATACAGTATTGCTGTCTTTTTTGTGCAGGAAAAATAAAAGGTTCCTTTTGTTTACTTCTTCTCATTTGCTCAGAATTCAGAGATAGACTTTGTAGACAGCCTAAGTACTGATTTTATTGGAGTAGTACTGCTTTGCATTCTTTCATTTGTTTTTGTGTTCCTTGAAACTTGGTAGGCATTTACTTTGGAACTGTCTTTGCAAATATTTTCCAAAACTGAATGTAGTATTCAGTTTCCAAAACTGAATGTGGCTGCTCTGTGGTGTTTGGATTGTGGGCAGCTTGTGTAGAGTTTGTGCTCTACATTTAGTACTCTGGTCAAATTCCCTTTCAGGAGTCAGCATCCCTGCTTACAGTCTTTGGATGTTGCATCAAGTGAAATAAAATGTATGTTATTTCTGCTTTCACTGAATGTAGAAGAAGCAGATGTTTTCTGTGATGCTTTAATCTTATATTTTCATTTTTTAAGTGTCAGCAGAGCTGTCTGGGTAAGGTTTGCAGGTGGTGTGGGCTAATACAGGTGAAAGAAGTGGGAGTCCTTCCCCTCCTTTGCATCCCCTTATTCTTGTCACCCTCTTCTTTGCTGCATTTATTCTCTGAGAAAAACCAGAATTAGTTTCTTCTGAAGGGACCTATTGTTGTAGGGTGTATTTCAGTTACAGCCTGTCCCATTTTACTAATGTCAAGGAAAGAGATGTCCTGTTATGTTAAAGGCTCTGGTTTCCATCCCTTGTGAGCTGTCTCAGGCAAAGGAAGAGGAAGAATTTGTTACGTTGCGTTTGCACGTGTGCATTTTTTTACATTATAATGTACTAAACAAATTGCCTGTGCAGGCTCAGAATGAAAGCATTATGCATGTAACACTGATCCCTTCCAAGAATAAATGCTTGAGTGTTCTTGTATTGTGCTGGAGATCTGTGATTCAGGGAAGACTGAATGGCAGCTGGGACAGTGCAGGTTTTGTAGCCATGTGCTGTTATCAGTAGGATAAGGAATGAGAGGACTGCTCAAATAGTGGTCTGAAAAAGGTATTTGGTCAACAGAGTTGATTTGGAGTGTTTGCTTTTCCAATAATTTGTTGTTAACTCTCAAGTGAGTTTCTCATCAAATTTTAGCAATAGTAAATTGCATCGTAATTTTGAATTTTTTACCTGACAGACTTTGTAAGCAGCTTAATATACAGATAGCAGAATAATAATACCTCCATATCCCCAAATATGGATTTACAGAAGTTTAGGTTTTTTCAGTTTTTTCAGTCCTTAACGTTCCTAGCTTTCTCAATGGTGTGTTTGGAGTGAAGTGATTGTTGGGTAACAGCTCTGATATTTTTTAACAAGCTTACTTTCCTCTCCAGACTTCAGTCACTTTCTTTTCTTTGAGTACCCATAAGTACCCAGTAGTTAATTTCCTAGCAACTTATGGGAAAAAATTCTATAAATCAGAAGAAAGAAAAAAAAAATATATATAAACCCAACCCCCAACATCAGGCTAATTGCATTTGATGGATTCTAATAAAATGTTTTAAATCACAGTGGGTAGATAGCTAATATCTTAGAAGATTCTCTGAGCCAGAGACAGAATGTAGTATCTGTGTGAGGAGGAGAGCTTTGCAAGTCCTGTGAGAACAGACTGAAATGTCTGATGACATGACCACCTTGAAACCTTGCAAGCACTAGAAAATATACTTTCATTCCCTCAATTGTTTGAAAAGGCTACAAACTGATGGCTTGACATTAAAACAAATCTGCATTTAATTTATTCTTCTCTATAATGTTGTCAGAGGTGTATGTTGTAGACTCTAAACTTGTTAGGCAAGCATATTCTGAAGATTTACCAGCATGGTGAAAAACATGAGTATGGATTTAATTCACTGTGAGTGTGGAAGGAAAACAGTAATTGTGTTTACCCTGTTAAAAGCAGAGGAATTCTTGCAGAAGTACTAAAATTCTCTCAGTAGTTTATGTTTGTAAATTAATAAGGTGAACAGATGTTTGCCAAAGTAAGGGATGGTTTGAGGAAGAAAAAAGCCTTTGTGACAGTTTACTCTTTGGGAGCCTGGCATGAGCCCATTATTAGTATAGATTTGATACCAGAAAATTAAGGAATATCTGAAACTAAGTACATATGCTTTTGATGATACTCTTTGTTACCTTGAAACAGCTTCAGCTGTCCTCATGGTTCTACAGCGCTAGTAAAAACAGTGCTGGTGTTAATGGATGATATTCCATATTATGTTAACAAAAGGAAGAACCACATAATTTACACTGGCTGACTGCAGAGGGTGAGGATGACATGTGACCCTGTCATCAAAAGGAAGAACTCTGTTACCAGTTGGAATGAGTTGAGGAAATCTTAGTAATACTCAGTTTTCAAAATATTGTGGTGGTGGGTGATTTGCTGATATGGAAGTATACCATTAGTAAAGTCCCCTTGCTATGTGTGTACATACTGTGAATGTAATATGAAGAATTGCCTTATTTTGAATAAATCTCAGTTTGGGGTCCTGCGTTGTGTGCAAGTGCCTCACCACTGCAGACTGAGTGTGATGAAGAGCACTTATCTTGGCTGAGCTTAGGCTGGGCACAAGTTAGGGAATTGCTGTGTCTTCTTTTGAGGGTTTCCAGAGCCTCGGGAGCCCAGCACTGCTGCTGTGCTGTTTTAAGCTGAACCCTCTTAACATCTTGGCAAGTGTTGGGAGCTGTGACCATGTTCATGAGCTTGAGGACAGGAAGGGAGGAGCTGCCTGCTTATAGCTCACTGAGAATCTGTCTCCTGCTGGAAGGCTGTTGCTGCCAGCTTGCAGGGGAGCTGTGAGCCCCAGTGCAGGTCTCTGACCTTTTTACCTGTCTTGGGTTGAAAGCACTAAATAATTTCTGGTGTCCTTCTGTTTTGAAGGTAGTGCTTGAGATGGTCTCAAGGCTCATATGAAGATGGAGTCGTCCCTGCTTGAACTTTTCACCTCTGTTATATTTTCAGGCCATCTTTTTACTATTTTCTTACTTTTGCTGTGCCTCAAAGAATCCTGTCAAAGTTATTGTGGCTGCCGAGCATGGCTGCTGCTGCTTTCAGCAGCAGAACAGGGTTGTAAATGGAAGTAGAAGATGAAGGGAGTCTTGTGAAGGTGGGAATAGAAGGCAGGTGTTGGTTGCCTTAGATTACCTTAGGTAATCCATGGAATAAGAGCAGATATTGAGGTAATTACTGATGTCACCTGTATTTGGTACTATATTTTCAGTGGTACCATTTCTTTCAATCTCTAGGCACAACAGGTGAAATGGAGCCTAGCTGTGTAAGACATCTTGGGTTTAAAGGTTTCTTGCCCTGAGTGTGAAAATGAATGTGTGCAACTTTGAGAGAGCATATTCTTTCAGAAGAGGAAAAAACATCCATACAAGAGACTTTGTTGCTGCTTGGGCAACTTTTGCCAATGTGGTTTGTAAGTACTTCTTAATATCTGCAGATATATCTGTGTGGAGAATTGGAAATAAACTGTTATGTTGCTGCTCTGTGGTGTTCAGTTTGTGAGCAGCTTGTGTAGAGTTTGTACTCTACATTTAGTACTCTGTTCAAATTCCCTGTCAAGGTCAGCATCCCTGCTTATAGTCCTTGGATGTTGCATCAAGTGAAATAAATACACATTATTTCTGCTTTTACTGCACACTGTTACCTAGTGATCCTTAAATAAAAGTTGACAGCCATTGTTTCTCTATTAGTGTATGGAAATACAGCTTCCTTGTACTCCCTGCACAAGGCATCATTAGTGTTCAGTGGGATTTTCTGTGGTAGAACACCAGGCTCAGTAGCCAAATAAAATCTTTTTCTTTCCATTGTTGCAGCGTGTGTGACATCTTTCATGGTATAATTCATTCTTATTACAGCTCAATAAAGCAACAAGTGGGAGGTGGAAAAGCATAGTACTGTTTTCTCTTTCGTGATGATGGTTTATCAGGATGCTCTAGCTGACAACTGTCAAAAGCAAGATGATGTTTTAATCTTCCAGATTATTCATTTAAAAGACAAATGAAAAAATCCCCAAAAGTAACTCACTGTTTGAAGGATTTACATGTTCCAAATACAATGGAGCTATTTAAGACAAAAAGTGCTCACTTTTCAAGTATGTGGTTCCAACATAATTAAAAAACCTGGAGGGTTTCTTACCCTCCTTTGCCGAGAGAGAATGCTTTGGTGTTTTTTTATGCTTAATGATCTCTGTGTACTTACTGGTAAGGAAGCAGCACTTCATCTTTATTATGTCATCTTATTTGGATCTGGCTGTAATAGTTAACAATGGATAATCTAATTTATCTTCATCATTTGAGGATCTGAAAGTTGCCTCCAAGCTCATCTTAGTCTCTTTCATGAAAATCTGTTAAATTCAGTTAATGTGAATTTAAAATATAGTCTTTAAGGATGCTGCATTTGAATGCAGTGCTTCTCATGAGCTTTCAAATCAAATGTGTGTGAACCTGTCTATTCTGCTATCACTGTTGTCGAGACAGAGAGCAGCTGCTGTTAGTGGGTGGACCTGGAAGAGGATTCTGAGGTCTTGGTATAGTTGAAAAAGCCAGAAACTCGTACTCTAAATTTTTGGCCTCTGGTTCACCTCTTCAATCAATTTTTCTCTATCCTTGTCTGAATGAGAGATGTTTGTGTAAGGTTCTGGCAACCATAATAACATATCTTCCCGTAGACGAGCAAGAGTTTTCAAGCACAGTTTTTCTTGTGTTTCAATGTTTTGCATAACTAAACTTGCATGTGATACCTATTTCTGTATTATTAGAAAATTACTGTAAGACTACCACAGTGGAAGAAAGTTTTTGGATTGACAAATTCTAGTTTCCCTGGCTCCCAGACCTAACCAACAGTTGGAGTATTCCATAGCATTCAATAAGATCAGAAATCCAGAACTCATGGTGGGAGTATACCTTCTAAATAGGAAAGAGTGAGAACATATACAGGGTACTCTACTGTCTATTTGGTTAACATTCCAAATGTTGAAATCAGTCAAGCTTCTGCTAAAGACCATCTGCAGAAGAATTCAGATGTAGGCTGTGTCTTTAGAGAGAGCAATTGCTGTAAGATACCAGAGGTAGGGTTTGAAAATTCAAATATATGTATTGGAAAAATTAGTGTACTTCTGTAGGGTAGCCTTCATGTATTGGCAAGAGAGGTTTGAACATTTTTTTTGGTCTCATCCCATACTGCTTCCTACTTATTTGCTTTTTTTCCCCTGTTCTTTTCTTGAGTTTCTTGAATAATGGATTTTGGAAAGACAGGCTTAACATAACTATCTTTCTGATTGTTGTGTCATTAGAGGTTTATTTTATTTGAGGCTGACTGAATTCCTTTACATCCAATTTTCAGTGCTTTTGCTTAACCTTTTAAGCTGAAGAGTTGTGTTCTATAGAATAACTGGTTTGCATGGTCAAACCTGTACCTCTTTGGCTCATTATTTCCAGTAATAATGTTTTTGTTTGTTGATCATGATTGTGCAGAGGGCTATGTATGTAATATATCTGGTGTGTGGTCCCTGCTGAAGGGAGAATTGGTGCTGGGGCTCATCATGTGTTACTGTTGCCCATTCTGCTGAAGGAAGCTGCTGGGTTGTTTCTGAGGGCTTCACTGTGTCTTCATTTGCTTGGGTTTTTTCCTTATTCTTGTTTCTTGTTCATAGATCTTGAAAAGGAAAAAGTTCTTGGTTTTGAGCATTAGCACAATTGTATGAAGGTCAAGTACAGTAGCATTTAATCAGTAAAAGAGGATGCAGAATTCAAACTGTAGAGTTGAAACCTGAAATATGCCCAATTGAAAGACTGAAGGAATATTTTTATTCTTCCCCAAACTTCTGCCTTTTTATGCTGAGTACTTCTGAATGTATTTTTCTTTATTAATTATTTTTTATTAATTAAATTTTTATTAATATTTTATGTATGCAATAATGATGGTCTTGTCTTTGGTTTGGTGGATGAAATAAATAAGCTGTCTAAGAAGGCAGAGAGATGGAGAAATGGCTTTATGTTGGAGACCGTGGGAGTGGAGTCCATGATGGAGTGCATAGCATTAGAGGTTGAAGGCCAGACTTTCTTTTCAAGTTGTTATTATGAAAAACCCCATGGACATGGAGTAGCTGCTCAAAAACTAGCAACTGGGTGTACAGTGATAGGAAAAGAGCTTGCATCTAGTGGGACAGTGAAGTTTGGGTGGGGTGGTTTTGTTTGGTTTTTTTTTTAGTAACGGGTAATTTAAGTACCCTAGAAACAGATACAAGGCAGGATCTGTTTCACCATGGGGTGTCTGGTAATGCCGTACTAATTCCCTCATCACAGTTCTGTTGTGTAGAGATAAAATTCATAGATTTTTATAGAGGAAGGATTGAAGAACTGTGCCTTCAACTCAAAATGAATGAAGTCTGTCAACCATCTATTTGACTCTGTTCAGCTTTTTTTATGGCTTGAAAGTGATCCAGGTAATGTGTTATGTTATTTAATCTTGGTGTTGACAGATTAGTTCCTTCTGGCTTGCTTATAGTGGTGTTTTTGTGTGCCAAAAAAAGGTTTGTCTAATTAGAGATGTCTTGGCATCTTGAGTAGCATAAATATTTCAGGAAGGATCTTCTGGGCATGTTCCTCTTTGTAGCAGTCATCAAGTCCTCATCATGCCAAACACTTGGTGGTTAAAGTCAGCAAATGCCGGAAATATTTTCTTAATTCATCTTCACACTGTTTGCGGAATGAAATTGGGAAATGATTTTTTTTCTAAATATAATATTAATTCTAGTGACCCAACTAGTCAGACGGCTTGCAGAGCAGACTGAGTCACAAACTTGCTACTTGAGCAAAGAATAGTTCTACATCAAAAGGAAGATGAGAGGGACCTTTGGCATACACGTGGAGTGCAGTCATAGTGCAAAATAGCTGAAACACCTCATGTTAAAACTGGTGAATTACGTCAGACTTCTCACATGGCTTTATTCAGATGTTTGTGGCTCAGACCAATGGCAGCAGAGAATGATTCTAGCCTGCATAATTTAGAGAATAACATAAGTGATGCAGTATGTGGAAGAGTTGCTTTAGCAATCTAGATGGTGCCTCTGTATCAAGGGCAGATAAAGAACTGCATGCAAGTAATACTGAGAATAAAATAGCCATCTAAGAGCTTCCTTTGAAATCCAGTTGTTGCAGGGTGGACATTCTGTTTCACAAGGAAAATTGCAGCTCTTTTGGCTGGGGTGAATTTTGCTCAGGTAGAGAAAGCTTTTTTCTATATTGGAACACAGGAAAAAATCCTCTGAGCAGGTTGGTTTTGGCTTCCATTCTTTCTTGGAGAAGCTCACAAATGCATTCTATAGTTGCTGCACTGCAGTAATAATTCTGTAGATTTAATTAGTTCAGTCATCTAGTGTTGTCTTTCTACAGTAGGGAAATGATTCTTCTCCATAGCTTTACAAGAGGATTTCAGCCCAAAACAAAAGACAATTCCTCATCCCTCCCATCTGGGACTTCAGTCTTTCTTCTCTGACTTTGTGTCTTCACTCTGTCCTTTTCTCTCACCTGAAGGACGATTGAAGGTCTACACGTCTCATCTGTGCACTGAAAGAATGAATGTCTCACCCAGGGCCTGCAGATGGCCATGTGACCCCAGCTGGGCTCGGTAGCTTGAGGCCAGAACAGTTTTACAATGGAGTTTTCTTCAGCAGCTGTGCTGGGGGTTGGCTGGGATCTCATCAGCCAGGCTGGGGCTCAGCTGCAGCACTCTGGGGGCTGATCCCCTCCCCTGCCCCTGCCCCATGGCAGAGCCTGGCCCAGACAGGCCTTGTTACCCTGGCTTCCAGGCCAGAAGGAAAAGATACCCCCCTGGGGTTTTTTGTCTTTAACATATCTGTGCATAGAGGTGTGTTCAGCTTTCCCAGTGATCAAACAGATTCTCAATTCTCAGAGTTAATTACGGATTGGTCTTCTTGTCAGACACTGAAGAAACTGCCAGGAACTTCTCTTAGAACATCACTTTCATGAATGGCTCCAATGCAAAACCAGCACAGTAGTGGCAATGTGATGAATGGGATGTGAGGCTACCTTATAGTTGTCAGCTACTTCAAATGAAAACAAATCAATAAATTACTGAGCATTGACATTTAAGGGATAAAGTTTGTTTGAGAAGCTGACATTGCTCAAATGTTAAACTCTCTATCAAGTTAATTGAACTAGGATTGATCTGCAACTTTTTAGTGAACAGACAGAATTTAAATTTGTTCCATCTTATCGAGTTTGGTTCTGCATTGTGGGAGATAAGAAAAGCCTAACAGAATACAGGCCCTTTTCACCATTGTGAAATCTTGTTCACTTCTCTTTGCTCTTGCTCAGCAGAAAGCACTCTGGGAAAGGTTCCATCAGGTTATACTACTGGAGAACAAATTGTATAACTAGTGTGTGGTCACCTCGTGTGTGGGGCAGTGATTGCTTGGGGACACACATGGACACTGGATGGTCAAAAAGGTGCTTGGGTGGAAGGTCAAGTGAGCAGCAACACCTGCAGTGGCAGGCAGCCAGTGCATGCTTGTTTTGCTGAAGTTTAGAGCATTAAAAGGCTTGGTTTTTTGCAATAAACAATTTCTCTTTATGACTGCTAAAAAGGAGTCCGTCTGTCTTTATCCCTCATTGCTACACTGCATATAGTAATTTTCCTTTTCACACCTTCCCAGATACACATGCAATGAAATATTTTATATTTTAAATATAAAATTTGCACCACCAAAAGAAAAGTGCTTTAATATAAATGCAAACTAGAATTTAGGTTTTTTTTTTAAAGTATTTGCTCTCACTTTGTAGTTTTAGTTTTACAGCGGTGAGTTTCATGGATATGATGGGACCCCAGAAGTTATTACTGAGCTTGGAGTACTTCTGTGGTCAATTGCATTGCTGTGAAATGCACTCTTATTTTTCTTTTACTTCCTATATTTATTTGATAATGGCTTTGAGCACTGAAATAGAAAACACAATGCTGGAATTAGATGGTTTATAGTGATTTATTTCAGTGCAAAACTTTGATTTGCCCTGTTAAACAGAGTCTTATGTTTGTTTTGGAGTAGTGGAGCCCTGCAGATTATGAAATTTAAATGCAGTATCATTAGCATTCCTGTATGTGTAGATGAACCAAAATAAACCATAACACTTGTCATATTTATTGGTATCATTAGACACTTCTTTTGTCAAACTTGCACACTTGCTGAATTTCATCTTTTTTTATCTCCTATTTTTCTAGATGAATAAAAGATCATTAATTCTGTCAGGATTTGTCTTTTTCTTGTTTACTGCTGTTAGTCAGCACATATAGCCATGTAAATGACCAAAGACTGTTTCAAAATGTAAATGAATAGCTTGGGAGCAAGATTAGGTTGTTTGTTTTTTCTTTAAGCTTTTCTTATTGCAATTTTTATTCAGCTCATAAAATCTTGATGTTATTCCACTCCCTCTACCTCCTCATACCCTGTGTTAATGTTTAGTTGGTGCTACACTAGATTTAATGCTTCCTGAAATTCTTTCCAGTCTTGGGTAATTTTGGTCATGCTGTTTGTTATTGAAAGTAGAGGTATGACTGGCATCAGCACTTTATTGGTCTTCAGTACAACATTTTATACCCTTCAGCTTACAGAGCATTACACCTGTGTGCCCTCTGTACCCTTTGGTGGTTGGTCAGTGCACTCCATGTCTCATTACCTTCAATACTGTTCACCTGTCCTACACAGCTGTAGCCCATCAGGGATGAGGCTCAGCTGCAGCCCCACTCCCCATTTCCACAAACTTTGTGCCTACATATTATAATTTTTCTTCCTGCCAAAATGGCAGTTTTTATAAAAGATTGTGACTAAACTGTGTGCTGGTAGCTGCAGGCTGGGGATACCTGTTAGCTGTGAGGGTTTTCAGTTCCTGTTCTATCGATGGCTAACTTCAAGGTCTGTAAATTTTGGTATGGACTGTTAAGGGAACTCCAGAGAAGACCTGCTTGGGGGAAGGTTGTCCCTGCTCCTCCTCTTATGTTCCTGCCCACAGTGGTGCACATCATCAACCACAGCAAACTGCTGGCACTCCTGGTGTGGTTGTGACCATGGTGATGTAGAGGCTACAATGGAATGCTGTATTTCAGTTGGAAGGGAGCTATGGTGGTCATTAGTCCAGCTGCCTGACCAAGTTACAACCTGTTACTCAGGGCATTGCCCAGTTGCTGCTTGAGAGTCTTGTGGCATTGCCAACCTCTCCAGGAAGCCTGTTCCAATGTTTGACAATCTTATTGGTTAAAAAATGCTTCCTAATGTCCAGTCTGAGCCTGGCATGGGGCTGAACCATTCTCATGCATCCTCAGCAGCTCTGGGGAGCAAGGAGGTTACCCCTCAGCCTCCTTCCATCCAGCTAGGTAAGCCAGAGTCCTGAGGATTTTCTTGCAGGATGTCGTTCCTTTAAAGCCTTTTCATCAGCTGTGTTGCTCTCCTCTGGATGCATTCAACCTTCACATCTTCTTAAATTAAGGTGCTCAAATTGGAAGTTGTGGGAGAGTGGCTTTTAGGGATTTTTTTTTTGGAAGCAGACATGGTGGTGGTAGTGGTGTTGGTAGGTAAGTAGCTCTTGACACTGCACTGACAGAGCAATGTGTTTTTGTTATGTTCACGTAGCTGATGCAAGGATCTGACTTGGTAGGATACTCCCCTGTGATAATTCCTCACGTTTATGATTACATTCAGAGATGTTGGTTTTTGTAGCTAAATTTTAATTTTTAGTCACTCTCACAGGAGCATGGAAATGTGTGCAGGATGGGCTAGACAGATCCTGCACAGGTGCTAGGCTTCTGCTGCTCTTTGGATTTGCCTCATTGCTTCCTAGTGATTCCAGGGAGGGAAATCCCTTTGCTCTTGTGTGTGTTCACACATGCACATGGAGGTTAGCTCTTTATACAGACACTTCTGCTCAATCTTATGAATGTCTCTTGTATGCACTTGGGAATCTCTCTTGTGTGCACTTGGTTGCTGGGTCACTCAGTCTTTGGGGAGGGGAGCACTCACTTTGCTGTTGCTCCACAAGATAGCCTTGTGAACTTAGAGCTTAGTCCTGGTATGTTTTTTGGTTTGATTTTAAACTTGATTTCAGGGTAAACAAATGCCTGGGGCTGGGTTGGGGTGTTGTTCTGCGAGTACTTGGATGGAATGTGACCTGAGGGAAGCACTACAACTGAGATGTATGGAATAAATACAACCAATTTCTCAGGACCTTGTGAAGGGTGTGGGTGAGGAGAATGGTTGGCTGCCCAAAGATAGTTTTGAGAATATTATATTTTCCTCTGCAGGCATGAGGGAAAACTTCCTTTTAATTGATTTGTGGAGCAGTTAGTTATCCTTGAGCTGCTGTGGAGATGTGGGTATTGCACTGTTGTGATGCATTTTGGCATCACTATTTATGAAGCAGGCCAGGGAGACAGTGCACAGATATTTGCAGTTGGGTTACACAGGTTATAAAAAAGCAGGCAAGATAAACTTGTTTTCCAGCTGCTTTTTGATGGAGTCTGTTTCTCAACCAAATTTTGGATGATGGCTTTTTGTAAATTAAATATGGATGTTCACAGGGTTTTTGCAGGTTAGGAGCGTGGTTCTTTCTGTGACTGTTTTTGATAAATGTTTCTTTTCCAGGAGGAGCAACTGTACTGAGCAATTTAACTGCGTAATCAGTAGAATGTTTTTCTGACCTATTTCTGTACGCTTTTGACAACAGTAATTGCTGGTGCTGTTTCTGTGTGAATATTATACAATAAAGCATGTTTCTAAGTTATTCATGTTGATTTTGACAACCTCTTAGTCTTTTTATCTCTAAAGAAGAGGGAAGAGATGGAAAATTTTCCTTGGTTTTGACAAACAGACATCCTAAAATTGTGACAAGACAGTAATTTAATATTTCCTCCTTTTCTAATTTAGGTGACTTATTTTTTTAAAATTTTTTTGTCCTGATTGTATTTTTAAGAAAGGAGATTTTTTCATTGTGAATCTGTGTGCAGGTTTTAAAATACAAATAGTCTTTAAAGTATTTGTGTTCTGAGAAGATCCTTAACAAAGCTAGGAGGATAAATACTTTATGGCTTAAATAAGAAGTCTAGAGCAGATTACTGTCTGCCAAAGTTGATGGCTAACTGATGGGCAAGAAGCCATGGATTTGTGTGCAGTGATATAAGCCTGTATTTGCAGGGCATTTGGCCATTTTGAACTACAGGCTTCTATAACTGAGCAACAATCTTCACTTGTAGGGTACAGCAGACCAGACAGTTCAGTGAAAAAAAAAAACAAACCTGGTCTTTCCACTGGGAATAACAGGTCTCTGTATTATGTTTTGCTCACTGAATGTGTAAGGCAAGCAGAGAATCCTTTTATTATATTTTTATCTTTTCATTCTATTTTTGCCTCTGTTCTTCATAGGAAAAAGAGTTATGAGTGGCCCCACTTCAAAGACAGAATTTTTTTTTTTGTTAATTGCCATAGAGGAAGTAAACTGCTATGTATGCAAATTGGTGCTGCTTTAGTTAATGAGAAACCTCAGATTTCAACCCAAATATAGTATAAAAGTTTGGAGGAAGCATAGCCAGGGGTTGGAAGGCTGATATGTTATGATTGGATATGCTTAATTGTTCACATTATTTGAACCAGTTTTACTGTTGTTAAACCTTAAAACTGTAGTTGCTGACTTCTTGTTTGGAGGTTTGAACTGATGTTAGCATTAAAAATTAAAATCAGGGAGGGATTATTTGAGTTATCACCTAAACTAAGGAGGACAGTTGCTGTTCTTGAGCAAGTTGTACTTATTGTTCAGTTATGTTACTGAACGTCCTCTCCTTGAAAGTAATTGCAAATTAAGTATTTATTGCAAATTAAGTACACTTTGAATGTTTATAAACGTGGCTTCAGGTTAGTATTTGCAGAATAAAGCAATATAAATCACAGAAGCTGTCTGAGAACTTCTGGGGAATGGCTTTAGATATTTTAATAGTTAATAACAGCACATAGAAGATCTGAGGCTTATTTCCATATTATGTTGTAGTTCTTGATTATAAGTTAATAGCAGAGCTCTCTGAAGTGGTGTTACTTTGGTTCCTTGATGGAAAACCTCTTGAGGGTAAAACCTTGCAGCCTCTGTTTTCTGAATATAATCTGAATTGTGAAAGAAGCTGACACTTGTTGGTTAAATAGGGATTATGAAGTGCAATTAGCAGATATAATAATTATCTTTGTAACTGCAGAAAGTAATGACAGAGAGAGTGGAAGCAGGGAGAGGTCTATGCTTTCTGTCTTAAATAATGATAGTGTTTGACAGGAAGAGGCCTTTTGGTATTGCGATGGAATGGCAGTGAGCTAAAAAACTCCACACTCTACAAGGTATCGCTTATAGTTTTGCAACTGGATAAACTTCTTTCAGTCCTCTGTACTCTGCTATCAAAATCCTTTTTGAGTGTCTCTGAAATAGTATAAATGGCATCTAGCATGCCATGTGCATGTGCATCTCTCCTCAAATACATGTGTTGAATTGCCAGACCTGAAAGACAGGAAAGCAAAGGCATCTCTGCTACCTCTTAGCATGGAAAGGAAACAACTTCCCTACATCTTAGTCTCCTAATGCTTACATGATTTTTTTTTTTCTGAATTGTATGTAATTCAACATTTTGACATGAAATAAATACTTGTAATGACTATTTTTTCTAAAAACAAACAGAAAAATACTATGAAACACCTACTTTTATAAAGACTGGCTCCGGTAATTAAATGATGCCATTCAGGTGGCCTTGCTAAGACTGACCTTGTTTTGTCCTAAATTGACCAATCTGAGGAGAAAACACTTGAATTATGTCCCTCTTCTTTCCAAATCCAAAGCAGTTACATATCCAGTAGGCTTCATTGTACAGAGTTGTTTTCTGATTTCAGTCTTTAGTGTTGGTTAGATTTGCTTTTCTCTAATATTCCCACCTGTGAGAGTATGCAAAATACTGAAAGCCTCTCCTTGAAAGGTATTTTGAAATTGTTTTCTTTAAAACAATGTTTTAAGCACTTCATCACTTACCTGCTTGTAAGAAGGAAGTGTATGAGAGGATGGTGCAGGAGGATGCACTGTCGTGGGGTGATGTTATGATTCTTGTATCCCCAGTTGGGTGTTCTGTTTATGCTGGTTATTCTATTCTGTGCCTTCAACACTGGCTCTGAGAGTGAAGGCAGGGAGAAGTACAGAGTTTGTTATGAGACTGCTCTCACTCCTCCACTGTGGTGTCTGGGCATGGATGGGGCAGAACACAGCACTTTGCTATCTTTTAGTTAGTCTAGCTAGCTGAGGTAGAGAAGTCCCCTGGACTGTTGTTCTTTCCCTTTTCTTGGATTTGTTGGAACCTGCTCTGGGACCTGGGGAGCACCGAGAGCTGGCACTTTGTGGCCTGCCGGGGCCTGCTCTGTGCAGCCTTTCCCAGAGCCTGAGGGATTGATAACAGAGCGAGCACTCACAGGAGAAACTTCCTGAATTTGTCATCTCTTCAGAGCAGTGAATGAGTTTTGTCACCTGGTATTGTTCATTTTGTGCGCTGGGGAGTGCCCTGCCTGTTGTATAAACAGGTTTTTTCCACTTCTCTCTGAGGAAATTCTTCCCAAACTGGTTGAGGGGAGGGGCTGTGTGGGTTTGCTTTCTGGAGGGCCCCTTTTGGAGGTTTTCTCCCAAATTTGCCCTAAACCAGGGCATGCACTCAACTGGAGGTAAAATGAGTCTTGAAACTGGAAGACCTCTGATATGCTGGAATTCTGTAAGAGAGAAGCTGTTGTGAGCATTGAGCTTTACCGCAGTCATGGAACCTTTCTTTCAGAACTTGTACCCTTACACTTGCAAAAATCAATAATTTTATTTTCTATATCAAAAGGCTGGTGTTTGAATGTCTTGTGACATGGTAGAGTAATGCAGAGATCTAAATAGTGTACCATCAATTGAGATAATTTTTCAGAGTCCTGTACAAGCCATTTTTCAAGTTTATGTAGTTCACATTACAGAAATCATATTACAGGTGCCTTGTGGAAGTGATGAGTAGTGTTCTTACTTGGTCTTTGAAAACTGGATATACTGACAAGACCTGAGCATAACATTTGAAGTCACCTTCAGATGCTGTGCTAATTGGTCTGTTGTTTAATGATTTGCTAAGAAGCAGGAAAAAAAGCCATGCTGCTAGCTCTCAGTCATATGCAAACAAGAAAAAAAATGTGATTACAATTCCATTAATATGCTTTGAGTTTTTGCTTTTGCAGAATACTAATAAAGTAAATAGTTGCTGTTAATGTAATTGTGTTTGTCCCATGGGTTATTCTTTGGGAGACTGGTATGCCTAAGAGCTTTAGGATTAGTCAAGGAGAGGTTTGCCACTGCAGGTGTTGTTACAACAAACTGGACTGTAGCTTTATGATATTGAGCATTCCTTCTCTAGGAGCTGCTTATCAGTCTAAATTGCTGCTCTAGATTATTTAATTGCATTGTAATGCTGATATTTTTTTCTTGTGATGGTATGAGTGT
Source organism: Zonotrichia leucophrys gambelii (assembly GCF_028769735.1). NCBI lineage: Eukaryota > Metazoa > Chordata > Aves > Passeriformes > Passerellidae > Zonotrichia > Zonotrichia leucophrys. The sequence continues at coordinate 102,097,666 of NC_088169.1, forward strand.
AAATGAATGAAAACATTGGCTGTGAAGAAAACTTCAGTGATGTATAAAATTTGTTACCAGCTCACATATTTTAGCTGGATATACCCTTGATGTGACCAGTGATTAATTCATTCACATGTTTAAAATGTTATGATAGAATGTGTGGGACAAATCACTTATCACTGTGTAAGTTTTACTGAGTTTAGTCTCCTGCTTTTTTTGAGTTTTTAATCTTTGTAAGTGTATGTGTTTTACAGAAAGTGCTACATTTCCCCACCTTTCCCCAAAAATACCACTGTTCAGTCCCCTTAGTGATCAAACCACTATTTGATATTTCTTACAATTAGTAATATTTAATGAGATTTTATGTTATCGGGAACTTGCACCATATAGAGATCCCTTGAAATTAGTTAGTTGAATTTTAGCTTTTATTTTTGGCTTTTATTTTTGTTAAATTTGCAGTGTTAGGTTTACAGTTGGGTTCAATCTTAAAGTCTCATTCAGCCTAAATGAATCTTTGATTCTATAATCTAAATACTTTTGATTTATGATTTTGAGTAAAAAAAAAAATCTAAAATCTCCCACAGTTGGACTACTGTGTGCTTTGTTAATTTACTGAAGATCTCAACTCAAGGAGCAGACTGGGAATATAAAGTTCTCATCCATTCATCACCTGTGGAATGACTCACTTCTATTTTTATTGTAATTTTGATAGGGTTATGTTGCATGTATAAAGAAAAATAAAATCATTAACTTGGAGGATATTATGCAGATTGTTATAGTTGTGTTACATTTGAGTTGCTCTCCAAAGTTTCTGTAGGTATTAGGAGGAGTAAGCATGTGATAGTTTTCCTGATCAAGGCAAACCAAGACAAGGTGTCATCCCAGTTACTGGAAAATTCTCTAATTACCCAGTGAAACAACAGTGATAGCTGGCTCTTTAATTGTACAGAATGTACTTGTTGCACAGGAGAAGAGAAATTGAGATAGTAAACAGAAATCTTGGCCAGTTGAGGTGTTCCTGTGGGTTTTTTTGAGCTGAACTGCAGTAACAAGTTAACATCTTATGAAAACAGAACAAGAAATGTTCTCTCTTTTCTCTTAAACCAAGGCTTTGTTTGGGTTTTTTTTTTAATTTTGACGTGTTCACTTTCAATGTGAATCCAATGGATAGTTAGATGATCACTGTCACAGTGTTTCTTAGTGTGGACTTTGGGGCTTTTTTTAGTACTGTAGGCATATAAAATTCATGAAGTCTTTTTTGTGCTTAAACAAAAAAGTCAAACTAATATCCTGGGTTTGCATATCTCCTATGATGCCATAATTCTGTTTCTTCTCTTTCTTGTGAATTTTTAAAATGCTTTTCATTTTCCTCTTGAGAAGCCTTCAAGCTAAGAGATTAAAGGTTAAAAAAATATTTAAACTGACATGAATACTCTGCTGCACCTTGAATATGACCAACTGGCCTTTGGAGTGTGAGGGGCAGTGGGGAGCTGCAGACTTGTCTCTTGAGGTACCTAACCCAGAGAGGAGGTTTCTCTTTGTGTCGTGTTCCTCAGATGTCAAACAAAAAGCCAGTCCTTTCACCTTATACCTTCTTGGCTCTTGATTTGTCCTCAGTGCTGTGGTCCCATGGCAGAGATTTAAACCTGTGCTGAGGGTGGCTCTGTGCCCCAGCAGTGCTTGCTTGGTGTCATGGGCAGTGTCTGTGGCTCAGGAGGAGGAGCACATCTTGAGCCTGGTATTTTAATGCTTGTTGGGCAAGGTGGTGTTCTGTGATTGCTGGTTGTCAGCTAAACCTTCAGCAGAGCCATTCTGATACCTCCCCAGCCCCTCTCCATTTTGAGGTTCAATCCTAGAAAAGCTTTGATGGAAGCTGCTTTTAACCTACCACCTTCATAAGACATGATAAAATAGAGGCAGTGTGCTACCGAGGTGCCTGGAAAAGGTTGTGCTGTGAGGTTTTTTACTCAAAAAGTAAAAGTAAACTTGTTTACTTTTCCATTTACTTGTTAGTAAACTCCTCCCCCACATTACAACAGCTATATTTGGAAAATTAAACTTCTATAACTGTGCTCCAACTGTGCTCATTGTCCCATGTTTAGCCCCAATTGGTAAGACAGTTTTGGGCCACAAAACAGTTTGGTTAAGTGTGGCAGCAGCTCTCTGGTCACAGAGAGCAACGCATAACTTTCCCAGGCGTTTCTGGGAGAGGCTGTGGGAAGATCAGAGAAAAGAATGAGGAACAATTCTTATCTTCACTTGCTGCACCTGTTGTTGTGAACATGTGGAATGTGTTATGGAGATTTGCTTACCAAAGGATGGTTTCTTAATTACCCCATGGTGGTGGTGTTTGGATTAGTGGACTAGTTAGGTCCAGGTGTATTGTAACTGTCTATATAAGCAATTTCTTAATAATAATAATGTAATAAATCAGCCTTCTGTGAATAATGGAGTCAATGCTAATTATTACTGGGCTGGGGGCTCGCTGTGACAGTTAAGCTTTAAAATTACACTATTGTAATCTGGATTTGTATGAACACCCCATTATATTTCTCACATCTCCCTGAATAAAAAAATGCTTGCTTGACCTGTTGCTGCTTTGGCTGGGCTGAAATGTCAAATGTGAGATTAAAACTTTTCTTCTCCTTCCAGGTGCCTGCTGATGGAAATGCAGGGCTGCTGGCAGAACCTCAGATTGCCATGTTCTGTGGCAAACTCAACATGCATATGAATGTGCAGAATGGAAAGTGGGAATCAGACCCTTCTGGCACCAAGACCTGCATTGGGACAAAAGAAGGAATTCTTCAGTACTGCCAGGAGGTAAGTGCTGTCTCAGGAATTACTGTAGTTTTTTTTTTTTTTTTTTGCTCTTTCAGAAGCGTAAGTGCATCCATGTGCTGGAGAGCTTAGTCTGTAGGGAATCTTCCCTCTTTTTGCATCATTGCCTTCTTGTCCTTTCTGAAGAGGTTCTCTCCAGCACCCGTTTAAACAGCTTCAGGAATTGGTTGCTGAGGGAGTCACTGGGACACTTGGAAGATTTTCTCTCTGTTCTACCCTTGGGGGATAGTTTTTGTAAAGTATGTGTGTAATGGACTTGTTTCTTATAAAGTGTTTTGAATAAAGCTGAGGTGGCAGTTTATTATTTAAAATGCCCTTGGGCTTTTTGGGCTGATTTGGTAAGGTTAGCTGTAACATGACTTCTGTTGTTCTGCCATGATAGTGAAGTGCAGTTTTGCAGCCCAGAGTTAATGGCCTCTGCTGCACACCATTCAGAGTTCCTTAATAGAAAAGCTTCTCCTACAGATGAAGTCACAATCACTGATTTCATATTTGAGAGCAGAAACTTCTTACCCACTTGCTTATATCCTAGGAACATATGGATCTAATTTTGTTTTGTCTCCTGATGTGATAGTACAATAACCTTGTAGCAGTGTGTGACAATTTGAAAAGAAAATGTGTTATTTCATGCAGTAGAACAAAAGGACATGCTTTAAGTCGTCTTAATTCTTACATTTACTATGCCACATCTTTTTTTTATTTAAGTAAGGACTAGTGCATATTTCCACAGCAGTGACTCCTTTATTTCCTAAATGTCGAACCAGTTGCTGCGAAACTATTTCTTTAGAAAGCAAGATCATTTATTTTTCAGATCTTTGTTCTCTTGGCATCTTCATCACTGTCCTTTTACCCACTGATTGTTCTTTCTAGATTTTGCAGTGTTTTATTTGGTTTTTATTGCCTTTGGGCAAAATATTAAGGGTGGTATTGTAATGGCAATTGAAATTGATTCTTCTTCAGTAGCTTTGACTCTTTACTAAGAAAATTGCTTTGTGAAATTCATATTTTTCTTTATCACTAACAAAAATACCTAGCCTAACCTATCCTACTATTACTGTTTCAAAGATTTCCTCTGGTTTTCTGTTGTCTTCTTTGGTTTATCTAAAGAAAGTTGATTTATGCATAATGAAATTATTGAGGGTGAGGAAAGGAATTAGAAAAGAGCATCAGTAAGTAAAAATGTATCAGTGACTAAAGATAGTAAGTCTGTCTGAAGTTACAGAAATAAATATGTGAATTATGGAAGTAAGACTGGAAGGTTTGGGAGCTTTTAAGGCATGAGTATCTCAGTTGGTTGGGGATTCAACCACAAATGCTGCAGGCAGGGAAGGATAATGGAGCAAGGTCTCAGGATGTGACTGTCAGCTGATTGTTGGGTGATTTTGAAATTTGGGGCGGCATTTAAAAAAAAGCCCCCTCAAAAGTAAAGGGAAGAGGTAAGCAAAAGCAGTCAGAAAGTAATAGACATAGATTTTTAAATGACAAAGAGCCTAATAAGAAGAATTTAGACTCCCTAAGGAAAAAAATCATTTGCCAAGTATTGGTGATGAAGAGAGAGAGACATGGGGATTCGGTGTGATGGTCAAAGAATCTGAATTTATTGTGAAGTACAACTGCTTGTATAGTATTTTAGGAAGGCTAGTAATGTTTTTCTACAATGATTGGGTTAAAAAATCACATAAACATGCCCTTGAGATGCACAGTGCAGCTGCTGCAGGATGCTGATGGAGAAGGGACAAGGTGGTCTGGGGTGCAAGAGCATGTGGCAGCAATGGAGGCACTGCCAGCAGGTGTTTTGGGATGGGGTGGAATCATGTGAGCCCCAGGTTTTTGAATGCTGGTTGTGAAAAATGCCAATCACTTGTTTTTAAAATTTTAAAAGTTTAATAGTAAGAAAATGGTTATAAAAATAGTAATACAACTAGAGTAATAATAATTTGGACAATTTGGATTAGGACAAAATGAGACAAGAGATACAAAGAATTACAGACAGTCCAGGTACCTTTTTCTGGGCAGCATAAGCCCGAAAAAGGACACACGTTAACAAAGGATTAACCCTTAAAAAAAACAGCCTGTTATATATTCATACATCTCATACATGATGCATAAATTCCATTCAAACACAGGATTCTGTATGGTCAGTGTCAACTTCTTTCTCTGAATCCTACCAGCACCTTTGAGGTGGGAAGAAGTTCGTTTCTTCTAATAAGAGAGCAATAAATTCTTTTTCCCTGAAAGATTTAGGTGTCCTGTGGCTGCTATCTCGGTGCGAGTCCTTTCTTTAAAAAAAGTATCCTACATAGCATAGTTTCTATTTTAACAATTTTTATAACCTAAAACTATATTTAACACACTACTTAAGAGAATTAATACAGCATTACTTTCTATCACAAGACATATAATATTCATTTTAATATGTGCGAAAAGCCAATCATAAAAGACATGCATTTTTCACACTGGTGGTAAATTCAGAAATGGATAGCAAATATTAGGAAGTTCAGATCTGCTGACAGCAATTTAAAACAAAAAGCTACGTGGAAGCTGATCCAACTCAGCAGTTTGGAAGAAGCTCCCAGTTCTGTACAAGTCTTGCCCATGGTCCTCCCTTCTTCCTCACACCCCTTTGTCCAGGTCTGTGGCATGCTGGGCTTAGGCTAGGGAATGGCACTGATGCTTTATAATTTAATATTATTTAATATTTTCTACTCAATATGAAATAATATTTTATAGCAAATATTATTTAATAATTTCTGTTAAACTTGCCTATGACCCTCACGAGAGAAATGGAAGAGTTGGATAACAGCTTTCTACCAAAGAAATCAATTTGTAGAGCATTGCTAGTAAATGCAGCTCAAAGTGGCTTCTTAGCTTTGGGGAACTCCTTGTCATTGTGGTTGATATTCCAAATATGCCTAGTATTTTCCTTGCTTTCTGCTGTTTAGCTTGGCTGCAAGACGGTACTTGCTGTCAGGGAATGGGACAAATTTGCATTTTCCCATTAGCAGGAAGCAATAAGCAGCAAGGCTGAGATGTGGTACCTCTTGTGTTGGAGTAGTACCAAGTAAAAATCTCCTTTTTGATTGCTTTTGCCAAATATGATCTTTTCCTTCCTTTCTTTTCTCTCCTTTAATGCTGTTTATTTCTCCCAAAAGAAGGATTGCTTCTTCCTGTGTGCTTTACTTCTTGCTGTAGGCAGAGGCTGAGTGTCAATGCTCTGCTAATCCAGCAGGCAGGTACTCTTCCTGTGTCTGCCTTCATGTTCCCTGGCTCTGTGGCAGCTTTCTTGGTTCTTCACTCTTGCTGTAGCAGCAGCTCTTTGTACCATCTGCTGAAGAACTGGGTTTTTACCCAGATCCAAACAGAGCCTTGAAGTGACAGCAAGCAAGGGAAGGCTTGGATTTTCCATGCGTACTTTCATTGAGAAATCTGTCCATCTGGATTTTGTTGCAGATCCCTTGTGAGCACAGTTCCAGGCATTGTGATCATGACTGCATTGTAAGGGGGGATGGACTCCTGTGGTAAAACCTGTGGAGTTAGCCCATGCACCCAGTTCTTCCTCCAGCTTGGGAAGGACCAGAAGGGACACACACCAAAAGGAGCTGTTTGGGTGGGAACTCCATGTGCAAGTGCAGTGGTCTTGCTCTGTGGCTCCTTGGCTCGAAAATAATACAAATTTAATATATAAGGAAACTCTGCTCGCTGTTAGTTAAAAAAAAAAAAAGATACTTTGTGTATTCTCTGATTTCTTTCTTGAAGGTGTTTTTCAAAAAATAAAAAATACCATCTCTTTCATCAATACTTATAAGTAGTTGTGTTCCTCTGCCTCCTTGTTAACTCTTCATTTAAAAGAGCTTCTCTTGACAGTGCAAGGTTAGATGCCTGAGTAGTGGGCAGAGCACAGGGCTAGGAGGTGCACAGACTATAGGACTTGTATTTCTCCTGCAGAGATGTAGTGTGAACCTTGAGATTCTCATTGTTTCCTCTCCTGGTCCACTGCCAACTTAGGTGGATTTTGAAGTCTTGATGCAGGAACTAGCAGTAGAGGAGCATTGCAGAGCAGAAAGGGAGGAACAGGGAATAAGCAGAACCACCCACATGTTTTAAAGATTAGTGTTGCTTGGTTTTGCTTTACTTTTTTTGAGTGGGAGTTCAGTGCATTTATTAGAGTTCATATTTGGACAGCACATCACACAGTTTAAATATGGCAAAGCTCAGACAGTAGATTGCTTTTTTTGAAAGGACATGGAAGATACTTGAGTGCTGCCTTCCAGCTTCCTTGACTTCAGTTTAACACTGAACTCACAGGAAGTGGTACTGGAAGCATATCTCCACATTTTCTTGTGTTCAGTGTAAGCTGGTGACTTCATGTTTGTTTGTTTTTTAAATATCATAAAATGAAACTTTGCTGTGTAGATAAGTACAATTTATTAGTGGTTTCTTTAATGTCAAACTAGCTAGCATGCTGCTGTAGGGATTGTACCCATTACTGGAAGTAAAACTGCATGGGCCTGAGCTGCAGAGAGCTGTCAAGTGCAAGTGCTGCAGATGCTAGAACAATGGGGCACTGATGTAAATTTGGATGGTTTGCAGCTCTGTGTGCCAGAATCCTTAAGATGTTGAGTGATTTAGATGACACTTCAGATCAAGCCACTGGTCAGTGAGTCCTGCTGCTGACACTGCAGCACCAGCTGTTTCAAAGGAATTTTGGGAAAAGCCTGTCATACCACACAATTACTCCATAACTATCCCTGGCAAAAATTTCTTCCTAATAGCCCCTTATGGGTGGTTAGCTGGTGTCCCAAAGCAGGTGGATACTGCTATTCTTGGATTTGCCTTTTGTTGTTTTATGGGAGGAGTTGGGTTGCCCCCACCTACACATTGTCATAGGAAGGTGCTTTTGCAGGTCAGTCAGCTCCTGTCTTCCAGACTGTTCATAAAACCCATCTGGAGCCTGCCCTTTGTCAAAGCCTGCTTTCAGAGTTACTGAATATGCAGAGTAGGAAGTTAATTTAGGTGTACTTCATTCCCTGTTTGAAGGGAAAGAGTGTTCAGATGGAAGCTATTGGTGTATGTTTATTATATTAGCAATTTTGAGCAGCTACTATGTGCAGAATTTTATGTCTAGTAGTTAGCATACATGAGTTCCTTGAAGGACTGAAATTATTTTACCATCTGTGTTGAACTCCCTGTCTAAAATGAATTATAAAACAGTCACAGCTGGCAAAAAATTATTTTGTCTAATTCGTGTTTTTTCCCCCCACTTAGCTTCATTTGGAGATGTCTAATTCCATTTTACGAATGCATATAACTGTTTTTTTCCTTTCCTGGAAGACCAAACCACAACTATAATAAAGTAAGTTTGGGTCTGGATATTGTGAGGATGAATTAAACCTGGGAGTTTGGAGATCTAGTGCACTTTGTAATCAGCTGCTGGCTTACTTTGCAGTCTTTAGCTAGATGCCCAGAGCAGGTTTCAGATGTAAAGTGAATGTTGGCTTTGGAAGGTGTTACACTTGGCATCTCATGACTGCTTGATTTCTCTTGTAAAGTCATTACATGTGTCCACTTTGTTTTTAAACATCACTGGGATGCATGACCATTTTGTGGCCAGTGTGTATTTCTTACAGAAATCCTCCCCAGAAACAACAAAATTATAAATGCATGTTGCTACATTCTTAACTGTTATCTTTGTGTTACATGGAGCAGGAAATAGTAGGGTCAATTCCTGTAATAGGTAATTCATTATAACTGTTGACAGAACACTGTTGACATTTCTGATCTCTAACCATAATGCTTCCAGAAATTCTTGTCATTTTCTCAAATCCCCTGGGTTTCCCAAGTAACATACCTAAGTACATGGCATTTTGTACCATGTGTTTAGGTATGTTGTTTGTGAAACCCAAAAACCACTTTAGCCAGGCCCAGTACAAGCTGGGGTATGACCATACTAAAGCTTTGACATTATCTCACCCCAAAATCCCCAGATGTCCCCTGTTTTGTACATGGGCCACCAAATGTCTGCCCCATCTCTTCTTTATTTACTTGCTTAGCTTCCTCTTGTCACCATATCTGATAATCCCACTGTGCTTCTTGTCCTGGGGGCTACTTCAGGCAGCACTGATGGCAGCAGTTCCTTCCCTCTGGTCTTTGTCTTCCTGCTAAAGAGTTTGTTAAATTGCCAGGGATGACAAGGTTTTTGAAAAGAGAAAAATTGTTTGGCCTGGTTTTTATTGAAAATTTGAGACACAATGACAGTGGTCTTAGTGCTTTGATAATGGTTTCTCTCCACCTTATCATTTTCACTGTAATAGAATTTGTTGTTTTTATCTAGGCTGCATAATGTGCCCTTTCTAGTTTCTCAAAGCGAATTGCCACAGTATTGAAGGTGAAAATTAATTTTAAACCTGCCCTACTTGAAATTCAGCAGTCTAAAATGCCATACATTTTGCTCTGAAGAAAATGATCCATTTAATGAAAGGGGAAACATACAGATTTTTGGCAGCACAGAATGTCCTTAAAAACAAATGACATTTTCAACAGAAATGGGTGTTGGTATATTCTGAGATGTGTACAGTCATGCTTAAAAGTTTGACTGAATGTTATCTTAGCATTCTTTGCATTGATTATTGAGGTCTTAGGTTTTATTTAGCTTTTCATCCACAGCAAAGGTTGAACTAGTTCATTCTATCTGCCAGTGCTTAAATTTGATTTGCTTGGAAATAGAGGATTACTACTGATGGTATATTTATCCTGCAGTTAAACCTTAGTATAAGTATACTCACCTAATTGAGAAGGAAGGCTGGGATTTTTAGCCCTAACTGTAGTCTACCATGGAAATATATTTCAAATCAAGTGACTAATAAAACTTGGAGCATATGTTGCAAAGTGATTCCTGTCTTTCTTTTGCTGATAATAAAAAAAAAATCTTCCCTCTTGTTTTTCCCTGCACTGATTGTTTTGCATGTCTTAAAAAGAAATGAAATGAAAAAATAAGGACTTTTTCAAAGAGTGCTTCTGCTTTGATGCTGAGGGAGGGAAAAACAAGCCCAACTCCTGGCCCAAGATGCTCCTGAGAGGGCTGTGTAGTGTGGACTGGTAGCAGCTGTTCCATTAATAAATAATAAGCCTAAGACATAAGAGGCATAAAGTGTGATGATTACCCTAAGTAAACAAAAATCTATTATAAATATACAGCTGTTATGTTTCAGCCATTTTGAAGAGGATAGGGAAACTGTGCAAGAGCATGTAGTAACAGGATAAGAGGGAGTGTCTCCAAATTTACTGACAGAGTAAATTTATATTAGACATGTGAGGGTGGTGAGACACTGGCACAGGTTGCCCAGAGAATCTGTGACTGTCCCATCCCTGGATGTGTCCAAGGCCAGTGAGGTTGGAACAAGATGATCTTTAAGGTACCTTCCAACCCAGGCAATTCTGTGATTTTTTTTTTTTTTTTATCCACCTTTTGAGACCATGTTTACATGGATGCTTCATTCTGGCACGGATCTATCTCACTTTTGTTCAAGATAAATCTGTCCTCTTGAACTCCTGGCGCTTTCCACTGTGATGCAGTTTTTATTCTTAGGGGAGTGTTTTTAGAGATAGATCGGTTCCTTGATCCAGCTTCTGTGCTAGAAGTGGCTCTTGGAGAGATTTCAGCAGTAAATGGGCAAGAGATGGAATAATGCAGGAATTGTGCCCTGGCAATGGGAGACTTGTGTTCAGTTCAAGGCACTGAAAGCACAGCCCCAGCATCTGCAAGTGTAGCTCTGCAGATGGTTGAGTGATGCCTCCTGGGACCTGGAATGCTGCCTGCAGGGTTTGGGTGGGTGAGTGGTTTTGAGTGTTTAGAGGCTTCATCTCCTTCTGGTCTTTCACAAGTCTCTGTCCGTGACTGTATGTGTATGAATAGGTGGCAAGCTTTGTGTCATGTTCCATATTTTTTTAATTGTCCTCATCCCTTTTGGATGGCTTTGTAGCTTTCCTGTGCTGTAGCTCGTTATTGTTTTAATTTTACCTTGTTATTATCGTCTTACTTTGCTTTTTCTTGTGGTGAAAGTGCTGGAAGTCCTTGTGGTGGCAATTTTTCATGTTACTGGCTTCTGGTTTGGTTTTGGGGTTTTTTGTGGAAGCAAGTTTCTTTTTTTCTTTTTCCTTTCCCATTTCACTGTTGTGCATCTACTTTGGAAGATATGGAAATCAGAAAATGCTGGCTACAGTGGTGATTGCTTCCTGATACCAGTGTATGAAGCTTGTAGTAGGAGCAGTGGTTGGATCGTTAAATGTGTTCATGTTGAGAGGTCTCTTGGCAAGAAAAAACTCAGTGTTTGCTGCTGGTTCTACAGGCAAACAAAAAGAGAGTTTCTCTCCTTCTATAGCTTTGAAGCTGTCAGGAAGTATGTTTGCTTGAATTCATAGCAGGGCAATGGCCCCAGGTTGGATGGGAGGGAAGTATTTCTTGATTTCTGGGGCATTCCTTTTTCCCCAAGCAGTTTAAAACTGCTGCTTTCTAATTCCTAATTCATACATCAGCATTATCATCCAGTTAACCTTTATCCAATTAAAATGATTATGTAGCACTGTACTGAGTGCCTGCTTTAATCTTCCAAGTACTGTATGCCTCTGGCTAATAAAAAATCCCACTGATAATCTTTTTTTATAGATGTGTGTTCCTTACAAAAAATACTTCTAGATAGTTGTGGATTAATTATAATCATGGAAATGTTTCAGAATATCTGTCCAATTATTAATGGTTTTATCCACCTTTTCTCCTTATAAGTACACAGGATGTTTTTAATGGTATAAACAGAATTTTAGCTGTTAAATTTTTTTTTTTTTACTTGAGAGGGACAAGATTTTCATTGGAGGGATGTTACTTCAAATTACTAACAGAAAAGTTTGAAAGGTGAGGATTATTTATTTTTAGATTATTTTTTGACTTCTTAAGGCATTGTATTGGTTTTGTATGGCCCAGTTTTTGGTAGAGAGTGGGGGCACAGAGGTGGCTGCTGTGAGAAGCTTCCACTGTGCCTGGCAGAGCCAATCCCTGATGGCTCCAAAGATGGACGTGCTGCTGGGCCAGTTAGCAGTGGTGATAATGCTTCTGTTATAACTTATTTAAGGAGAAAGTAAAACAAAGTTTGTGGCACAGTTTTAATTCTAGTCAGAGAAGAGCAGAATGAGAATATGTGAGACAAACAGCTCTGCAGACACCAAGGTCAGTGGAGAAGGATGGTGAGGAGGTGCTCCAGGTGCTGGAGCTGAGATTCCTTTGCAGGCTGGGGTGAGGACTCTGGTGGAACAGCTGTCTCCCCTTGGAGATCCACGGGGGTGTAGAGATCCAGTGGAGAAGCCCTCACTGGAACGGGTGGATGCCTGGGAGGAGGCTGTGAACCTGTGGGAGACCCTTGGAGAGAGGGGTCCTGTTCCCATGCCAGAGCAGCCTGTCCTTGAAGGACTGTACCCCATGGAAGAGTGACCCACACCTCAGCAGTTTTAGGAGGAATGTTTCCCTGGGATGGACTCACATTGCAACAGTTGACAGAGCGCTGTTGTTTGTGAGATGGACTCACATTGGAGAAGTTAGTGGAGAACTTTCCCATGGGGGAAATTCCATGGTGTAGCATGGGAACAGCTCCTCTCCCAGAGCAGTGTGAAAAGCCACGGGTGATGAACTGACCTGAACCCCCATTCCCTGCCTCCTGTGTGGAAGGAGGGAGGGGTAGGGGGTAAAGTGTTTTTAAGGGCTCATTTTACTTCTCATTATCCTGCTCTGATTTCATTAGTAATAAATTCACCTTTTATCTCAAAGCTGAGCCTGTTTTGCCCATGATGGTATTTAATGAGCGATCTCTCTCCCAGACCTTTGTTAAATTTTCTCCCCTCTGTCCAGCAGCCAAGGGGAGTGAGTGAGTGGCTCTTGTGGGTGCCTGGCATCTGGCTAACATCGATCCACAACAGGCATCTGGCTTAGTGTTGAAACCAAACCAGCACTGGATTTAAGTCCCTAAGATTTTTCCAAATTGTTCTGAATCCTTGTATTGAAAGGGAAACTCTTCCTTCTCTTGAGCTGAGACAGGAGCAGGAGCTTCTACAAGAAAGACACTGTAATGTTTAGAAGATGCATCACAGTATCTCTTAAATGCTAGCTTTGTATTTTGTGAGTGCCAACAGCTGTTGCATATATAAACAGAAAATAACAACACTTATTTGTACAGTAATGACAATATCGTGTTTAATTTTTTTTTCTTCTGCCCAGACATGAATATTGAAACATCAATGCTGGATGTGAGGAAATACTATCCAATATTATCCAATGTAATGTTTCTTTTACCAGCATAGTTTATTTCTGTAAGTATGATTGTAGGATAGAAAAGTACTAATGCCATGGGAATGTAATGATATTCAAGATGTCCCATTCCAGCTTTGTGAAGAAACCACACAATGTTTCCAAGCCAATACAATTTATTTTTTTAAAATTCTTATCCTGAGTCACAGGTTTTCTTGGAGAACAGTAATAATTAGGCATTTATAAACCATCTGATTTGTCCCTTCACTGCTTGTTTCCACTTGGCCTGGGAAGACATCTCTGCCAGAGCTGTGGTCAATAACAGTAATGGCTTCCTTGTAAATTCAGGTTCTGAGGTTTTAAGGCACTCTGAAGATCCTTTAGTATTTTTTTTCTTTTCTTGTTTGAGCCAATTACAAACTTTAAAAAAAAATTATTTTGATGAGTTTCCTCAAACATCTGTAAAGTTTTGCAGGTGATGTTGCTTTTCCAAGCTCCCACACAATTTGACCAGTCTGTACACTCCATTGGACAGGAAAAAAAAAAAATTCATCTAAAAAGCAGGAATTGCATTTATGATTCTAAATAAGGACTCTAAGAGGATTTGATTAGACTACTCTTATTAAAGCTAAACTTGTAATACCATGTAAGTTAATATTTTTTAGTATTTTAGAGGTGATTGTCATAGAAACTAATTTTAAGCTATTGCTGACAGCACATCTGTGGATACGCAAGCGGACAATTACTTGCTTAAGCCTGGAAGATGATTTCTAATATTCTGGAGCCACTTGGATTGGAGCCACTCTTGAGTATGTGTTCTAGCAATTTTGTTCCTTTAACGAAGACATTGCTCTGGTTTGGAGTTTGAAACAACATAGAGGGCTGAGGAGTCTCCCATTTTCAGCCAGGCTTGAAATTCCAGAATGATCCTGCTTTTGCAGCCTTTCAGCTTATACATTTTGAGCTGTTATAGCTTAGGATCTGTAGCCAGATCTGAGATGGTCAGATTTTGCAAGCTGATTTTTTTTAAGAGTTTCTTAGCAGGAGAGATGCTACAGAGTGGTTTGGCACAAGCATTGAGCTCAAGCAGTATACGTGCTGTTGAATAAACAGTCAGTTTTCTCCTCTCCTTCCTCCTCATTTCTTCTCTGCTAAATTTTAGCAGATGTCTGATCTTGCAGCAAGGAAGTTTAGGGAGCTGAAATGGCACAAAGCAAACCCCAGCAAACAGAAAAAGGGCGAGTTTCCTCTTTGATCCTCTCCTCAGATGAGCTGGATTGGTAATGTTGGAGGAGGTGTGAGGGCAGGACTTCTTCTCATGACAGCTGACCAGAGGGTGGCTTTGCTTTGAACAGCCTCTGAAGAGAAGCTTTTTAGATATTTCTAAAAGCATTACATCTTCCTGCTACTTGGTTCTGTGTGTTTTCAGAAGAACACATGCTGTTTATCTCTGAATTTCGCCAGCAAGCTTTCTTGCGCAATAGAAAAAGACAACATGAGCAATTTGAAAGCAGAAAAAGTCCCAATATTATTAGGTCAAAAAGACAGATGTCAAATCAAGTCTGTAATGAAGAGTAGACTACATGTCAATCAGAGATGAAAATGTGGATCCACAGTTTCATTTTAGCAGCAGAAAATATAAGCAGAGAGCAAATGAATTAACAAATACCAGAATCCGTGCAGAAAATGAGAGCAAAGACAGGTGAAAATAAAGAAATGTGGAAAAGGTTGGTATTTTTAGGCAGAATGATGACAGCAGGAAGGACAGAGGAGAATTGAAAAGTGAATGAAAGACTGAGAAATTTGATGTGATTCAGTATCCCTGTAGTGATTATCTGATCTGAAATTTAGGTTTTTTTTGGGTCAGTTGCTGAACAGTTCCACGGATTCCACAGACCTGCCATAAAGATTTGGAGAAAAAGCATATGGACTCTCCATCTCAAAGGCAGAATCCCAGTTGCTGCTGATTTTGCTGTAGCTTTGGTTTCTGCCTGGGTTTAGCAGCTGGACTTACAGGAGGAACATCAGTATCACATGCTGGTTTCTAAGATAAGGATTCTTTGTTGCTGTTTGGCAAACTAAAATATTGCCTTTTTCATAACACAAATGGATTTGTTATTTGCAAAATAATTTATCACATTGTGTAGCTGTGTCAGAATTTCTGGTTTTTGGGGTGTCAGAGGGTCAGCCTGGTGTTTTTCACTAGGCTTCAGCAACAGAGTGGTGCCAAAGTGCTTGCACTGTGCTGGAAATTAAAAACAGAAATCTGTGCAATCCTTACATTGACTTTGCTGCTTAGATTAATCTTTAGAGAAGGAATTTCATTCTAGGTTAATGTTTAACTTTCATGAGTGCTATAGTAAAGCTTATCTCAGTTATCCTGCTAAACAACAGGAACTGCTAAGCCACTGAGCACAGTAAAAGATTGCATCAGAACATAATCCTGAAGATAAGAGCATTTAAAAATTTGATCTGCTTTTTTTTTGATTGTTTCTGAAAGTTTCAAGAGAAGTGTAGGTGTGGTTCTGAGAGGCAAGAAGTAATTTGTCTCCCAGCTTGAGCCAAAGCAGTATGGAATGTTAAAGATTTCTTGTTTGGCTTTTTCAGCAATTTCTAAATCCTTTGAGTCCAGAAGTCCTTGATTTGGATGATCATATTTGATTTATTTATGTTTACTTCAGTCCAATTCAGTGAACTTAATTCTTGTTGGAGAAAGGGTGCCGAAGATCATATTAATTGAAATGTGTTGCTTGCCAGCCTTGCCAGTAAAAAAAGACACATGCAATAAATTACCATAATTTTTTAATATTAAAGTTCTCTCTGGATTTTGAGGAACTGGCTGTTTTGATGATTCTGTGAGTAGGCTGGGAGATCTGCTTGCAAGCTGCAGGGTGCAGAGGGACATGTTCATGGGCATGTTGCAGCTTTGCATCGTTTATACTGGAAAGTAGATGCAGGGTTACAGTCCTTACTCAGTCCTTTGAAATTCATGATCAACACATCTCAGAATATTCATAATTTACTTGGATTTCAGTTTATTCTGATATTCCCTTTGCTCAGTGTGCCTTTGAGCAATTGGAAATTAATATCCTATTTCTGAGAATAAGATCTTAAATATATTGGTGTTTAAGTTTTGCGGGATATGATTTGACTTCATTGCCCCCCAAGAGTGTTCTCTAGGGATTGACATCACTGTGGTCACTGGGAGCAATTTGGAGTGGTTTCTCCATTTGGCAGCCATCCTAATCCTTTTGGGACTGGCCTTTTGTGGAAGGAGGAAACAAATTAAATTTTTCATATTTCAGGTTTCCTTGGAGCTGGATTCAATCTTTCTGTTAGAGAAATTGGTGCCAGGTGATGCCTTAGAGTGACTACCTAGAAGAGAGGCTAGACAAGATAAAGAGAATAAAAATGGACATTTATTAAAGGCCTTCAATAGGTACACCTTGGGCAGTCAGAAGCCTCTGAGAAGCTACACCCAAGATGGAAGATGTTCACAAGTTTTTCATACAGATAAAAGTTTGGTCCATTAATATAAAGGGGTTAATCCTCCAATTACAGCTTCGGGTAATGAAGTAATTTACTCCAAGTTTGTGACTCCATCCCCAAATTCACTGTTGTTACATTTTTTGGGGCCTGAGACAGTAAGGTATCCTTGAGTTTCAGTCCTAGAGAGAAATTGTTTTGTTGGAATATAATGGGAGAACAGTAGCTGGTAGGCTGTGGAGTCTTAAACACTAAAGCAGTACAGGATCTGAAAAATATAAGAGCTAAATCCTAAGGCATCACAGGGTTTCTACTGACTTCAGTGGAGCCTGCAGTGCCAAGTCTCAAAAAATGTTTTGCCGTGTGTGGGAACATACTGCTGGAGGAAGAAAGCTGGCAACAAAATGTTCAGCTTCTTTTTTGGTGGGGAATGGAGCACTAAGAAAGGATGTTCTTAGATTTGCAGGCTTCTGAGCTGCTTCTGGTAAGTGCAAAGATGCCTATGGGCAGCCTGGTGACTGGCAACTTCATGCACATGGAGATTGTTGAGAGCTTCTGTCAGAACCTTTCTCCTTCCTTATGTGTACAAAGCTCAGTAGCCAGCTCCACAGCAGTGTTTCTTACCTGTAATTGGAAAAAATGGGCAATTTTCAGGCTGAATTGTTATCTGTGCAAGGCAATTCTGATTATTCTGGACAAAAAAAGTTATGAGAAAGAATTGGAGAAAAACATTTTTCTGAATATTTGTCAAGGAAGGATTGATTTTATTTCTTTAGAAAGGAAATTGTTTATCTTATCTTTTTCCTTACACTAAATATTCTCAGTGTAAAAACTATAGTCTGTATAATGTGTATCTCATTCACAAGAACAATAATAATGAAAAAACATTGCTGTTTGATTTATAAAGAAAGAAAAATGCAGTGTCATCTTACAGCTGCTCAGGTAATTACTTGTAGGTATCTTGATTGAAGGACATGGAAATACAAGACACTGAATATAGTTCACAAACAGGAAATCAGGAAATGTTACTGCTCTGAATGTTTTCTGCAGATGCCCTCCCTATAGTTCTGTTCTTCATTCTTGCATTCTATTTCTAGTTTTCCTTTTTTTTTTTTTTCTTTTGAGATCAACTTTCATTTTAGAATATCAGGTAGTCCATTTTAAGTGGCAGATTTCCCCAACTTTTTCTGTAGGGCTTTCACTACTGGACTAAATCATACATGGTTTTCTTTTGTCCTAGATGATGGGGTACAATCACAGTTTCAGAAAATGACTTTGTAATGCCACTTCACATTTTTGGGACTAGAGCCTCAAGGTGATTTCGTGAAAAAGGAAATCACAGCCTTGTTTGTCTCTTGGGGCATGCATACAAATGGATCTAGGTTCTTAGATTAATAAATTACCCTTTGGTAATTTATTAATTTATCTGCAGTTAACTCAAGAAAACATAAATTATTTAGAATATGAAAAATCATAATGGGCCTCTTACTTTGTGACAGTTTTTGCATGGCCTCGAAGACAACTTTGACATCAAGTAGGTAATTTTGTAAGCAGTAGAACTTGGAAATAGCTCAAAAGAGAGCAATTTGGTTTTTTCTGGTATATTTTCACAGATTTTCTGCTACAGCTTAGATTCATTTTGTACTGTAATTT
This sequence comes from Zonotrichia leucophrys gambelii, assembly GCF_028769735.1. NCBI lineage: Eukaryota > Metazoa > Chordata > Aves > Passeriformes > Passerellidae > Zonotrichia > Zonotrichia leucophrys. Next base: position 102,115,913 of record NC_088169.1, read on the forward strand.
CCTCAACAAACATAACCAACAACTCAGCCACATATTTTTCTGTTCTATAGAAAGGTGGGAAGTTTATTTCAGTAAGGTTTGTGAAAGTAATTCATGTAGGTAATTTGATGATTTAAAATATGCATATTATAGCCCACTTTCATTAATGTTTTCTTTGAAATTCTGGGGAGACGGAAAAACTTTGTGCATGTAGTGATTTTCACAAAGCAGTTACATTCTTTTTCATGCCTTCAGAATGGTACCCCATCCTTGGGCAGAAACTGCTGGCATAAGATCTGCTTCTTTCCCTGCCAGCCCTTTTTGAAATGTATCATGCTTAAGGTGAAATGCAGCATTTCATATTCATTATGATAATACCACAAAAAGAAAGGTCAGCTGTTGTTTAGCTCTTTGGGGGTTTGTTGTGGAGGGTTTTTGGGTTTATTTCCCCCTTCTTTTTTTTTTTGTTCTCCTCACATTTGATTTTTTAAAAGAATAGTAAGGATTGCTCCTGAGGATCAGCATCAGGTAGCTGAGCCTTTATTGCAGTCACCAGGGTGCTGGTGCAGAATTTTGCTTAAGCATCTTCCTTGTGTATTAGTTGTCTTATGTGGATCACTGGCATTCCCTGTACTGATGTGATTGAGGAGCTCCTGCCAGGAGAGCACAGTGCCTCACCTTCCTTCCACAGACTGTGCTGGTGGAGGGATGGCAGCCTGCAGGAGATCCAGAAAACCATACCCAGGCTCTCTGGCTGCTTCCACTGTCCCCAATGATTGCTTGATTTGGTGCCACAGTGCCTGAGGCAACCCTTTGTCATGGGCTTGATGCTGGCCAAATGCCAGTGGGCCTATGAAAAAATTATTTATTCATTCTCCTTTGCTGTAGTTGAGCAGCAAAGAAGAATGAATAAACTATTTATTTCATTTATTTTAATTTAAAAAAATTCATTTTTTTGAGGGGGGGAAAAATATCAAAGGGTCTCATGAGTTGAGGTAAGGATTGGGAAGAAACACTTTAGGACAGAACAGCCTCAAAACTTTAAAAGGTATAAAGGAAAAAAAGGGAATTAAAAGAGAGTAATGAAAACTAAAGTACACCTTTAGAACACCTTTTCCCTCCACTAACCCTTTTTTCCTTCTCACTTTCAGCAGAGGGAGGCAAAACATGGGTTTTTAGTCAGTTTGTCACTTCTAAAAAAAAAATCTTTCTTCAGTTTGCTTAGGGAGAGGAGTCTCTTTTGCTATGCCATGGGGTCCTTCCCACAGGACACAGTTCTCTGTGAACTTTTCTGTGGGAAGATAGAATGTAAGAAAAAGATGGTGCAAAGGCAATCTCACACCTGAGGAGCTGCAGCTGTACTAATCACCAAAAGATTAGGAACAGGCTGCCCTTAACAGGCCACAGCTGTGTTCAGTGAGGATGAGTGCTATGAAAGAGTGGGTTACCTGGGTGAGGAGAGAGATGGAGTTTGTTGGCTGTGCTGTGGAGGAGTCGGTGCTGTGAGGAGATGCCCTTGAGAAATCACCAGGAAGGTATGGAACTTTTGCAATAAGATGACAACACTTTTCCAGTGTGGTTTTCCAGCTCTAATTTTCATGAGTAGTAGTCCTGCCTGAACCAGCTGTAATGTGGGTCCCTCCCGTGGGCAAAGCAGTCTTCCCACAGCTGTTTTCATGGGGCACAGTCTCTCAGGGATGAGCTGTTCTAGTATAAAAGCAAAGGTCCCCTTCCTCTATGTCTGGAAGCAAGGGTTCCTTCTCTGTCTCTGTTCCAGAGTCTCACTAGATCACAGCTTCTCAACATCCATCTGCTCCAGTGTGAGTGCCTTTTTTTCGTGGGCTCTAAGTAAATCCTGCATCCCCCCCCTGCACTTCATGAATTCCAGGGAAACAGTTTGTTGTATTATAGTCCCCACCATGGCTTACAGAAGAATTTCAGCTCCAGTGCTCTGAGCACCTCCTCTTCCCCCTCTGTCTTTTGCACCGACCTTAGCGTCGCCATATTGTTCTCCTCACATGAATGTCGCCATGTTGTTCTCCTCACGTGTCTTCACCTTTTCCTTTTCTCTGACTCGGGAGAGAATTGGGTCTGTAGGTTCGTTTGTTCTCAAGTTCTATCAATTGAAAAATTTTTATAGAGTTCTGGGCTCCACACTGGGGAGTTGTTCCCCATGACTCTCACTGCTGGTCACATGGTTTATATTGGGCCAGCCAATATCGCAATCATCAGAGCCTTTAGGGATTGGCTCTGCTGGACAGAGTAGAATTTTTTGAGGAGCTTCTTCTCCAGAAGCAGCCTCTATGGTTTTTGCTTCACCCCTGCTGAAAGCCAGATTAACCTATCACACCCTTAGAGAGGGAAGTGGGCAGATACAATATTGTATCCTGCCTAAACAAGGAGATTTTTATTATTGTTGTTGATTTTTATTATTGTTTTAAAATTACTTCTGGCTGCTTTTCCCCTTTCCCCTCCACCTCCTTTCTGGGAGGACAATAGTCCTTGTCCTTTGCACGTAATCTATTACTTAGAAATAAAAATACCCTGTTAGCTTGATTAGCTATTATTCTCTCTCACTACTCAAATATTTAACCTTATTCATGCAGAAATTTAATTCAAAAGTGGAAGCACAGAAGCAAAAAAAAAGACAAAAAATACCAACACCCCAAACCCCAAACTGTTAATTGCTTCTGGTGATGCTGTAGAGTAGGAGGCAGATGAGGTTTCATCTCAAGGAGTGTGAATGTGTTAACAGGCTAGTGGTGACATGAAGAAGTGGACTTTGTTGACTGTGAATAAAATACTTTGCCTGTGGAAAAGTAGAATTACTTGTTGTGCTTAAAGTGGACAGGGAAGCAGCTTAGAAGAGACTATAAGTCCAGCCCTGTTTACTCTGAGGTTTTACGGTACAAAAAGCTGGATATCCTCTACAATTACACAAGAGAGGCTTTAGAAAACCTCTTTCTGTGTGGTAAACAGAAAATTCTTGGCAAGGCTCAAGTTTTGGTTTGGTTTTCTTACTGCATACAGATATTTGTGCTATGAAATCAAGCACTTGAAAAGCAGTGAGGTGGGTATGTTTGACCGTGCATCCTTATTTCTGCTTTCATAGGCTTCTGCCTTCCCCATATGCAGGAAAAAAAGTTGAGAGAAAGCCAACTGAGAGTTTTCAGTTTATGGAGTCCGGTGCGTGGATTAGGGTTGAGCCGGCTGCCTCGTGGCTGGCAGCCTTTCTGAACACTTGAATTGCAGATGAAGGGGGAGTCTTGCATGAAATTCCAGATGAAAGCACATTAGGGAATTTTAAGAGAAGAGATCATGTTTGTATGAAGTTTCATCAGGTGAACCAACCCAATTGGTCAGTGCACTAAAACCAGCTCATGTTTCTAGGTCTCTCAATACCCAAGGCAATTGGAATGATGTATCAGGATGTTGAATGTACTCTGCTCACAGAGAAAAGCCCTAAGTGCTTGTTGTCATGACCAGGAGTAAAAATTGCAGCAACATTTTGGTCTCTGACCCCATCTCCCCCTGGTCTGTGGCTAATGCCTAGAAGGTTCTTCATCTGCCATCTCACTCTCACCCATACACTCACACCTGTGTGTTTAGTTTTGCTTTGCTTTCCTTTCCATAGGATAAGATCAGAAAAGAAGGAAACTAGTTGGAGTGTTGAAATGTTTGCTGACTTTGCATGCCTAGAGAAAAAAGGAAGAGGACTAAAGGCAAGAGGACAGCATTTGTGTCTTTGCGTTGAACTTAGGAGTCTGAGTGGGCAGAGAGATTGGAAATGAGAACTGAAAAAATGCCAGGATGAGTTGACTGGAGAGGCAAGAGTTGGGGTGAAAGGAACTGAAATCTGGGTGAGTTTTGTGGCAGGAAACTCTTGAAGAGCGACTCTGTGTAACAGTGAAGCAGCTAAGATGTTGGAAAGAAGCGGGATTTATTAGATGGGCCTAAAGAAGTACTTAAAATAGTAATATGTGAAACTACTAAGTGAGGCTGAGGATTGACTCCGTTAGCTAGTGAGGCTGGAGCTATTAAATTTGAAATGACGTTATGAATGGATACAAGAGGATGTGGCTGAAGATACAAAGTAGTGTGTCGCTGGAAATTTGTCCTCAGGATATAATTAATAGAAAAAATTCCTTGGCTCATTTGGAAGACATTCAACCTGGGATTATTTATTTATCCTAAGTAAGAAGGTGTGGGTTTTAGGTTAGGAATTGATTACTGTTAAACTTTTTTCTTTAAAACTGTGAAGTTAAAAGGCTGTATTCATACACTTCCCAAGTGGCTGCTGGAAATTACTGCAAATACCTGAAATGTTATACTGATAACCCTGTAGCAGTAGATGCCTGGAACTTGTGGTGCAGGGGCAGAGCTGTTCCTTCTTGGTTTCCTTGCTATTTCTCATGTTGGCTTATGGCAGAGAATTTCAAAACAGCTCCAATGCTGCTAATGTTGGGTTTGACTCTCATAATTCTCTTTGAGCAAGTAAAGGCTTTTCTTGGGTTACGGAGAGTGACAGGAGAAGTTTGGGTGCCAGGTTCAGCCAGCCCTGTAGCCTTCCTTTGGTGTGCAGAAGGGCCTGATGGCCGAGGAAGCCTGGAGCAGGTGGGTGAGTCAGACATGGCAGGACACAGCTGAAGCCACGGAGATGTGGAAGAGAAGGAAGGGTGTTCTGCTGGTGATGGGAGTGCTCTGGATCAGAAGGGTGATGGTTCCTGGGCAGGGGGCTGCCACAGGGAAAGCCATGGAGCTACTGTAATGTGGAATAGTTTTAAAAACCAGGAATAAATTAGGATATTTTACATGAGACATTTAGTAACTTTATTCTGCATATAGCTGTCTATTTTCTGGACACAGACTGAGAACAGGACTCTTCTTTTAGGGTTGATGGTGCTTGTGTCATGGCTACTCATGTGACACCACTCCTGCTGTTGCTAATTTGGGACTCTGCATTGTTGCTGCTTCCCAAGTTGTAGGTTGGAAAGCTTGCAGAGACACTGTGCATGGGCATACAGAAATATTTATCCTATGTTTCCTCTTCATGGATGTGCAAGCAGTTGGAAATGAATGTAGCATGTCTGCTTGTTGCTGCTCTTCAGCTCCTCAATGCAAAATTCTGGGAAGCAGAAACTTTATAGATTCTATACATATTTTAGAAAGGAATAGAAATAGCCTCTTTCAGTGCCCAGTTACCATCTGGGTGAAGCATCTTTTCCCAATACCCAATCTAAACCTTCCTTGACTCAGCTTCATGCTGTTCCTACTGGTCAGTGTTTGTCCCACTATGTCCCCTTTTTAATTAATTTCATTGGGACTTAAAAATATTTTCCCCAAGTTGAATCTCTCTTGCCTATGATAGCAGTTGGTAAATATTTTCTCTCTATCTCAACCCAAAAGCTTTCTCAGCCCATTTTATCTGCTTTTAATAAGGACATCTACATTTTAGTCCTAAATCTATGTGGCATCAAAGCTGGTAGTGGTAAACATGAGTTTTAGCAAGATTATATTAAATTCTGAATAGTCTGGGTGGCTTTTTAGATTTTTTTCCCGCAGTTAGTATATAAGGAGACTTGCTAATGGAAATGGAAGGAAATGAAAATGTAGCTGTAACTCTTGATTGCCAGTTAAATTTTCTAGATTACATTGATCTCTGTTTTCTTCACTGTTTCTTTTAAGATGAATTAATGGAACTTCTCTACATCCAGTTACAATAATGTTGAAAGTTTGGTTATCTTGCAACTTTCTAGCTCTGTTTTACACTGACACTGTAGAAGGAGCTCATTAGGGACACTATAAATAAATATGAGGCTCATTTTTCTGTGCCACTAAGTAGGTCCCACTTCAATTCAGAGCAAATACATTATGTAAGTCTAGTGAGGGGAGCTCTCCTTGGCACATAAATCGGCATTAACCTATTGTTAATGAAATTCAAAGGCTGTTTTCTCTCCTAAAGGGTGGACTGGGCTTTGTATGAGCTGTCAGTGGAAATTAGGAGTTTGGTAATTGATGTAGTAACAAAAGAAGAGGTTTGTTTGTGTTTCGTTGTCCTTGTGTACTTTTGACAAATACTGCTAACTACTTAGCATTTGGTCCCCTTTACTAACCAGCAGTTAAAATTGTGGTTTTGGGTAATAGTAAAAATAAAAACTAATATATGAACTTATTTTTCCAACTAATATTATTCTTTCATTGAGGCCCTACAGTAATAATGCACTCTTACTCTTTAGAAATCATCTCAGGAAAGCAACTTCATCAAATTCATCTCAGGAAAGCAACTAAGTGTATCTTTGTTCTTGTGGCTAAGAATTTTATCTCTGTCACTTTAAAGCTATGTACGCATTCATGTGGGTAAATAAATTATCTTTTTGGTCTTAATTTCCTTTTTTAAACATTCCAGTCTATCCATTTTGCAATTTCCTTAGTAGTCTTCATTTAAGGCATTTATTTCCACTGCCAATGACAGGTGACACTTAACCCTGGGTCCCTGATAAGAACATGTCAGTGGACACTGACGTATCAAGCACATGGCTTGTGACAGCATGCAGCATTATCTAACCAGGGGTTCTAATCACATAAGTGTGACATTTGTAGAGGCTTGAACTGGTAGAGTTCAGCATAGCAATGCTAAAGGAAGTACCCAAAGAAGAACAAATCTTCCTCTTGCATTATGCATGTTAGCTCTTGAGACAGCTATGGAGCCTTGCAGGGTAATATTTACACAGCAGTTAAAGTGTGAGGTTTCCTGCTAATCCATTTTGGCAGTGCTGTTACAGGAATCATGAGCATGTGCAAAGACTTTCCCTTTGAATTTGCCGTATCTGGAAGCACTGATGGAGCAGGGGGAGCAGCAAGTTCCTCTGGAGCCACTTTCTGCAAGCAGTGTGAAAATGGGCAGTGTTGGTAATGTGGATGATGACCATCAGCCTTGGCCACCTGCTGACAAAAGGAAGAAAGTAAAGCTTCAGTCTTCTGAGTGTAGGAAACTTTCACACTTTGTAGTTCTGCCTGTGGGCTTTCTTGAGGTCCCTGTATCTTGTGTGCTGGGTCAACATCCCAGGCTGCACCTTCAGCTTCTGTATTTCTTCAGCCATCAGTTGGAGTGAACTGAGGGTGCTGCTGAAACTGGCAAAGATCTGACAGATGTGTTCTATGGAGGGGCTTGACAGCTGGCCTGCAAGCAAAGATGAGGTAACAGAAGAAATAACAGTTTCTGATTTTCAAGTGTATCCATAGCAAGGAAGAAGACAGGGCCATCAGCGTGGAAACAGATTAGAAAAGATACATGAAAATTTTTGTAAGCTAGACTACGTGCCTAAGTAGATGTGTATATGTGCCTTATTACATTTCTGTAAAACTATTGCCAATTATATTGACACTAATTGCTTTGCACCAATGCATACAATAAGTTATTGTGATGTAGTTAATGACTTAAGATCATGCTTTGTTAAGATTGTATAAGCTGAAAAACATGCAGAATAAAAACTTTTCTTCTTGGACCCTGATCACGTGTATGTCATTCAGTGACAGTATTCTATGAAGAATATGCACAAGGAAAGAAGTATCTGATTAATAAATTTTATTTTTGAATAGAAGGCAGGATTGATATTCAAGCTCTTTAGCATAAAGTGCATTGTTTAGTAGGCAGTGTTTCTTTCTGTAGTTATTTCTGTGGCATTGTTACTGTATCTGCCCTTGTTTTGTGCATTAAGCTGTTGATACGGTTCAACTTTAAAATTGTAACAGCCCCTTCATATCTCTTAATTAAAGTAAGAAATTATTTCCAATTATTTCCAGTTATGCTTTGATTGCTTTCTGGTTGTTCCCTTGTGTATGTATGGACCAGGCCACATTCATTTAAAGACCACTGATCTCAAATTTGAGAAGGCTGTACTGTCATTTGTTATCATCTTTTAAAGTTCAAGACTTTAGCTGAAGCTGCTTTCTTCATTTTGCCATCATTATATTTTAAACCTCCAGTCAGGGGAGTGCCAGGAGGCACTGCCTCTCAGATGCCATGACCTCAGTGGAGATCCATGATTGAGACAAATCTTTTTTATTTGAGGTGTGGCTGTCAAGATTCTTAGAGTACTTTTCCACCAGTTTTGGACTTAACCTAGTTTTCTTTTTTTGGAATTATGTTACTTCTCTGCAGGATGTTTTTGGAGCATCTCCAGTTACTTCAGACTTGTTCCTATTTCTGTTTTTCTTTTCCATTGGTAGGTATGAGTAGACAGTGGTTTTCAGAGCACTTAAATCCTCAGATCTCACACAGCTGGGAATTGGTAAGGATTGCTTGAGGAAAGGCAAAGGAAAATTAGTACCTTCTGAGTTTCATGTTAGGGCTGGTAGATTGCCAATTTGAAAAATGTTAAGTGAGGGCTATAGGCTGTGTTAGAGTAGAAAAAGGGGCTAGGATAAAGGGACTGAGTGGGATAAAAAGCCAAAGTTGTGGTTTGCCAATAAATTCATCAGCAAGTTTGCTGGTGTGATGGTTGTGGGTGTAGAAGTGTATTGTGGTATTAAAGCAGACAGAATTTTGATCTCAGCAATTTAGAAATTGGTAATGTAGACCTAAATATTAATAACTTTTTAAACAGACTTTAAGTACTAGGCAGACTGCAGCAGGCAGGAATTATGATGTTTGTTAAAATGGTTGAGATGAACATAAAGGCATGTATGCTATTAAGTTTAGTTGTATGGAGAATATGCCATGTATATGGAGTTTTGCCTAGACATAGAGGAGAAGATATTTAACCTATGATTAGCTGATCTTTAACTTAGTCAAATATAACTGGGCAAGTTATAGTTTTGACATTCAGCTGTTACCACCATAATTTTCTGACCTGGCTGCATGTTTTTACTGATGAACAGACACACCAGCTTTCCAGATAGATGCACACCATGACATAAATATTTTACACAGCAGAAGAGAGAGAAGATGAATATTGCGTTGTTACAAATGTGTTACAGTGACCCAGAGTACATACTTGTGATAACATTTGTCTTTTTCTCTCATTTTAATGCTAGGTGTACCCTGAATTGCAAATCACCAATGTCGTGGAAGCCAACCAGCCAGCTACAATACAGAACTGGTGCAAGAGGGGATGGAAGCAGTGCAATGGTCACCCCCATATCGTGGTTCCCTACAGGTGTCTGGGTGAGTGACTCAGTTTTAGTCTGTTTTTTCTGCTCTATTGTTTTCAATCCCTTCATAAGAAAGACAGAGAATCTACATCAATGTGTTCTATACCTCAGTATTATTGTATTTTCTGAAGGGAGTTTTGTCCAGCTGTTCAGTCCTTTGGAACTGCGTTATCTAGAAAGAAAGTACTCCTGCTCTTCCCTAATTCAATCCTTCTTTTTTCACATTAATTTTTGAATATCTAGTACTGGGACTCTTACCATGAAAGACTGTGGGAATCTGTATTTGTTGAAACAAAAGAAAAGATACTTTATACATTCCCCCATTTTATCCTTCAATGTTATTTTTGTAGCAGTTGCTTGCTGTTCTCTCCTGTGTCCTTGGTGCTTTAAATCAATTAAAAGGGATGTTTTGGCCCTCGTTTTTTTTGCTAACCTTTACTTTCATCTGCATTAGAAAACAGAATTGTTGATTTGCTGTTTTCATTAACATTCTAGGCATGACATTTTCTTGATATTATTCCATATTTAAGTATGTTGCTTTACCACTGCCATTTGAACTGTGATTAGTGCTGGAGTTCAGAGTTGGAACTTGCTTTTCTAGTAAGCCAGGACAGCTAAAAGGCATGGAAACCAACTCAGACCAGTTATTCCATGAAACAAATAATGAAAGAAATTTTTTAAAAATATGCGATGTTTCTAGAAATTTTGTTCATTTGTGTAGAGTAGGTAAAACACAGGGCACAATCTGCCCTTAGCAAAGCTGGGACTGAAGAGGATTTAGCAGAAATGCTCAAAAGTGCCAAAACAGCAGGTGTATAAAATCTGTGCTACATATCAGGGAAATTTTCTTACTTGGCAAAGTTTATAGATCTGATGATTGCACAGATGTAAAATCAGTGTTTCTAAACCTGCAGTATATCATTGTTGGTGCTATTAAGGCTCTACAGGACTAGTTTATTCTGAGCAAAAGTCCTCCAGCAGAACCCAAATTCAAGACTTTTGCTGAGGAGAAGAACCTGTCTCTAGGAATTACGGATTCTGATTCTGGGAAGGAACCTGCTGACCTTTGTCTTTTTCCAGGCATGAGCTGAGTTGGTTGGCTCCCCCACAAGCTTTACTGCTAAAAGGAACATGCTTTTTTACCCATTTGTTGCTGTGTTTTCTGTAGTTTTTTATAGTCAGGATAGAAACATTAGCTTGTAGTCTCAATGAATGTCTAAAGCCAGATGAGCAACTTGTCAGAGATGAGGCAGAGCTGCAGTCTCACCTAGAACACATCACAATATGTTTCATCAGACTCCATGAGAGTGCACTTGCACTAATTAGAGATACAGCAGAAGAACATCAGACTAGCAGAACTATAAAAACAAAATTTTATTATTTATTTTATTGTCACCACAAGCAAAGCTCTGAGTTAAGGCTTAGGACTTAGCCTCAGGACTCTCTATCCTTATGTAGATTTGGTCAGAGCCCTGGAGGTTTTACAGCCTAATTTAAGCAAAATGACAATGGCATCTTAAGAGCAAATGAATATAAATTGGCTATGAATACATTTAGTCTACAATTATAAGGAAGTATCTGGAAGCATAATAGGGCCTCCAACAGTCATCTGGTTAAGGAGTAAGAAGTCTAATTACATGGAAGGAAGTTCATAAATTTGTGGACAGGACTATATGCAGTTCCTTGCAGGAGTGAGGAACTGGATTTGGACTTTTAGGGTGCCTTCCCTGAGTTGCAGTTTAGAAAGAAAAATCGTTGCAAGGTGTGTGGTTGTTACCTTAGGTAGCAGGGTTCGGATGCGAAGATTTTAAAGATGTTTAAGCACTTCATTTCCATTAGCCCTTAGCCCTCTATTTTTATTTTAAAATCCCCACATACACTATTTTTTTCTGATTTCCTTGTAATTGAGCCTTATGTAGTTGTGTCTGACACATTGTGTTTGTTATCATTTTCAAATGCTGACATTCATCTTTTGACCCTGACTAGAATAAACCCTAGATACTGATGTTCCCAAGACTCTACTGGGGGATAGATAGGTGGCCACATAATTACTTCCTCTGGAGGAAAAATGATGGCAGCCACCATAATCTGCAATTTTTCCATCAACCAGCCCTCTGTTTGTTGTGTACCATGTCTGTCTTGGAATGCTTTCTCTTAAATCATGTTTTTGTACAGAACTAAGGAGTCCAGAGAACTTTTAAAATTTTTTCTCTCCTCCTAGTATTTCTTCAATATTAAAAGATAATTTTCTAAAACGTTGCATCTTGCCTGTCAGGTGTGTGTGTGCCTCAGCTATTCTTAGTGTGGTAGCTGTTGGTGGACATTGCCGGAAGTTGGGCATTGCCTGTGCCCATTCCTCTGTAATTTTACTGCAAATAGACCCTTGCCCTAGACCACTGTTAAATCCATCTGGTCAGAATTAAGATACCAACAGAAAGTTTGTCAGCTGTGGGCAGCTGATTGCAGGGTTGAGTCTTAATTTTGCATTGCTCTGAGGATACTTACTAGCCCAGTAATTTCTTCCATTTTGACAGTATTTTTCACAGTTGAGAAGCAGCAAGTGACAGAAATCTGGCTGCTTTCAGGCCAGAGCATCTTTGATGTACAGTCTGCTTGCATCATAATCTTCAGCCAAGACTTTCAAATGTGTAGAGCCCATTTCATTACAGCCCTTGCCTGCTCCAGGAGTTTATCTTTGAGACTTGTGCAGGGCAGTAGTTTCAGCAGTTCTTTGTAGCTGCGTATTTCAGTAACATCTATCAGATTTACTAGATTACACAGCTTCATATTTTCTTAAGAGAATGCAACTAAAGCATAAAATCAGTGGTTTAAACAAGACAAAATGAAAGCCCCTTATTTGAGTCAGCCATGTGTCTTTGCATTGACCACAGAAACATTCCCTAAAAATGTTCTAATTTGATCTAATCTTAAAGAGTTAAATTACGTGAGGACTGTGGTGATTGACATAGAGCCACAAATGTGTTTGGGTACGCAGCAAAGATGAGGAGCTGTGGGATGTGCTGGTGGAAGAGTGAAGATCTGCAGAATTCCCTTCTCCTGGTGTCAGGTGTGTGTGCCACCCTAGTGCCTGCACCACTTGCTGTGTGGCACAGCTTGCAGGGTTGCTGCAGACAGTGTCAAGAAACCAATGATTTCTTCTTTGCTTTACAGAAACTGTTTTTGGGGAAAATACCATGGCTGCCAAGCTGGCCATGTAAGTGTTGGTGGGAGCTCTGCTGGTGGTCACAGCAGGAGGGCAGGATTTCTGCCACTGTTGGGGCAGTGTGGGCAATAAGCATTTCTAGTTTGCACTTTCTCCTCTCTCTTCACTGCTTGCCAAGGAAAAGCAGTTGGTGAATTTGTGCAGTGTGGCTGTGAAATGAAGTGGTTCACTCCATGTTCCTTGCTGATTGTGGGAGTAGGCATCCTTATCCCAGAGATTTAAATCTTTTAATACTTGGATAAATGTGTGGCCATGAGTTTCTGAATAGATGACATTTCATTTTGTGTTGGTGGAATACATCCTGAACCCTGGATAGAGATGAGAAGCTCAGTTATGTGGGTGTTTGTGGATCATTATGTGAGCATGGCATACAGGATATAGCAAGGTGTGAAACGGGGGAATTACAGATTAACTGTGCTGTGTAAAGTGCATGATCAGGAGTGGCTCTGCCTCATTATCCCATTAATGTATGCTGCTGAACACTGCATTCACAGTGTTGGAAAGATCCAGATGTGTTGGAATCTCATTATATATACAGTCTGTGCCAATCAGAATGTGATTACTTGCAGTCATTTGTTAATAAACAAGTAGATTAGGTGTCCTGGTTTGGGGCAAATTTGGGAGAGAACCTCTGAAGAGGTTCCTCTAGAAAACAGATTCAAGTGGCCTCTCTCCCAACCAGTTTGGGAAAATGTTTTCTTGGAGAAAAGTGGAATAAAACTGTTTATTTAACAGGCAAAGCATTCACCAACACAAAAAAAAATTAACAATATTAAACAATAAAACTTGTTGCCACTCCAAAAGAGATGACAGACTCAGGAAGTCCCTTTGTGGGCTGTAGCTCAGCTCACTCAGTCTCTGATCAGTCCCTCTGGTGCTGGAAATGCCGCAGCCCAGGCCCAACCCAGTGGGCCCCAGGTGTGAGCTGCTGGTGCTCTGGTGGTGTTCAGTGCAGAGCAGGTTTAAATAGGTCCAAATAAAAATAAATGTCCAGGGAACTTCTCTGCCTCAGTTAGCTAAAAACTAATTAAGAGTAAAGGAGAGTTCTGTCCCACCATGTGTCCATCCACAGACAACACAGTCCAGGAGCAGGATGTGGAGGAGTGAGTGCAATTTCTGAAAACAAGCTGTGCACTCTTCTTTCCCCTCCCCTCTCAGAACCAATCTTAAAGGTGCAAAACTTATTTCTGGGCTAAACAGGTGAATGGGGATATGAACACCATAAAGTTACTCCAGCACATTAGGTTATATGAAAAGTACATTTTGCTGCTTGGTTATGTAGTGAAAAACTGGCTTCTGCACCTGTTTTTCAAAACTGTCATTGAAAATGTTTTTTAACTTTTCAGGGCTTTATTACTTGAGCTTACAGGGCTTTATTACTCTAGAAGTTTGTGAAGTTGTCATCTTGCTGAAGTGTCTTGGTTTGAAAGATAGGTGTCTGCCAAGGAAGGTGGGAACCTCCCTTGGAATATGAACCCCTTCCCTCCAAATTATTGTAACTTTGAAGTTAGAGGGCTTTCAGGCAAAGATATTGGAAAAGGAATTGCAGTTCTTTACTTATGTATACATCTATATTTATAACAAGGCAAATAAACAGCAGCGACAACAAACAAAACCCAGATAATCAGTACCAGCCGTCTCTCGTCTGTTGAGCGCTTTCCCCTTGGGTGCAGTTCCGGTCACGGCCAGCAGGGGCGCTGCTGGCTCCCGGCCGGGCAAGGCAGGTGCGATGATTCCCCCGAGCCTGCAGGGGGCGCTGTGGGGCGGGCTCGGCCATTCCTCCCTGTGGTAATGGCTGGTGGGTTGGCAGGAGAGAGAGGAAAGGGGATTCCTGTACAAACTCACCTCAGGAAGCCGATCCCTGTGCCCTTCCAGATGGGAAAATGGGCTGGAATGGCAGAGATGGGCACACACTGGCTGACAAACAAAATGTAGCAGAAACTCTCAGCCCTGTCAGGAGCCCTGGAGTGTCCTTTTGGGCACCTGATGTTGAGGTAAAGTGTTGCAAAAAAGCCTAAGGCAGCAGCAGAAAACAGTGGGGCTGGGCAGCTGCAGCTGGGTTTCTGCAAGCAGCTGGGAGATGCCTTCTGGGAAGGGGAAGTAGTTTGGGGTCCCGGGTTTTCCCCTGAGCAGATGATGAGGGGCCTTTCCCATGAGAAAAAGGGTGCCAAAAAGGTCCCAGTTCAATAGTCGCTCTTACAAGTAAAGGCTCACCCAGGGTAAGGAAGAAACACTAAAGGGTTGGACTGGTCGGTGGCAGCGAATTCTCCCCGTGGTAGCAGCAACTCGACAGTTCCCTTCTGATCCTGAGAGAGAGAGAGCAAGGAGCTTGAGCCCAGTACCTGACCCCCAGCCAAAGTCTTATGTTATCTCTATGTGAGAAACAACTGCTCATTTTGAAAATTTAAAAAGATTTATTAAACCTTAACAAAAATACAACAAAGGACTACCTAAGGAAAAAGCTGCAGCGCTGGAAACTGTCCCTCATGGATACCACATGGCCAGTTCATCTTCAAGATGGATGCTCAGTCTTTTATACCCCTGGGGGTTGCATCAGCCAGCCCAGCCCTCCCAAAGTCTGTCACTCAGCTCTTCTTTGCCATTTATCAGTGGAGATTGCTCTCTTGTGACTCGATTGGAGGTCAGGTGTTGCCGTGCTGCACCCCCTGAGCAACCCCTGAGCTTTTCCATTCCCCCTGCCCCATGCCAGGGACACCTGTGCAGCTTCTTTGTGCCTGTCCTGGACAGCCCCGGCTGTGTGATGGCAGCAACACAGGGGGAAAGGAACTGTGGGGAGAGCAGAGGGCATCTGAACTGCAGTAACATAACTGTACATCACTAAAGCTTTTCCTAATGTTTGCACAATAGTTACCTTTTAATTGCAAGAGCCAATCATCTCATTATCCATCTATAACATTTACCCTTCCAAAGAGAAAACCTCCCCTGACTGAGAGGCCAGCTGTACTCTTCCCCCTTCCTCCCCTTCCCAACCACATCTTTTGCCTCTTAAGTACTGGTCTTTGTAGTCTCTTAGTCAACAAATGGGACAAAATTGCCTGAGAGAAAGGAAAAAAAAACAAAACAGGAAAACTCCTAACCTTCGACCTGATGTCGGAAGAAAAGGTACACTCAAGTTTTGATATGCATGCCTAGCCAATTATATCAAAGAAAACACCAAGGTTATGCCTGGAATGGATAATTTAAAGAGAGAGATATGTAATTGGCAGTTCTCCTAGTGGTAGTTCTTCTAAAATTACTTGCTGTTTTAATGGTGGATGTTTTTCACACAAGAATGTGAAGTGCCTGTGTATTTCTGTACATGGCAAAACTTGCTGGTTTTACCCCCTCTGAACTCACATTGCACCTGTTTGTATTGCATTGACAATACAAATTCTCCTGTGAGTTGTTGGAAACACTTTCCACTGGCTTTTTTGTGCAGTGCCTAATTAACAGAAAGACATTAAATAATTGTCCCAGAATTTTTCTGTCCCTGTTAGTTTAGCTTTTCACCTCCAGCTTGCCTCAGTCTTCATTCAGCCATGTGAGTGATGCAGACAAGCCTCACACCACACTGTTCCTAAAATAAAAGAAATTCCCTTGGTTTCAGCCTACACAACTACAACATGTCTAGTTTTTCTGGCAACACTAGCTGACAGGAAGCAGAGGAGTCACTGATCATTCAGATAAACTGTTATAGTTGAGCAATTTAATGGTTGGCTCTCACAATTAAGAGGTAGATATTATGTGTATGTTAAGATGCATAGTGATGATATGTCCCCCATAGTCCTCTTTCCCCTCCCCCTCGTAATAGCCTCAGTAGTCAAGACATTTAGAGAAATTCTCCACCAACAGACAGCAGAGAAGGTGTTGACTGAGAAAACTTTGGGAAGTTTAAAAGGCAGAGCATCCATTTTGTAGGGGAGCAGGAGGCTGGTAGTCATGGGGGGCAGGGCTCATAGAGCTACAATTTTTGCTTATTCAGTCTTTTGTAATATTTTTTGTTCAGGTTTAATAAACCTTTAAAATTTTTAAAAGTGAGCAGTTGTTTCTCACATAAACAATAACAAATTTATTGGTTTATTATAATTCTAAGAAGGTCCTTGCCTCATGGTTTATAACTGTGTCATTTCAAGTATTTTCTTGTCAAAGCAGGACTGTATAAACCATTTGAAGTGGCCTTTAACATGTTTCAGGGACAAAATCCCATCAGCCCGACAATGAGGTAGGGAGCTGGCAGAGAAACCCTGAATAAGAGCACCCTCCAGCAGCACAAAAACTTTCCCAGGCAGTCACAACTCTGTTTCTGGATGCTTCCACCTCTTCACTTGAGCCAAACATTGGTTCAGCTGTTGGGTTAGCCAGATTGTAGCTGAAGGCATAGAAACACTGAAGTGCAGAGATAAAACAAAATTAACATTCTGCTGAATATCAGAATGTACTTTTATATATGACTAATGTAAAACATCTAATTTTTGTCTAGTAAGACCAGAAGAAGAAAGAATTCTGAATTTGTGTATTTGTGTGCATTCTTGGGGTGTACATATGTTTTACTTGTTTGCTGGTTGCGGTAAGGTTTTAATAAGAACAGGTCACAACAAAAAACTTCTGGAGATCTCGAACATCACAGCTCTGCAGATCTACTCCTAAAGTAGTAAAATAATTTCTTATCTATAAGGATTGAAAACTTTATGCTTATTTGTCTCTTTATAATGGACTAAGGAAACCAAAACAAGTAGTGTATATACTTAAGCAACAGCTCACAGGAAGTGATCACAAGTATGTGAGCCTTCTTCATAGGCAGCATTACACGTTGTAGTAAACCAGTCTGTGTTTAGGAGCTTAAGAAGGAAAAACAGTTTTCCTTCTTGAATGATGACTAAAGCTGGTTGGACTAAGTTTTCTGTCACTTGTAACTGTGCCCAGCATGAAGTATCAGGGACTAATAGCAGGTGTTCCTGCTTTTTGCGCAGTGCTTTATATAAGAAGAATTACCCTGAAAAAGTAGTGCTAAAAGACTATTAGTAAGGTTAAAAAGAGCTCAAAAGTGGGAAAAAGGGGAAGTTAAGGTGCCTCTCTGATCATAGTCTGACCCTTCCTGTGCAGAGGGTTCCAGGGAGGCTGTGGCTGTGGGGCTGCTCTGTCTGCCTGCCCTGTTCCACTGTGGGTGCTTGAATGAGCTATTCTGTGTTTCTTTCCTGGTCCAGCCTCTCCCATGCCCAAGTTATTGTTCACCACTCAGATCCTGCCCAAAGAACTAATTTTCCTCTCTGAAGTTTCTCTAATATTACCCAAACACTTCAGAGATCATAGGTTTCATTTCATAAATGTCATAAGGGAGAAGGGTGTCATCCTTAATTTGTATTTGAAAGCTGGAGAGAAGCTTAAAAACCATAAGTATCTGTTGATAGTTGGGCTCCAAATTGTAAAATGCTTGAAACAGTCTCAATGTGTATGTGAGTGTATGTACCCAAGGAGTCTTTATGAAACATGTACCTTTGGTTTTGATGGATGGATGCGTTCATACACACAGAGCCTGTGAGTCATGCATGAACCTGCTGTGTAAGTTCCATGCCCTTGTTCATTGTACACATCCAGTTTTTGAAACACACAGAGCAGGAAGTTTTTATCCAAATATCTTTGTAATGCTACACACCTGACGGATCTTTTTTTTTTGCACTTTCCTTCAACCTAAAGAACTTAATTTTGTAGTGGGAGCATCCTGTTAATTAGTGTGTTGTTTGTTTTAGCATCTTAGGAAGGATGGAGAGGAACAGAAAGGAAGCATCCACCTTACCATTTGGTCATGAAATTGGTCTGCATGTGTAGCATCTTTAAAAAAATTCTCAGCTAACTGAAAGTAGCTGTAAATTCTCATGCTAAGTACATTCTGATTTTGGAGTTGAACTGAATGCTGCCAGCAGATTTGATACAGTTAACTGCAGAGGGGCGGTCAGTGATGGGACTCACTGGGTATTTCTAAAAGGTGCTAGGGAATATTCTGGAAATACAGTTCAGTAAGCCTGTCTGGGAGAGGGGATACTTTTTTGCTGTGCTGAACATCCAGGAATATTGGACTTGTCAGTGAGTATATGATAACTGAGCAAGAGTTGTTGGTTTTTTTTTGTTGTAAAGAGTAGCTAAACAAATAGTGTGCCTCCTTTGATTTTTCAGAAGATATTTAACAAGGTCCACTACCAAAAGCTATTAAAGAATTTAATCTTCCATGGAATAGAAGAGAAAACACTTATATGGCTAAATAAAGATAAGGCAGGAATTAAAGGTCCACCCTCAAACTAGAGAAAGGTCACCAACAGAATCTCAAGGGATCAGTTCCTGTGCCAGTGATGTTCAAAATATGTGTGATGCATAAAAAAGGCTAAGTTGTGCAGTGACCCATTTGATGAGGATACTAAGTTATTCAAGGTAGAGTTAATAAAGGCAAATTACAAGGAATTTCAGAAGTGTCTTTGATGCGAGGTGACTGGATGTAAAATGGAAGCAAAAATTAATGTAGTAAAGGCAGTGTTCATTGGCGAAGCCCAAAATGCAATAATCTTATGTTAGCATGTATAGTGAGACTGTGAGTAACTTCAGACTTCTCAGGACTGAGACCTTGGGGATTAACAGTTCTGTGAAAATGTTTGTTCATTAGTACCAAAACCCAACAGTCTTAGGAATTATTAGGAAAGGAATGGGGAATAAGGCATGGAACATAACTGCACCACTGTGTCAGCTGTGGACTTTCTTGTATTTGTGAATGCTATGTGCAGTTGTGGTTGTTTTCAGAAGTGCAGAGTGGAAGCTGAAGAGTTGAGTGATGGGGAGTGCTTCAAGTACAGCATGGCTCCCATAAAAGAAATGACACAGAAGATGAGATTTTTCCTGTATAGAAAAGATGACTGGAAGATCTGGTAGCACTTTGCAAAGTCATGAATAGCTTGGAGTGGATGGATGAAGAATGGTCATTCACCCTGTATTTCATGAGAAGACCTCAAATTGTCAAGTAAAACTTGTAGGCCTCAGGTTTCAAGCAAACAAGTAATTGAAAGGTTATAAATTTTGTTGCAAAAAATATAAATTTTGTTGTATGTAAGCTCCTCATGCATCTGCCACAGTGTCTTGGATGCTGAGAGCCTATAAAGTTTCAAAACCCAACAGTTCATTGCAAGATGACTCATTAGGAGTTAGGGACCCTGGTCTTGAGTCTGTAGAATTTATGGTGAAACAGGGTCCTGGGCAAGCACTGCTGCATGCTCTTCTGCATAAACCTTGTGCCCTTTTGTGATGCAGTGCTGACCTGCTTTTGACCACTTGAGCTCAAATGTTTTGTGGACTGAGACAGACATTGTCATGCTTATGTGGCTTCCTCTGCCATATCAAAGTGCTTGCCATCAGACTAGTTACTTCTTTCCCTTCTAACCTGCTGCTCTCCTGCCTTTCTGTATCTCTGAGGGTGCTGCCCCTGTCTGGCTCTTCCTACAGAGCCACTTGCTCTGGATTTTCCAGCCTTGTTCTTGGCTTACCAGTTGCCAGTGTCTTGGCCATCGCTATTCCACTCAAGTCTCCTAGGCAACGATGTTTCTTCACCTCTCCTTTCCTTCTGAGTAATCCTCTTCTTACCTTGACATCTGCCTTTTCCTCTCAGCACATTCTCTTCTTCCTGTCAGCATCTGCAATCCAAGCCAGTTTTGTTTGTGTCCACTTCCCAGCTCTTCATCAGCTCTGCCATGCATCTATTGTCATCTTATTTCACACCTCACTTGATGCTACCTGAGCAAGCAGATAAGGGCTCTGTGATCCTTCCTGGAAGTGATGAGATCAGTCTGTTCCAGCATGGTTTCTTCTATGGTGAGTGGAGCTCTCCTCAAGAGAGCAGCTGTTGAACTGGGACCTTATTAACACCTATCACCTGCTAGGGCTATGTACAAATCACAAATGGGATGGGACTGCTGCTGAGGAACGTGCCTTGAGCTGTTTTATTTTCCAGCATCAGTCTCATTACATTGGTTATGACAACGGGAAGATGCCACCAGCTCACATCCCAGGCAGCAGACCAATGCTTGCTAGACAAGCATTAATACACAAAAAGAATACATTATTCTATTTGTTCTTACTTTTCTACTTTTAAAGTTATTTTTGTACTGACCTATCTCATGGCTACTACTTAGCTCTAATCACAGTTCTACTGTCTCTGAAGCCTGCCTTTTGCAGCTTTCCCAAAACACTCTAATTTTATGAATTTCCACAACACCCTACCTCACCAAACAGGGGAACCTTCACCATCTGCTGGGGTGCTTCAGAGGAAAACCCCAAGCCCCTTCTTCCCCCAACTGCTGTTCCTCAATGGAGCCTCTCTTTGCTGTGTTTGGGATTGGGACTGCCCCTGCCCAGCCCCTTGCTGTTCCTTCAGCCCTGCTGGGGTTTTTCTGCTACCCTGCCTGCCGGGATGCCCCTGTGGTTCCAGCTACAGCTGCTGACTTTCTGCTACATCTCAGATTTTGCTCATTCCTGCCGTTCCAGCTTGCTATATCCGAGGGTTCTGCTGGGGCACTGCGATCGATCAGCTGCCCCTGATTTATTAAAAATATGGATATTGATCCAATAGTACCAATATCCAACTGTGACAGACAAAGACTCTCTAACAGTTTATAGTTAGAAAGTGTGGGCAGTGTGTGGGATAGCTCCCAAATACACACTCTGATTTACAGGTGATTACAGAGTCCTTTTATCTATACAAATATTGAATACCCAAAATCCAAATGCATATTCGTAACTTTGGTACATCCCATTCCCCACTTCGTATGGTAATTAGCTCAAAAGCTATTGAGTATGCGTAGTTTGTTGCTCAAAATGGGTTGGTGGTCTCTTTCATGGGGAGGGGTCCCAAAATGAGGAAGTAAATGATGTCTTCCTCATTCTGACCTTTCTACTTTTTCAATGCAAATATGACAAATGAACCCTCGGTAGAATTCCCATTCCCGTCTTCAACTGGTTTCAGAACAGAGGAGGCCTACAATTGTCCTATGTTCCTAAAAGCTATTTATCAGTTTCTATATTCTTCATTATAAACCCAGCTAACCAAACATTATGTTGACAAGCAATCAATTATTACTTAACTACTAATTCTTAACTTCATCAAGGCCTACCCATTTATTCTGATTAACAGTAATAAAGCTTTTCTCTAACTAAAACCTCAGCCCCTCTAAAATCCCTAAATTCCTTCAAGTTTACATCTCACCCTGGGGGTTTGCACAGCCAGTCCTTTTCCCATCCCATCTTGTCCCGGCCGAGCCGCCATGAGTGTGCTCCAGGCTCGCACCGCAGCGCCCCCTGCAGGCGCAGGGGATCACTGCACCTGCCTGCCCACCCGGAGCCTGCCAGCGCCCCTGCCGGCCGGGAGCGGAACTGCACCCCGGGGGAAATGATAAAGGAGCTGAAGAGACTGTTTATTAATATGTTTGTTGTAAATATGTTTATACTGTTTGTTGTATAAATATGTTCTTATATTCTCATCTTGAGTGGATAGCCTGGGCTTTGGGGAAGGTTTGTGTCAGACAGCTCGCCTGTAACCTCAACTTTCAGTCAAAAGAGCTTAGTTAATTTTCAGTCAAGGATTTCTCATTTAGGGCACATTGCCCTTCAGGCAAAGATAAAGGTGGTACTTGGGATGTGACAGTGCAGTGCCTCAATGTTTATCTGCTCTTGAAGGATAAATTGTCCATTCTGGCAAGGGGAAGAATGGCAGCATTACAGGTCTGTGTTCCAAGTACTGGAATTCACTTAGTTCTAGCACATTCATTCATCAGACTTTATCACTGACATAGTCAGGATGAAGAAGAGGAATGGCCTGACTTTGGCCAGATGCAGACTCAGCAGTGTAACCATGAAATGACAAGCTGGGATTCAAGGGCTGCAGGGCTGTGATGAGACAACATCAGCTGCCTTCCTGCTGGATAGATTGTGGTGCCTGGGGAAAGAATTCTTCATGCTTGTGTAAACATCCAAAATCTTTGCAAGTTGAACTGGCAGTTGAAGGTCAAGCATCTTTCAACACTTCCAGTCTCCCTTGCTCACAAGCACAGGGATCTTTGTTGTGCAATCAGAAATACCCTTTAGGTTCCTGTGTTTTACATAAAAGCTTACACTTGTGATTGATACTAAGAATGGCTGTGTAGCAAGAAGGCATTTTGTGTTGAAATGTGGGCACTTAGTTTCTTCCAAAAACCTTTTGCAATGGAAAATGTAAGTTGAGAATGGTTATGCACAGTCTTTATTTTTAATATTCTTGTCATGGGATGAGTAGCAACAGTAACTTAAGAGCTTTCTCAGGCAGGTGGCTGTGGCATTCACATTCTCTGAAAAAATCCCTTCGCCCAGGATTTTTCTCCTGGCAAGCTGAGAAGCCTCAGAGAAAAAGAAAACAATTCTGATCTCATTTGCTTCACCTGTGTTTTGCTCCTTTGGAATGTGTTTGGAGATTATGTACCCACAGGTGATTGACTGGATCCTGACTTATCCTCCTGACTTTGTTGTTGTTTTCTAGTGAATTTGAATGTACCTAAAAACCACATGATTGATAGGTAAGAGTTGTATTTTAAGAGTTTTTAGCTCTGTAACCAAGCTGATGTACTTAAATCTGCCATTAAAAATGTTTCCTAATTGTTCAGTTTAAAATACTGAAGAACATCAAAAAACTGTATTAGGAATAATGAATGAAGGTCATGATTAATGTAAATAATTTACTTTATGCATTATGGTATTTGATCTTTAACTCCCAGTGGCTTTGTTAGTGAGTTCTTGGTGTATAAAATATTTAAATTACCCTGTTTTTCTATTAGGTCATTGCAACTAGGTCAACAGAAAATTGAATCTTAACTACTTGATATCAGAGTTAATTTTGGTAAAATAATATTGGCTGTGTAGTAATACTGGCTTTTACTTCTTTTTTAGAAGGTACTCAAGTGAATACATAAACTTCTTAGGAAGTTTGAGCCTCCATGCTTTGAAGGAGGCTGATTTTCATTTAGTTTTAGCTGCTCCTAATTGAGTTGGTCTTACATGTGATATGTTTTTATTCCTTTTTATTATAGTTTAACCTAGGGCATGATTTCTGAATATGTTATCTTGTCAAGTCATTATCTTTGGCATGTGAATGCTCTTAATCCATTAGGAGATTACTATTTATGATGAGCTCCTGTAACCACAGTTGTCTGGATCCACCCAACAGAAATTTTCTGTGTTTATGTCTTGCCCTATAATCATAAATATCCTGAATTGGAAAGGGCCCATCAGGATCACTGAGTCCAATTCCTGACCCTGCACAAAACAGCCCAAACAACCCCACCATGGGCCCAACCAAACACCTGAGCTTTGTCACCCTGGTGCTCTGACACCTGCCCTGGGCAGCCCGTTCGAGTGCCCAGCCCTCCTCTGGGTGAAAAACCATTTCCCAAACCCAAACCTCCCCTGACACAGCTCCTATGGCTGAAAAGGAAGCTTTTGAAATTTATTTCACAGTTAATTGAGAATGCAAGCTCCCAGGCTAATCAATGATCCATGAAATATTTGGCTGCCCAGTGTGGGTTTTCTGTAGTTCTCTTGGATTTTATCTCTGAAATCCGGGGTTGATTTTGAATATAGAAAACATAGCATGTGTAAATCACAATGAATGTTGTACTGTGAGTGTACAAAACTGAAGTAATAAATCTTTTATGTTTCTTTTCCTTCTAAATCTTTATCTTTCAGATTTTGGCAAAAAAAAAAAAAAAGAAAAAAAAAGTTAAACTTCATTCTAGTTACAGTGTGAACTTCCCCTCCACATGTCCTTGTGCTCCATTCTGTAAATAAGAAACATTTTATATGTTACTTTATTTCAGTTAGTCTGGGAAACAAGGGTTTTAGAATGAATATCTAATTGAATCTTAATCTAACGTTTTTCTGTAGCTTATCCAGAACCTTTTTACTTCTTCATTTGTTCTCCTTTATTAAGTAACAATGATACCCCAAGTTAATTTGACATGTCATAAAGGAGTAATACTGTGAAATTCTCTGAAATGATAGGCAACTATAGTATTTTATATCAAATTTTCCCAAATGTAACTGCCCTCAAAATGTCTCTTGTGTCAAGCTCTTTCAAGATTTATTAGAATTCTTTTATATTTATATATATAAATATATATATATTTACATATAGAATTCTTATTAGAATTCTTTTATATTCTAATAAGAATGGAAGGTGTAATTTCAAGTTAGGCTTTTATGCAGTTTTATTATGTATGAGCAATTACTTGTATATGGTTTTGTTATCTGGTCTGTTAGAACCAGTTTACAGCAGGTTTTTGCATGTTATGAGCTACATCTCTGAAGTGAAATGTTCACTAACACAGCCTGCACTGTACTGTGTCCATGTTGGAGAACTGGGAGGATGCCTTTCAGGTCATCCCAAGTGCTTTTAGGTGCCCCCTCTTCCTGTTTGTCCCTCTCTCTTCTTCCAGCAATATGGCTTGTAAGGAAGGTGTCCATGGTACTGCTCATTGGCCAAAATCGGTTTGTTGTCAACTGCATGTAGCAAGAGAAAATCTGAAGTGTCTTAATTGTGTTTTGGCCTGTGTATCACACTAGGAAATGTGGAATGCCCAAAAAATTCCTCTTAAAATTTGGGTTTCAGTAGATGGTACCTTATTGTGGTACTGATGTCGCGAACTACCCTTTTTTTCCATCTCTGTGCCATAGAATTTCCTTATTCTCTCAAGGTTTCTATTTATCACATGACAACTAGCTGAGGGTGAAATGGGATACAATAGCACCTTTGGTGAAATCTTGATGAAGAACTCATTGATGTGGCCTTTCATTTGGCAAAGAGTTTGTTTTTTTTTTTTTTTTAATTACTGCTAGAAGGAAAGAGTTTGTTTTGCTGAACTGGCACATCAGCTTGTTTGACTCTCTTGTCTAACACAGCAAGTTCAGATTTCTTTCTGAGCAGGAAGGGCTATGCTACAATAAAGTACCTGAATATCTGTTTTGGCAGCTGTTGTCTGAAGCTTTGGTTAGGCAACATATTTTTAAAAGACTTTTTAACCATGACAGTCCAAACAAACTTCTTATTTAGGTAATTAAATCCTATGTACAGAATCTCAGACTGGGTGAGGTTAAAAGGCACTATAGTGGATCCTCTGGTCCAGCCTCCCAGCTCAGGCATGATTTTGCCAGAGCACATTGTGCAGGGTTGTATCCAGACGGGTCTGGAATGTCTCTAAGTGAGGGAGACTCCACACCCTGTGTGTGATCTGTTCTAGTGCTCGGTCACTGCACAGGAAACAATTTCTTCCTCCTGCTCAGGTGGAACTTCCTGTTCATCTGTTTCTGCCTGTGGCCCCTTGTCCCATTGCTGGGCCCCACTGAGCAGAGTCTGGTCCCTGCACTGACAGACACTGATGGAGTCCCTTCTGTCGTTTCCTTACGAGGCTGAACAGTCCCAGATCCCTCAGTCTTTCTGAGGGATCTCATAAGGAAGATGCTCCAGTCCTTTCATCAACTTTATCACCTTTAATTGGTGAAGTTTTTCAGGTAGCAATTTGACAAAAGCAATCAAGGCTTCTTGCTGTCCTGTTGGGCCAGTCTTGGCCTGAGCATGAGTTTGTTGGCAAGGTGTCTCCTCTGTGTGACTTTCAAGAGGAGCCTTGAGAGAGCAGTTCAGCTTCCTGGCAATTAGGGCAGAGGCACGTGGAGGGAAGAGGCAGCACCACCAACAGATGTTGCAGTGGAGCACACTTTGTGTCTGATTGTGGGAATTCATCAAATCTGAGGGTTTTGGGAAAGCTGCAAAAGGCAGGCCTCAGAGACAGCAGAACTGTGATTAGAGCTAAGTAGTAGCCATGAGATAGGTCAGCAGAAAAATTATGTAAAATGTAGAAAAGTAAGGACAAATAGAACAATGATCTGTGTATTAACGCTTGTCTAGAATAACTCCCTAAGCTACAGAAAAGTTTATCTAGTAAGAGATTAAAATGTTCTAAGCCTAATAATGGAGCTCTGTGCATTGTGTTTTAAGGCTTACAAGCAGATATTGTATTTGAAATAAGCCAGGCATGGTTTTAACTGAAGGTACATGTGCTTATAGTGGTTGGGTGGTACTACTGTCAATGTGCTTTTGCTTTGTGTGATTGGTCAAAAAACTTATAAAGTAAGTTGTAACACTAAGTTATTGGTCTGCTGCCTGGGATGTGAGCTGGTGGCATCTTCCCATTGTCATAACCATGTAATGAAACTGATGCTGGAAAATAAAACAGCTCAAGGCATGTTCCTAGCAGTCCTGTCCAGTTGGTAATTTGAACATAACCCCCAGCCAGCAATATCTGTTCTCTACTTTCGGTTATTAACGCCACTGGAGGCTTATCTGCAATGCTGCATTGCTGCTGATGTCAGAGTAATGGCACAGCATAATGCCAATTTTCATCTGCTCTTTTAAAAGTTTTTGCTCCCGATTTGCTAACCTGTTACTTAAAGCTCTTTGTTTCCCTGTGTTGTGTGCAGCTCTCCAAATGGAATTTGGGTTCTCCTGAGCAGTGCCTACTTCAGCTAACTTTTGTTAGCTTAATGTTTTCTCTGTGTGGAAACTCATAAGATACATTTCAGCTCATGTACATATTGTCAAATATATATAATGTAAAAATATATAATAATATGCATGTAAAATATATGATGCACTGACCTTCCTTAATACCATTCTCGTGTTGTATTGCGCATCTGGTATAGATGCTTTGGCATTACATTTTTTTCAGTGATGGTTCAACCAGACCCTTTTGACTAGGGGCAGAAATCTGCAAGGGATTTAATAGTAAAAATAAACTTTTATAGACCTTTTAGATATATTACAAAATGTTCCACACCAGTGGTTTATCTTGGTTTATTCCCTCTTATTTAGTCATCCTTTCTGTAGGCCTACAATATGATAAATTTAGTGTTCTTGTAGAGTTTGATGTATTCCTTACTGTTGCTCACCTTACTCTAAAATCTGTTTACTCTCTCATTTATTTTTTTATCTGTTGATGTGATGCAAGATACTTGAATTAAAAAAAAAACTTTATTCTAATACTGGGGATTAGACTATGATACTATGCAGTGTTTCTGAGCGTAATTTCCACGCAAATGGCAAATATTATTCTATGTCACTCAGTATTTGCAAGGACCATATTGTTTATATTATTCCTTAAGGTCAGGATTCAGTTCTCAACAGAACATGATCTTACCTGTTAATTCTGACATGGCTTCTGTCCATAATGACTCATTTACAACAAAGAGAAAAAAATTAAACAGGTTGAAATTAATCACTTGATAAAATATGAACATCTTCTACCAGGTAACATCTTCTCTTGGTAACTACTGTTGTGTTCACTGAGTTAATTCTTACAATGCAAACTGGAGAGAAACAGTTTTATTATAGAGAGGGTGAGGTTTTTTTTGTAGGTAGTAACATTTATATAAAATATTTATGTGGCATTGCACGTTCACAGAAATTGTTGACTTTCATTGAATGCAGAAAGTATGTTACAGGGACTTCTGTATTATTGAGTGCACTCATGGGAGGGTTAGTGGAAATACAGAGCTTTTGTTTCTTAGTTATTGGGAGCAGTTCAGCCCCATCATTAGTAACAGTTACAACTTTGACATCCTGCCCTTGAAGATAGGAGAGTTGGAGTCCTGGTCAACAGAATCCAGTCCCCTTTCCTCTTTTGGTGTGTTTAATGACAAAAGCCAGAAATTGTATTTACATTGTGCTTCTTTTAGAAAGTATTTTTTAATACCTGGAGTGGGTCCAAAAAATTTGCATACCCAGTGAGGCAGGTCATTTCTCTAATCGAATGTACTGTCCTCCTCATTAGGCAGCCTGTCTTCTCCTCACTGATAGAATATGCTAAACAAAACTAGTACCAAAAAGAAGCCCTGAGGTGTGGTAATTTTACTTCCTTCCAGGCAGAGTATGGCTGTGAGTGCAGTACAGCCAGGAGCCATTACACATTGAGCTCCACAGCACAGTTTTTCACTGTCTTTGTTTACAAGACAGGTGTCTGCTAGTGAAGGCAGAAAAGTCTCCCTTGGAATGGAGAATATAAACCTCCTCCCTCCAAATGATAAGAATTTTGAAATTAAGGGACTCTCAGGCAAAGAAAGATATGGGAACAGGAATAACAGTTCTTTATTAGTATGTATAATAAAGTAAACAAATAACAACAACCACAGCACTAACAACAAACAGAACCCAAACCCAGTCCTGGCCTTTTTCAGCTGCAGCATGTTCCCCTTTGTTGCAGTTCTGGTTGCCCCCAACCCCGTCTCTTTTAACCTGCCCCCATTCTCGAGGTATGTCTGTCCCCCTGAGAGAAACTCCCAAAAACCAAAAGTGTTTCCCCTCCCCACCCATCTCAAGTACCCAGCCATCAGTGCTTCTTAGCAACACAGTGATAATAAGGAAAGAACCGGAAAAAACCCAGCTCCAACATCTACCCAACTAGGACTGCATCCATGAAAGCCATAACATTCCAACTTGGATACAAAGATGTTGCAAGAGGGAGATGGTGCTGCATACCTTGCTGAAGTTAAGATGGATGGTATCTACTGCTCTATTCTTAACTCACCAATTTTGCTGTTTCATCCTAGAAGGCAAGTTAGGTTTATCAGGCACAATTTACCATTATTAGATCTGTTTTGGCTGTTGCCAAATCATTATTATCATGCCCATGTGCCCAGAAATGGCTTTCAGTAGAATTTGGTTAATGATTTTCCCAGAAACTGAAGTGAGGCAGCCTGTAATTCCCCCAAGTGTCTTGCTTGCAATGTGGTTGCAGCTTCTGCATTTTCCAGACATGAGGAAAAAGTCCCTCAGATTCTGTATCTTAGAGTATGTAAATTAGTCAGGTTTTGCTTTAAACCTTGTATTTTAATCTGGTTTATAAATCAGAGAACTTAAAACTGCTAACCATGAAGGTGTTCTTTGGAAAACTGGTAGCCATAGACAAGTTTCAAGTTGTCTATTGCTCTAATACTTAAAACCTGGCTTACTAACCATTCAGAACTGTCCTCAACATGAAGAAATGGCAGTGTTTATTAGTTCTGTTGCTAGTAATTAGGATTTTATTTCCAAAAAGTGTTGCTGGCTGAATCCTGATTGTGATATTGCATTCAGTCTGCATGGTTACTGCTTTTATTTTCCTTAAGTTACATGTGCAAATAGGCTCTTCTCTTTCTCCCAAGCTGTCCCATCCTGCCTGAGCTGCCAGACCACACTGTCATTCTTCCTAAGAGATGGGTAAAGGCTTTGCTTTGTACAGAACAAAGTATTGTTTTGTCAGGTAATTGTTAATTTGATAGCTTGTAAACTTTGCAAAGCCTCAGAGTAGTTTTTTGTTTTCCCATGTCACTGCTAATATGGCATAGTCCTTCTCTCATGAGTAGTAACAATTCTAGCAAAAGTTTGGTCAGGACTCAGCAGTGTTACAGAAAGTGATTGCTTAGGGTGATAATAATCAACAAAGTATTTCTACAAAGTTGATCTTCAGCTGCTGCTTATGGAGTTATTTATTTCAAATGCTCCTTCTAAGGTTACTTGTTCACTCATGTTCACTCTTGCGCCTTTGCACAAGATAGTATTGCAGAAACATTTACTGCCTGAACTGGATTTTGTAGTACTTTCTGTTCTTTGTCAGAAGAGAAAGAAGGAGAGGAACAACTGGATTAAATTACTACTGAAGTAGAAGGAATCAAAATTTTTATTTAAAAATGAGCCATGTCAAGGTGTTTGGGAAGGAGGAGCTGGGGAATAGAATTGGAATCTTGCTGAAGTAAACATGTCCTTGTTTAAAATGTGTTATATTCCTCATTGAAATGTTAGCATTTGAAATGCCTTCTGATGATCAAACCTTCAATGTCTGAAGCATTTTCATTCTTTCCACCTATCTATGGTCGTTACTCCCACTAGACATCAATGACAAGCAGGCCCTTCTCTAGCTGTACTCCTAATACCAGATGCTCTACTCTAATTACCAAGAATTGTCCATGAGAAACATCTCATCATTTAATAATGCAAAGCACAGCAGGATTACTGGTCCCGGTTGTACTGAATAATTCCTAAGCATTTAATCTTTATGCCATCTTTTCATTTGATTGGTGTCTTTAGCAAGTCACTGGTATGAATATATAAGGTATTAAAGAATTCATTAATCCAAATTGCTTCTCACTGGATGGTGTTGCCATTTCAGAGCCCATTTGCCAAGTACATCTTACACAGTGAAGTGCATTAAGTATCCCTTCAGCCAGAGGGAGGGCACAAAATTTTAAACTGGTTGGAGATTTGCATTTGCAGGTCTTGCTGCAAAACATGTGTGCTGCCTGCTGTGAGAGGGGGAACAGGAACACTGACAGCTGGTGTGCAACTCATTGTGCAGCTCAGCAGTAACAGAAAGTGATGTCAATAGCTGGGGTGCTAAAATTAGTGCATTTGGTAGCCTTTGTGAAGCCTGATATGTTCTGAAATTCAGACACAATTTCATCTTTTGAAAACCTGAAGACAGCTGGGGGGGAAAACATTCACAAATACAAGATTCCTGAAGGTTTGGAATGTATCTGCTCTTTAGAAATACCACTAAATTTTATTTTAGTGTTTAAATATGAGGAAGAGCACTAAAATGGGTCATGCAATATCAGTCATCTTTATTAAATCGTGGTATACAGTTTTGTTAATAATTTCTGTAAAGGTTCTTAGAAATGCTTTTGTTTTTTTAAAAGCTGCTGTCTTTCATTTGTGGAAGTTCAGCCTTGACATTTGTGGAAACTGACTTCATTAAAAATTCACTGAGTATGGAGAAGTGTGCCTTGAATAATCCAATTCCTTTCCTACTATTGACTTAGCATGTGCAAGTAGGCTCTTCTATTTTCCCCTAACTTGAGTCATGCCCTGCTCTGCTATTTATTGTCCTGCCTGACAGAGTGTACAGGAGCTCATCAGTCATGAAAAAATGTGTAACTGGAATAAGACTAAAGCATATGAGTACAAGGAATAAAGGGAATCTCAGTAAAGTTGGATGACTGCAACATAAGAGGCAATTAATATTTTGAGATGCAAA
This sequence comes from Zonotrichia leucophrys gambelii, assembly GCF_028769735.1. Lineage (NCBI taxonomy): Eukaryota > Metazoa > Chordata > Aves > Passeriformes > Passerellidae > Zonotrichia > Zonotrichia leucophrys. The sequence goes on from NC_088169.1 coordinate 102,147,386, forward strand.
ATAGATCAGCAAAAAATCAAAGCATACTTTATATAAAAGAAGAGCCTGAAAATGATGAAGAGAATGCATTTCTGCAAAATAATTTTTTATTTTATACACCACCTGAGGCTTTTTCTTAGTATCCATGGTTTTTTTTTAATTAACAGTATCTCAACACTAGACTGATGATGCTAGCATAAAGACTTTCAGTGGTGTATAGTATGGAGGGGCTTGACAGCTGGCCTGCAAGCAAAGCTGAGTTAATAGAAGAAATAACAATTGATGATTTTCAAGTGTATCCATAGCAAGGAAGAAGACAAGGCCATCAGCATAATCTGGAAACAGATTAGAAAAGATACATGAAAATTTTTGTAAGCTAGACTACATGTCTAAGTAGATGTGTATATGTGCCTTATTACATTTCTATAAAATTTTGACAATTATATTGATGCTAATTGCTTTGCACCAATGAATATAAGAATTTATTGTGATGTAGTTAATGACTTAAGATCATTAAGCTTTGTTAAGAGTATATAATCAGGAGAACATGCAGAATAAAATTTTTTTCTTCTTGGACTCTGATCACGTGTGTGTATGTCACGTCTGACCCAACAGTGACGTTATAGATGTCATTTTTCTGTCCTGAGGATGAAGTAGGTCTTTTCTTGAGGTAATAGCTGGTGCTTTACTAAGACTACATGCAGCACCCATATATATGACATTCCTGTTTTCTCCTCTTGAGCCTTCCCTGGTTAGTGAGTCCAGATAGTGCTTTTGGCATCTGGTGTGTGGGGGTACTTGGGAATTGTGCTTCTTTAGAAGAAAACCTGTTTTGAGGGTTCAGTTTCTTTCTTTTTTATTTACAGAATTTTTTCCTTTGAGCTGACTACTGGGTGCCTATGGGTACTTAAAAAAGGTGACCAAGGTGGGGAGAGGAGTGTAGCATCTGGCTACACTTCTTTTTCTCTGGGAATTCTCACAGAGGAGGAAGATACCGTGAGTTTTGGGGGCAGTTAAAGAACAAGGTCCTGGGGGCAGCTGCTCTCTTGCTCTCGGCATTGGAATGAGGATGGTCAAGCTGTTGCTTTCTGCGGGGAGAATTCACTGTCAGCACTGGAGTCCAGTCCTGTACTGCTTCTTCCTTTCTGTGGGTGAGCCTTTGCTCATTAGAGCAGTCATTGGGCTGGGACCTTATTAACACCCTACCTCACTAATTGGTCTGTTTTAAAGCATTGTCAGAAAAAGGAGGATAAGACTAGAAAAATGTTACCTTGCTGAAAGGAGCACACCCAGATATCTGGACTCTTCTGCACCATTTTGGATATAGGAAGTCCTCAAGATAAGATATGACGTGTGGTTCAGAAATTGTTTGGTTCTTTTCCCTTTTGTTTTGTATTTCTTGCAGTCTTGCACCCTGCATGTCTCCCTAAGTACTTGACAGAGATGTGTGCACTTCATTGTGGAAGAAAAAGAATTCTACCTGTTTTGGAGGAGGAGAAATATTTATGAACAGTTCAGGTTTTGTTTTTCATGACAATTTTCAGAGACATGGAGGTCAGGATACTCTTATCTCTTTGTCCCTTGCCCTTCCTTTTCCAGGCTGAGGTGGTCAGTGTTTTAAGGAACATTTCTGTGTTTCTTTTACTGCACCTTGCTGTACAAAGCTATACAGAGACAGGATGTTTTGCAAACAGAATGGCAGTGGCATGTAACAGCAGGGATAGAACTGCATCTCTTAGGCAGTACTGTGTAAGCAGCCTGAGGGCACATGGTTTGTTTCAAGTAAAACTCCTGTTTTCTTTGAAGGTACCACTGTCCTATATTCCTCCTGGATTTTTTTTTTCCTGCTGGGTTGTGGCCAGAATTCTGCCCAGGGTTCTTGGCAAAATCGTAGCAAATCTTCACAAAATAGTCTCATTAAGCCTTTAATGTTTCAGATCTCTCCCTTGGAGTTTTCCGCTACTGTTCTTTTTTCAGGCTTATTCTTTTATGTGAATTTTACTGACTTTTCTGAAGATCAAATAATTTCCAGTAGTTATTTGGTTATTCTGCCCTCCCATTTGAGTAGCCCAGTTAATTCCTTCTTATTCTGGATCAAGCAGTCTTTTCTAACTTAGCTTGGCTTTCAGCACCTTCCAACTTCTTATGGCTGGCTTTATTTATAGCACTGCAGTAAACCTGTTTTAGCCAGACACGCTGCTGTCAGTTTAGGGTGGGACCTGGAATCTCAAAAAACCAACCTCCCTACTTGAAAAAACATCACAATTTGCCACCTATTACTCTGCAGCAAGCATCCACTCACAGCATCCTTCACTTTATAATCTTTTTTACCGCTGTAAGCCGCAATGCTTCAGTCACCAATGTGTTTAGCAGCACTCCAGAGCAGCTGAGCATGTTCTCCTACAGATTTGTCAGGCAGAATTACTGCCAGAATGGAGTGGAAAGGAAAAAGTGGATCTAAAGAGTCTGCTGGGGCTGTAGAAAGAGAGGGGAAGAAGCATTAAGCAATTAAGTGCAGTGTGGGAGGAGAATAAAAGGGTTTTACTTGGGCAGAATCACATAAAAGCTGTGTGACTGAGGCAGGATGGAGTCAGGCTATCCAGACTTCATTACTCCTGCTGTTTTCTAACTCAAGAATTCCAATAAATTAGGCAGGATTATGTAATTGTGAGGGAAGGGGTTGTGCCTGTAACAAATTCTCATTTGTGGGACAAGCATTGCAGATATAACGTGTGCCAAGGAATTAGAAGGGAGAGCAACTCAGTCCAGAAATTTGCCATCTTCCCAAGGTGAATTTTGCAGCCTGTTTCTTGGTAAATTGTGTTTGAGAGGCAAACTCTTGATTTGTGGTGCAGGGCAAGCAAGTTTGCTAGCATGAGTGGTGGGCACCTAGAGGAAGAAAACTGAAGGAAAAATCCCTCAGGAAGCCTTTTTTGAGGTGACCTTTGCTGCTGATCACACTGATAACTTCTGGGATGGTGTTTTTTTACTTTATAGGCCTAGAAGGAAGGTGGGGCAGGAGCAGGAATCCAAGTGGCACGATGCTATGGTAATGGGCTTTATCACAGCTCTTTGATGTTGCATTACTGAGCAAGAAAGGGACAGAAAAGGCATCTTACTGAATTCACAGCAAAATTTTTCCTCAAAGATTTGGGAAACAAGTAAAAAACATAAGAGAAGTAAATGAACTTAAAGTTGTAATAAACTGTTGAGGTGCTTTGTTTATTTGCTTTGTTTCTAAAGATGCCAGTGTGTGGTGATGTGCATTTGAATCTTCTTGCATGCAAACACATTTATCTGCTCGTGGCATAATGCATCAAATCTGATCTTCTGTTCTGTCAGGGAAGTAAGACAATCATATCAGACAATTCAGTCAGGCAACAAAATAGCAAAATGAGCTGAAATTCCATTTATGTCTCTGATGGAAGAACTACAGAGGAAGGAGGAAGAAGGTTTGAGAAATAACCTTTTTAATGTATGGTACCCTATGAAAATGAAGACTTAGTATGCAGCACAAATTAATTATATATATATTTCTACATACGTAGTTAATTGTTTTAGTCCAGTCAAATGTACTTTGATGGATTGTACCTAAAGGTACAAGAAGCAGTGAAGGATTTTCGTCCTTTGACTCTAGAGTTCTGTGTGAGGTATTTGGAGCTGCCAAAAATCACAGCAGATCATGTGATACATCAACACTGAAGCTCCTTGTGGTGCACATGTAGATATTTAGGTGTCATTGAGTCCATTCCAGAAGAGTTCCCTTTACCTTGTGTCCTAAGCATGTTGTGTGCCATCTCAGTGTTTGTGGAAAGCACCTTAAATGTCATGATTTCATAGCACCATTACAAGAGCATCAAGATGATACCAAATGGTACAACTAGAATTATCAGTCAGTTCTTAATCTAATAGGAGGGCTTTACTAATCCCAAAGAATTGCCTTTTGTAGCCTAGAACAGTGGAGGTTTTTTGCTTGAGAGTCATTGTATCAGAGTGTATTTTTTGCTACCTATGATGGGTCGGTAACCATGCCTGCTAAGGAACAGAATCAATAGCACTCCCCCCCTCCACCCTCCAACTATAGTTGTGGAAAAAAAAATTCTTGTACTTTAAGGACGAAGGGTAAATATTGAGATCAGTGTTCGTTTTGTGTCACTGTGGTGCTCAATAATGAAAGATGCAGGACATGATTTTATGGTGCAAAGAAGAAAAAGATTGATCCTGGTTTCTTTCACATGTGTCTATTTATAAGGGTTTTAAAGAACATCCTCTGTCTATCCCCAGCTGGTCAGTAACAAGTTGTTACCCTGCATTATTGTTCATCACCCTGTTTTTTTAAGATTTTCTAAGCCTTCTGATGTTGACATTCTTGTAGTGAACTTTCTCACACACTTTCTGTAAATAACTCATTGTTTTTCATTCCTTTATGGAGGAGGAGAGAGTTGATGGACTGTTGGTTTGACCAGTGTCATTGCAGAGGTATCACTGTCACCTTCCAACCTGTTGTCACTTTTATAAAACTATAAATGTTGGAGTCAGAGAATAAAACTTCCCTTTTTTCCCTTCACCTTGAGAGCGGTGGTGTGCTTGTGTTCTTTCGTGTTCTTCAGCGACAACTGTTCACAGTGTTTATGTGCAGAAAAAGTTATTTGTGAGAGATAGTTTTCATTTTTCTATCTAACAGTGTAGAAGCAGTTTATACAGGTGGCTAGTGTTTATCACAGTCCTAGAGTTCTTTCTCAGGGAAAGCAGGTTGTTTTCCACAGTCCTAAAGTTTTTCTCAAGGAAAAAAGTTGTTTTTCACTGCTGCAGAACTCTCTTCTCACAAAGAGCTTTCTGTCAGTTCAAGTCAGGATTCGGTTTGTAGGCCTTTGGCCTTGCTGTTTCACCAGCACAGTTTTGGCCAAGCCTCTGGAAGACAGAAGAGTTGCAGATATTCCCACTCTGTGCCCCAGAGGTGGATGTGCAGGTCATGCTGTCACTTCAGCTCCTGCCCTTCCAACTCAGGTCTGCATTGCTGTGGTCTCTAACTGAAATTCATGTTACAGGCTACAGATAAAATGAGCGAGTGGGAACAGTTTTGCTACAGAGCTGGTTTTGGAGGCAGTGTTATGGGCAGGAGTTAAGCCTCTTCTCACCAGAGAAATATAGATGTTTCAGGCTGCTGGGGGGCACAGACACACTTTATCAGCACTACCTTGAATTCATGTTGGCTGATGGATGGGTTTATGGAGAGGCCTGTAACTTCCATTTAAAATTAAATTTGAAGAACTCTGCAAATCCCTTGTTTACTATAGGCTGTTTAAATCCTTCAAACTAGAATGAAAATCTTTGAGTGTATGGCTTAATATGTGTCATGTCCACATTCAGAGGACAGCCATGCTGGGGGCTGGGCACAGCAGCAAACTCTCCTTCAAACCACATTTTCACTGGCACAGCCTCTTCTCTTCATCTATAGGTACCGAGTCTAATACAGGGAAGACCATTATGGCTGGTTCATTTTATTGCTAGATAATTGTGCTTACTAAACCATTTTACTGAAAAATTTTAAAAGTATCTAGGTGCTTTGCATCTTCTCTGCTTTTCTGGACTTCTGAAGAAAAGAAAAAACATTTCCAAGAAAGCATTGTTTCCTTGAACTTCAGGCCAGTGCATTTGGCTTGCTCTCTCACTCATGCACATTGCAGCTTACTTTTAATTACCAATGTTATAAATGAGAAAACATAAAGATTTAGGTAAACATGACATTTAATAAAAATTCCTAAAGCTACACATCTGATTAAATAGCTGTAATACTGTATGCCTAATATAGTTCATACTGAAGAAACGTGGCTGTGTGAGCACAAGAGGTGGCAGAGGTGTTGGAGCTGGGGAGCAGGGCGGAGCAAAGCCCAAGCCAGGACAGCAATACAGGAAAGGGGTTGTTCTGTTCCTTGGTTGACATCTTGTTAAGTGTGGGATGGCTCTGAATAATCTATACAAAGTCACAGGGAAGTGACACATTTCTCTGAATGCTCCCAAATATGTACTGTGCAGGCACTTGAGCTTGTAAATTTGTTTTAGCAAGGCCTTTGTTCTCATTGGTGACATGAAAATGAAGCCTTGAGCCCCAGACCCTCAGCATGTGCACTGCCTCTTCATGCAAAATTTAACACAGGCTTTGTTTGAAAGTACTTCTCTGAACATGATTACTTTTTGGTTTGGAGCCCAGCCATCTGCTAGAAGGTGTTTGGTTTTGTAATGGATTTTCTTTTATTACCTTTATCATCTTATCTTTGCTTTTTTTCTCTTCAGTGTTAGTGGGATCTTTACATTTCATCTAGTTTATGGAGTGGCTGGAAAGTCTGCTGATCAGGACCATATCTCACACAGTGCTTTTATTTTGTACTACTTTGCTTTGATACCTTCCATTACACAGATAGGGCAATCATCTTGTTAGGAGCATGCAGACTTACTGAGCCTTTTTCTCAGAGAAGATGTTGGAGGTTAGGATTTTCTCCTTTTTTTTTTCACTTGGAAATTTTCTCCCATTTGTTGCCTAAGAGACTGCAACAATGAGTACTTAAGATAAAAAAAGATGTGGCCACAGGGGAGAAGGTGCAGTTGGTTGCAGTCTCTTAGCTGAGGAGTGAGCTTGGTAGCTGGGGGACTTTCCATTGGAAAGTGCAGAGATACCATGAGATTTTGGCCAGGGGTCAGGGGCTGGGCTCAGTCCCCTCTCCCTGTTTGGCTCTCTGGGTCAGAGTGCAGTCAGTTGTGGTTTTGGTGGCGGACTGCTGCTACCCAGGGCATTCACTGCCACTGCAGAGTTCTTGTCCTTCACTGCTTCTTCTGGATGAGCCTTTGCTTGCAGGAGCAGTGGCTGAACTGGGACCTTTTCAGCACCCGGCCCCACGGGGAACAGGACCCTGACTCCCTCCCCCTCTCTGGAGGAAGCGTCTCCCAGCTGCTTGCAGAAGCCTGTCTGCCACTGCCCTGCTCTGCTGTTCCTGCTGCTGCTTTGGGCTTTTTGCTGCGCTTTAACTCCATGTCCTCCCAGAGCCCTGAGGCTCCTGTCACAGCTTTGGAGTCTTTGCTACACTTTGTTTTCCCACCCTGGGTGCGCTTGCCTCTGCTGTTCCAGCCTGCTGCTCTGAGGTTCTGCTATAGCCCATTTGTCACCTGGAGGAGCCATGAGACTGGCTGGTGCCTGAGAGTTTGTGAAGGAAGGCCCTTTTCCTTGGGAAGGAAGGCCCTTTCCTTGCCCTCCCTCTGCTGGAGCTGCCATTGCCAGGCACAGAGGCGGCCGAGCCCGCCCCACAGCGCCCCCTGCAGGCGCAGGGGAATCACCGCACCTGCCCGGCCGGGAGCCAGCAGCGCCCCTGCTGGCCGCGGCCGGAACTGCACCCAAGGGGAAGCACTCGACGGCTGAGTGAAGGGGTTTTATTGTTTATTGTTTTATTGTTTATTGGGTTTCTTGTTATACTTACATACACTAGTAACAAACTGTTATTCTTTTTCCCGTATCTTTGCCTGATAGTAGCCCTGTAATTTCAAAGTTACAGTAATTTGGAGGGAAGGGGTTCATATTTTCCATCCCAGGAAGGTTCCTGCCTTCTTTGGCAGACACACGTCTTTGAAACCAAGACAGAGGATTTTAAAGGTTGTGTGATTGGTAGCCTTTACTATAATTCCAATTCTTTTGTTGGAGATTGATTCTTAATGATATTCTTAGTATTTGCTGTGTTGAAAAATGAAATTTCTGGACCAGAACTTCTGGTCTTAAAGCAAAAAAATCCATTGTTGTTCCAAGAGAATTTTTCAGATTATAGAATGTCCTTGACTGAAATTAAGTTACTTAATATTAAAATGTAGCATTATAACATCCAGCAAAACTGTTTTTGAACAGTGTGAGCTGGTAACCTGTTGTGATATACCAGGATGGGGCAATAAAAGAAGTGGACAGCTGGACATCAGGAGGGGGGTTACTGGCGTTATGGGGACAAAGATGATATTTCTAAAATTAAATTAAAATATGACTTACTATGTTGACACGATACATGTTGTGGTGATGTGTAGTTAAAAATGGAAAGTTAAGCAAGAAGCAATTTGCAGGATGTTGAGCAGAATGTTGGCAGCCTTCAGCTAAATGAATGATGGGCACATGATGGTGAGTTTTAATGTGGTAACACAACCTCTACTCAGAATTCCCCTTTAGAGCTATTTTCTCCAGATGGCCAGATACCCATTAGCCAGCAGGGTCTGGTTTTAACCAGCCCTTCCCTGCAAAAGTGGGTGAGGAGCTACTGGAACAGAAGTAGCTGTAACACTGATGTGTTGGATAACCTGAGAGGATGTATGGATTTATAAACTCATCAAGAGAAAAATGGTGCCATCATGGTTATTATTAGAGTACCTCTGCACAGGACAGATTTCCAGTTGTAATCAAAATACAAGAGAAGCTGAATAAGGCAGAAAAGTACTGTGAAATAGTGATAAATATAAGGCAGACAGAGGTAGTGTTGTTGTTGGAAATTATACCAATGCTTTGTGGTTGGTACAGATGTTGCAAGCCCCCCCATCCATGGTCTGGTCAGGGTTTACTCTGACTTGCTGGGGGATCAGGGGCAAGGTAAGGACAAGGGGACAGCTTAGGGCCAGGGAGGCTTTTAAGGCAGTGCTGCCACCTAGGGAAGTGCTGATCCTGCTTAAGCAAAACAGGCGGGGTGTTGAGGACCAGCCCAATATGATGCAAAGCCCATTTATTGCTGTGTTGGAATTAAAAATAATATTGGAGTTGAATTTGGCAATCCCATCAGTAGAAATTATAACCAGCACTGGTCTGGGTTGCTCCATCAGTCAAAGAAATGTAGTAATGCATAGCTCTCTCTGTCATGGTATGCACTGGCAAAGAAAAGTAGTATTTCAGTTTTTCCTTATTTTTAGAGCCTCTCTTTGGGTGCTCTCCCTTCATGTGTGCTTGTTTTCCCAGAGTAATCTGTGGGTTACTCACTCAAAAAAAGCAAAGAATGGTAGAAATCTTATGACTCAGCATAACTGAAAGTTAAACAAGTACAGTAACAATACAGGCAGAAGCTTGCCTGCAAGCCTAAATTGCTAGAAGTGCTTCTTTCTGATTGATTTGTGTTTCTGTTAGATTACTCTAAGCAAATTAAACAATCCAGTTGTCAAATAACTTCAGTTGAGTTTGTCACACTGCTACTTGAACATAAATTTATTTTAAAAAGAAACAAAAAAATAGAACAGAAGTTTAAAGCTTTGCATTTAAACTTCAGTAGTAATTATTGTGAAAGGAATGAAAAAGGTTTCTAGAACATTAGCTCTGTGTATGTCTAAATAATGGATAAAGTTAAATTTTATTTGTAATAAAAATAGAATTGAAGGCAATAGAAATCACATGTGAAGTTGCAAGTGATTGCTTTTGCCTAGATTTTTGCACACCTAATTTGCTATAATTCTGTATATTGAAGGAGTATTACCATGAGCAGCCATCCTTCTCCCCAGGTCCTCTGTTCCTTCCGAAAAACAGAGGAGGGCTTGTTCCAATGGATGTTGTGAAATTCAGCAAATTGTTTGCAACATGGAGCCTCATCTGAAATGAGAATTTGGGTTACTGTGAGGATGCTGTTGCCTTATTTTCAAGCAATACAATTCTATAAAGCAATGCACATTTTCTGTGTGCTAATCAGATCTAACACAGTATCTTCACTGACATCTGAACATCTAGTATTTCTGTAGTGTATTGTTATGAGTTGGTTGATATAATTAGATGCTCAAAAATTAATGTGCTTTATTTTAAATTATTGCGTACTCATGCATACTTTTAATGACACTGAAGCCCAAACTGCCTTACCCAGAACTTTGGACATACAGCTTTCTGTGGTGGTGTTCGCTGGGGTCCCAGGAAGAGGGAAGAGACGAGAATGTTGACTCCATGTTTCAGAAGGCTGATTTCTTATTTTATGACATATATTATATTAAAACTGTACTAAAAGAATAGAAGAAAGGATTTCATCAGAAGGTTAGCTAGGAATAGAACAAGAATGATAACAAAATCCTGTGACTGACCCAGACAGTCCGAGCTCACTGTGATTGGCCATTAATTAGAAACAACCACATGTGACCGATCACAGATCCACCTGTTGCATTCCACAGCAGCAGATAATCATTGTTTGTATTTTGTTCCTGAGGCCTCTCAGCTTCTCAGGAGGAACAATCCTAAGGAAAGGATTTTTCATAGAAGATGTCTGTGACAGCTTTCCATCTTCCATTTGGTGGATGTAACTCAGTGGTACATCTGATTGTGTTACTTTTCACCAAATCATAGATTGGGTCAGTTTAAAATGGACCACAATGGGCCATCTGGTTCAACGTCCCTGCTCAAGCAGAATCATCCCAGAGCACATGGCCCAGGATTGCATCTGTGTGGTTCTGGAATATCTCTAGTGAGAGAGATTGCACACCCTCTCTGTGTGATCTGTTCCAGTGCCTGGGAAAGAAGCTCTTCCTCATGTTCAGATGGAACTTCCTGTGCATCCATTTCTGCCCATTGCCTCTTGTCCCATTGCTGGGCCCCACTGAGCAGAGCCTGGTCCCTGCTCTGACCCCTCCCTGCAGGCACTGACAGACACTGATGAAGTTCCCTCTCACTCATCTCTTCTCAAGGCTGAACAGCCCCAGCTCCCTCAGCCTTTCCTCATAAGAGAGAAACTCCATCCCTTCATCATCTCTGTAACCTCCACAGGACCCACTGCAGGAGCTCCCTGTCTCTCGTGTCTTGAGTAGCCCAAAACTGGACACAGCACTCCAGATGTGCCTCAGCAGGGCTGAGTAGAGGAGCAGGATCAGCTCCTTTCACCTGCTGGCAATGTTCTTCCCAATGCATCCCAGGATCACACTGGCCTCCTTGGTCCCCAGGGCACTGTTGTCTCAGGGACAGCTTGTTGGCCACCAGGACCCCAGGTGCTTCTCTGCAGAGCTGCTCTTCAGCAGGTTGGTCCCCAGCCTGTGATGGTGGCCAGGGTTATTCCTCCCCAGCTGCAGGACACTGCAGTTCTGCATGAAATCATCATACTCTCGAGTCTTCAGCAAAGCCTCTGTGTGCTTGTCCACTGCTCAGGCACTTGACTAAATTAAAGCATTAATAGTTGCCAATTACTTATGTCCTGAGAAAGTTCAGGTATGTGCCAGGCTGATCTGCAAAAAGCTGCAAATTTATGCGACTTTCACTGCAGGATTGGTGTGTGACACCACTGGGAACTGAGACTTTGTTCAATGAAAATGCAAATTTTGTATTTAGGGTTACCAGAAAGTGTACTAACTCATTTTTGCAAGGTAATATTGGACACCTCTAGAAAATGCTTCTGTTAATTTGCAGGCATTAGGGTGTGCTAGGGAAGCATAAAAATAACAATTTTTTTTCCCCTAGTTAACTAACGAACAGAAACTAGTTACTATTTCCTAGCTGACTAATTGACTTTAAGGGCTTCAAATCAAAGGCACTGAAATATAGTTAGGAATTTAGTGTGAAATACACATCTTGGTGTGGTATATAGCAAAGGTTTGTTTGTTTAATTCTGCCTTTTTCCTATGCATTGGGTGTTGGTTATTTTTAAAACTGACTTTTTAATTGTAAGCCTTAAGGGCCACTTCATCAGCTTCCTGAGATGACTCTACTCAACAGTAAACTTGTAGTCATTTCATTTTGATCAGTTAACCTGTTATTGCATCCCAATAGCCATTGAACCATCTTGATTCTTTCAGGTAACACAGACTGTAGTTTTTTTGTAGGCTACAGACAAGTGGGCTTTAGGGAGCTAATTTGTGCCAGCTGAGTCATATATAATTCAGTATATGTTCAGTATATACACTTCTCTAAAGTACTATGTAATTTTCCCATTAAAAGATGTCTTTGAGAAGGTTTGGGGTTATTAATTTGCAACATCAGAATTGTACAAAATTACAATGAGTTTAGTCTAATAAATCATGTTACTTAGCACCTGAGTTTCTGAGTACTGATGCTGTGAGCAGTGTTCATTTTGTAAGCATGTAAATTTTTGTTCTGCTGTCAAAGATAGCACAATCTCTTTGGTCAGTTATGTCCTTGGGAAAAAAAGACTCTTCACCCAGTTTGATCTGACCAGGTATTCTGGTGATCATGAATCATCTTGTTTCCTGGCTGATAAGCTCTACTTGCTTATCAACCTTCTGGGCTAACATGAGTTCATCTGGCTGATGAAATGAGGATGCAATGAAGAGGCTGCAGCAGCAAAAATAACTGAGTTGACTGTGTTGCTGTTAGCACTGTATCAATGGAAATAGTCTCAAATGCTTTGAAACAAGGTGATGGTGTCATTTGTTTTATGTAGAACACCAAAGTATTTCAGAACACTTCATACCCTTTCCCTACTATTAAGATACAAAGCATAGTTGTCCCTCTCTGCCCCTGTAATCCCCTTCCTGGAATTAGACCTGCCAACTCCTGACTTCCTGTTGCACCACATATATCTGCAATGGGTCCTGCAAGTTTTATTATGCTGAGGTTTTCATAAACAAATATATATGAAATCAAAGGCTGGAGCTCTTTTCCAATGGCAAGTTGAAAGATGGTCATGATTTGAAGCACCATCTAGAAACTGTTCCATTCTCTGCAAACCTGCCACTCATTCACAAAAGCTGCTAGGAGTAGCTAGAGGTTTAACAGGATGAGATGTTGGAAGCAAAAGTAATATTTCTTGGGTGTTCATTTCTTTTCTTTTCCTTTCCAGTGGGCGAGTTTGTGAGTGACGCTCTTCTGGTGCCAGACAAGTGCAAGTTCCTTCACCAGGAAAGAATGGATGTGTGTGAAACTCACCTGCATTGGCATACTGTTGCTAAAGAGGTACATTCATCTGTCTTAAAATTTCCTGCCTTCCTTTTTTAAAGCTGTGTCACTCTTCTGAGGATTATTTAAAATACAGCAGCAACATGGAAAACAAATAGCAATACTTTCAAGTGTTTGAGTGAGAAGCATTTTGGGGTTTTTTGTAAGGTAGGAAATGGGAGTCAGAGCACAATAGAGACCATGACTGAATACTTACCATTGACCTTTGAACATTGACCCTCTTTCATAGCATCATTTTTTTCTTCACAATCACTCACAAACTCACTGTGTTTTCTGCTTTCTCCACTTTTCTGTGTTAGCACTGGAACTAAATGCCTAGGATTTACCTTGAATCATTTTCCTGGGTGGATATTAATTATCATGGACAGTAATTATCATGGATACTGGTATGCCAGATACCCACAGAGATCAAACAGGCCTCAAGGAGTGCACTGTGTGAAATTCAGCAGAAAAGGGTAGGAGAGCTGATCAAACAAGGACTAGCCAAAGGCATTTTGCAGGCACAGAGTTCTTACAATTTAACAATGCTTTACTGAAAATAGAAATAAACTTAGTGTTACAATTGCTAATGTGTTCTGTTTTTTCCTTACACAGAGAGATTTAGGAATAAAAAGTAAGATGAGTTTCCAGGATTTCTGGTTGCTGGTTTTTTTGGACCCTCTAGCTTGTACATTGTTCCACCTTCTGGAGATGAAATTTGAAATGGGATCAGCAGCTTTTCAAATTTTCAGTTTTTGTTTGTATTATACTTAAATGAAACATGTAAGGCACCAACCTTCACACAAAGGAATTGTGGTTCATTTTGACTACTTGCAAACTTGAAATGGCAATGGCCTGGAAGGACATCATCACTGTGCAACACTGAACCATTTTCCTTTTTTCATCTGTCACACATCACTGTATCTTTAAGGTGTAATTATGCCCAACTGTTTTGCAAACAAAGCTAGGAGGTACTGTACTGGCAGTGATGTCAGACCAGACACAGTGTGTTTCCAGTGTAAGATGCATTTCAAATGTTGCTTTTTCTTGAGGTGAAGTTTTCAATAGCATAATTCATCAGAATTGGGATTAACACATCAAATAATTATTCTGTCATCATGTTTTCTGTTATGAGACAAAGCCTGTGAGGATTTTAGACAGGAAGATTAGGAGTTATCATGTATGTAGGAGAAGACAATCCTTTGTTCTGAGAAAGACTGATAGGAGAGCTTGTTGCTTGCAGTGGACATGGGTAGGGGGCTGCTTACAGTGATCTTTGTAAATTGTGCTTCAAATTTCAGAGATGATGCAGTTCACCAGCTTTAACTTCTCAAGGCAGTATGTAGTCCCTTCATATTTTCTCAGGGTCTGTGAGATTTTTTTAGTCTTCCTCTGTGCCAATATTGTTGCTGCTTTTTTCCCCCTCTTTTCTGCAGTCCTGTAGTGAGAAGAGCATGAATCTGCACGACTATGGCATGCTGCTGCCCTGTGGAATTGACAAGTTTCGTGGTGTGGAGTTTGTCTGCTGCCCCTTAGCAGAGGAAAGCGACAATCTTGATTCAGCTGATGCTGAAGATGATGATTCAGATGTCTGGTGGGGAGGTGCAGATGCAGACTATGCAGATGGAAGGTACAGTGACTTTGTACTCTTCAACTTGTTATTAAGATGCCAAAAATCTGTCTAAAAGACCTTGGCATAGAGGAGTCTTTGCACCTTATAGATGAACATGCATTTACAGTTGTTGAAACATCAGTGTTCTACTCCTTTTATTTTTAACTTTTTACAGTAAAGTTTATTGTTAAAAAATACACTTTTAAGGCACGCTTTTTAGTGCCTTTATAATTTTTCAGCAAGAATTATTGCCATATTTATAACAAAAATGCCTAAATTAATATTTTTTGACAAATAAATGACAAATGGTGTACTCCTAAGATGCTTCATCTGCAGTCTGGGGTATTGCAGCAGGTATCAGCTGACATAACTAGTGGAGTTCTTGAAATGCTTCATTTGTAATAGGCATTAGCTGTGTGCTAAATATTATATTATATTATATTATATTATATTATATTATATTATATTATATTATATTATATTATATTATAGTTATTATATTAATTATATTGTTGTTGACATAAGAACATTTTTCTGCTGACAGTTAGTTTCTAAACATGATCTAAAACAAAATGTGCTTTATTATCTAGCCTTTGACAGATTTGTCAATTTGCTGCTGTTGAGAAGGAACCTGGAGGTTTCCTTTGCAAGGCAGTGATGGGTGAGAAGATACCATCCCTGTCCTTACCCTTCCCATCCCCTGTGCACATAGGTTAATTTTGAGCCAGATATGAGTTATAACTGTGTTGTAACACCCTGTGGTAACTGAGTGGTCTGGTGCTGTTAAAACCTTTTCGTATCACTGAGCATGTCAGTGCTATATCTGACTATATCACATATATCTGCTATATCACATTTATCTGAGCATGTCAGACAGCAATTGAAAGAGCAGAGTACCTCAAGTCATGTCCTTGCAAAAGGATGCCAGGACATCTTGCAAAAATGGCTTTCTTCATAAACTAAGATCAGTGTTCAAGTTCTGTTTGTGCTCCCCAAGCTTTCATCACTTTATACTGTGCTAATGCAGAGTTTCCACTTCTTTTTTGTATAAATAATGCACAAAATCTAAAACTTGGGGCTGATTGCAAGGGGTTTCAAGGAAATAAATGGGGACCAAATTATGTGAATAATGCAGAAAGCTAATAGGTCTGAATTGTGTTAATTGGACTTGCTAATAATCTAGATGGAAGCAATTCAAAGAACAGTGCAGAGATGAAGGACAGACACTGAATTGCTGTAATTTGATGGAATCAGGTGGCATTAAGACCTAAGAATAATGGGAACATATATAATGGTGGGCAACTAAATCTTTCCTGACAAAGCATTGGTAAGTGTTGCAAGGTAGAGTCCTTTGTGAATTATGGAATAAGTTTAAAATAAATACTTCCCAATGGTAATTTCCAGTTTTCTGTCATAAATAGGAGTGAATGGTCAGACTGTTTGATGCAAAAGCCTACATCAAAGAACTTTGCATATTCCGTATTGATATCTTTGGACTTTCTTCTGATTTGTACGTCTGACAACTGTCAGTGTCACTATTTATAACCCTTTCAGTAAGATTTGTAAAGCTGCTTTTGGGCTTTACTGTGTCATTTCTATATATTTAATTTAGATTTTGATTGAGTATTTAAATGTTCTCTCATTCTAAGAAATGAGCGCAGACCATGTTCTAATGGAAATGTTTGGTTTTTTCATTATATAAAAATATATTCACACAAGATAGATCTATCCATCTATCTTAAATATCTATTAAATATATAGATATTTAATAGATATATTAAATATACTATAATATTATATTATATATAATAATTTAACATATAATAAACATGTTATATTTTTATAATAATATACTAATATACTAATATACTAATGTATTTATATAATATATTATTATATAAATATAATAACATATTTATTGTATTTATACACCTATATATAAACTACATGTCTTATACATACAAGATCAAAGTTGCCAAAATATTTTAAATAAAAGAGCCTACAGGGGTATAGAGTACTTGTTCATAACACAAATATCCGCTGTATTTCTGTCTTTTTTGTGTTTTTCACTGAACATTTAATTTACTATTGTAGTCAATTTTCTTCCTCATAAGGCAGTTTAATATCTGATGAGATGAGTTCAAGAATAATTTCATGAACTTTGTTTTCTCTAGGAATGGGAGCTGTAATTGCATTTCAATCCATTTCTGAAATTCCAAGCAAATACTGATTTTTTTACCCTCCCCTCCCTCAGAAGTGCTTGCAAAAGAAAAATGAAAATGCCCTTCTATGGGGCACTTGTCCTTCTTCTGCAGATGAAGAGCCAAGTAATTGGTAGTTCTTTTAGAATGACTCAGCCATGTCTTGCTGCCTCTTAAACCAAGTGCATTTTAGCTGTGTGTATTGCAGCTAGAAATACTCTTGAATTTTAGTTATATATATGTATATATTTAAAAAAAATTCTTACATGACTGTACGTGGTAATTCAAATATTTTGTATGTGTATATTTATTCATATCTGAGCATATGTTTTTTGTGGCTATCGATACATATATGCCTCAGTTCTAAACTGATTGTGAAGGAAAAGGGAAATGTAAGGTAGGAGAACACTTTGCTAAAGCTAAATTGCCAATGTTCTCTGCTATTAAAGCACATCTGTTTAAAGTGCTTACTCAAGTCTACATTTGTCACCTGACATGGGTACTCAAGTCAAAGTGAAGGTGACATGTTTGAGGTGGAGGTGACAAGCTGAAAAGCAGATGATTATATTCTTGTTTCTCAAAACTATGACAGAGCAGAATCCATCAAATGTGGGTGATCTATTTTGAGATAGCTTTATATCTCAAGTTACCAGATTTAAATTTTAAAATATTTGAATTTGTAGTTCTCAATGTGTAGGGGAAAGCATATTGCAGCCAATCAGTTAATAAATGCCCTTTTTCAGACTGTTGTGTTTTCACCTCCAACAGTTGTCCCTTAGGCACTATATTTTATTTTTTTTGCTTTGTCAAGGGTGTTTTCTCCACAGGGGGAAGAAAAGCTCAGCTGCATGTTGTAGCCACACTATTAGAGGGGATGTGGAGGTAGCTTGGGCTGCAGTGCCTCACCTTTGGGTGTCCTTCCCACCCAATATCTGACCACCACCTGGGCCTGGATGTAAAAGGATGTGACTTGCTTATTGTGACTTGTTGGCAGTACTTGGAGGAAGGTGGGAGGGTGTATTTTGGTGATGTATGTACCTGTTTCATTCATGAGGCCAAGAGGCAGGATCCACATGTGCTTTCAAAATTGTCTTGTCATGCTCATCCTGAAGTAGTTTTTAACTCTGACAAAGAGGTCACAAGCATTCTTAAGCAGTGGAGCTCCTTGTTGCTATCATCACCTTTAATTAAAATTTACCTTGAAGTCTGCCTGAGGGACAGTCAGATGTAGGTGCTGACTTTCAGTATAACTGCAGCCCTCTCCCTGAATAGCTGCAGCTCAGTCAAGTGACCTGCAAGCTCTGGCTGCTCTTGCAACTCAGCACAGCCTGGTGGCCCTCCTGCCTGTGTGTGGGAACTAGCTGGGAGCTTTGGTGTCCTTGATGTCCAAAGGTTAACATCTTTAGGAGTGATGGCCAAGCTGGAAACTTCCAGGTTTTTTCTGTTGTCTTAGTTTGAAAGGCAGATACCTGCTAAGGAAGGCAGGAGCCTGCCTTGAAACAGAAAATGTAAACAAACCCTTCTTTCGGAATTATTATAATTTTTGAAATTTAGGAGGCTCTCAGGCAAGCATATGAGAATAGGAATAACAGTTTTTATTTGTATGTGTAATAAAGCAAATCAATGCAATAACAACTATGGCATTAACAACAAACAGAAGCAGAAACCCAGCAGCAGCCTTCTCAGCTGCAGTCACTTTTCTCTTTGGTGCAGTGATGGTCAGAGCTGGCAGGGTGCTGGGGGCTCCTGGTGGGCAGGGCGGGTGCGATGATTCCCCTGCGGCTGCTGTGGAAAAGAAGCTTTTGCTTCACAAACTCCCTGGGGCGTTGATCCCGGTGCCTCAGCAGGACACCTGGAAGCACCAAGCTGGGCTGGCAGGATGTCAGGCAGGGGGTGGGGGGCTGCAGACCAGCATAAAAGTCAGGGCAGTGCTGAAGAAGCAGCGGGGGGGTATGGTGGTGGCAGCCAGGCTCCCAGCAGGGCAGGGAGAGGCGAGCTCAGGATCTCAGGCACCTGAGCAGATGGTGATAGGTCCCTCTTTTAGTGGGGTAGGTGATAATGAGGTCTCAGCTCAGGGGCTGCTCTCAGGAGCAGAAGATCACCCCACAGCAGAAGAACCAGCTCCAGGCTGGGCTCTGGCCATAGCAGCAAATTGCTTTTTCAAGCAGCAGCTCCAACCATCCTCTGAAGCCAAGAGAGAAAACTAGCAGTTGTCTTAGCCCAATCTTTTACTGATCCAGGAGTTATAAATTCCCTAGAAAATTTTGTATTCGTAGATCAGTGCAGCATATTCAATTTTCCTTTTCTTTACCACTTCTTATGTAATTCAAAGAACCCTAAGTGGGCAATCATCCCCTTAACCTGCACTGCAATAGAAGCTTGTGTGCCTTGCCCATCAGCAGCAGTATAACCTTCCAAAGCAAGTCCCCCTGGATTTGGGATCTGTGAAACCTCTGTCTACTGCTCAATTCTCACGGCATCTCTGTCTCTCAGAGAGAAACTCTCAAATAAGAGAAGTGCAGTCGGATGCCTTCTCCTGAGTTTGGCTGCTTCTTTTGTTTTTTTTTTAAAGTACTCTGTTGTTAGCATTTTTTAGGAATTTATAGGGAAAAAATCTATACTTATAAAATGAAAGAAACCTAACCCTCAACATTATCCACCCCAAATTTTTTCCCATACCAACATGGTACATTAAATTTAAACTTTTAAATTATATACATGCATGCACTACCTTAGTTGTATATGTATCTATATATAGATATGGATACAGGCACAGTGTCATGAGTAGTTCATCCTAAAATAAGGTCCTCTTAAGGTATGCATCAGGTGTCTCCATTCTTCTGCATCACACACCAGGTGCAACCTGGTCCATGAGCGAAGACAGCTCCATGGATGGGATTGTCCTTGCTGGAGGCAGAATTAACCCAAACAGTGGTTTTCAGTGTACTCCTTGTCTCCTTGTACTCCTTGCCATTGGAGCTTTATCTCCATCTGTTGTTTGCAAGGGCTCAGATTGGGCAGGGCCTGCTTGGTTGTTGGAACTTCAGGCGTTCACCAACCATGTGGCCTTTGCTAAATTAATCTCCCTGTCCTTGAGACTCCTCTTACTCAGTGCCTTCAAGGTGGTTTTAATAAGTTCATTTCATTGTTCAACTTTCCCAGCCACTGGTGCACGGTATGGAATAGGATACACCCACTTAATGCAATGTTCTCTAGGTGTTTATAGGGCTATTCTTGATATAAGTCCTGTTGTCAGACTCAATTCTCTTGGGGGTACCATGCTTCCAAAGGATTTGCTTTTTAGGGCCCAGGATGGTGCTCCAGACAGTGGCATGAAACACAGGGTAGGTTTCCAACCTTCCAGTGGTGGTTTCTGCTGTTGTGAGCACATAGCACTTGCTTTGGTGAGTTTGAGGCAGTGTGATACAGTCAATCTGCAAGGCCTTCCTATACTTACATTTGGACCACTGCCCACCGCACCATAGGGGTTTTACCTGCTTGGCCTGCTTGATGGCAGCACATGTCTTACAGTATGGATAACCTAAGAAATATTGTCTATGGTTAGATCTTCTCTTCAGTCTCATGCCTACTTATTTCATTACATTTCTGCCCTGATGACCTGAGGCATCATGGGCCCATTGAGCTAGGAATAATTCTTCTTTGTGTTGCAAATCTAAATCTATCTTTGACACCTTCATTTTTACAGCCTGGTTTGTCTGCTTGTCATTTCAATATTCTTTATTAGCCCAAGTCCTGGGGACATGGGCATCTACATGACAAACTTTCACTGGTGGCAGGTGAAAGTGGCAAGTCTCTATCCAAGTGGCAATGTCTTTTTACTCACCAGCAGCCTGGATTGATTTTCTTCTGTGCTGCCAGTAGTGGCTTTTTCCACCTTTCCAGCCAACTCCTCATAGCATTGGCTGCCATCCAGGAATCAGTATAAAGGTAGAGCTTTGGCCACTTTCTTTCAACAATGTCCAGGGCCAGTTGAATAGCTTTAAGTTCAGCAAGTTGACTTGATCCGCCCTCTCCTTCAGTAGCTTCTGCAACTGTTGTGTGGGGCTCCATATGGCTGCTTTCCACTTCTGGTTCATCCCTACGATGCGACCAGAGCCGTCAGTGAAAAGAGCATAGCGTGTTCCCTCTGGGGGCAGTTGGTTGTACAGGAGAGCTTGTTCCTGCTCTTTATCAGTGAGACCAACGTTTTCATCTTCCAGCCAGTTTTTAATTATCTCCAAAACCCCAGGGCAATTTGGGTTTCTAGTATGGGCACGCTGTGTGATGAGAGCAATCCATTTACTCCATGTGGCATTGGTGTTGTGGTGGGTAGAGGGAACCTTTCCTTTAAACATCTACCCCAGCACCGGTAGTCGGGGTGCCAGGAGGAGTTGTGCTTCCATGCCAGTCAGCTCTGAGGCAGCTTGAACTCCTTTACAGGCAGCCAAGATTTTCTTCTCTGTAGGAGTGGAGTTGGCTTCAGACCCTCTGTAACTTTGGCTTCAGAATCCCAGTGGTCAGCCTTGAGTCTCCCTAGGCACCTTCTGCCAAAGGCTGCAGGACAAACCATTATCTCGGCTGCAGAGTAGAGCACATTCCTCACCTCTGATGTCGTCCTGACTGCGCCAAGGGGAGCTGCATGAATGACCTCCTGCTTGATCTTGGCGAAGGCTTGTTGCTGCTCAGGGCCCCAGTGGAAATCATTCCTCTTGTGGTAGTGAGGTTGAGAAGGCTCACGATTTGGCCACACTCAGGAATGTGCATTCCTGAAAAACTGATGGCGCCTCATAAGGCTTGTGTTTCCTTCTTGCTGGTCGGTTGGAGACATTGTGGTGATCTCATTTATAATGTCATTGGGGGTCTGACGCCATCCATCTTGCCACTTTACTCCCAAGAACTGGATCTTTCAGGCAGGTCCCCTGACTTTGCTCTTCTTGATGGCAAAGCCAGCTTCCAGCAGAATCTGGATGATCCTCTTTCCTTTCTCAAATACTTCCATTGCTGTGTTCCTCCATGGCACTGGAAGATGAATGGTACAGTGGAGATGGTGAAATTTTCAGGCCAGTTTTTAGAAATCAAGAAAAATTTAAAGAGGGACCAAGTGGGTTTATGCGCCTTTTTAACCTTTTCTCCTGTGTAAATGGAAACAAGTCATCTTTCATGCAGACTCTTCTGCAAGGTGGCTTTAACCACATCTATTCATAAAACATACCTGGGTTTCCCCAGGGGAAAGCTGCAGTATTATTTGAAGTGTCTCTTGTGTTTCTGGATGCCAGGTATTTTGGGGAGAAGGGAACAGGGAAATCATTCTTGTTTGTATAGAGGCTTAACTCCTAGTAGAGTCAGGTTTGTGGCATATGAAAATTTTATCAGCATGTTTTAACTTCGTAATGCCCTGTTAAAAAGGAATCATAGTGTCTTCTGTTTTGCCAAGGTTGCTTTCAAAGTTGTAGTAGACAACATAATATAAAATGAAATATTAAAGACTTGGTGTCTGAAATGAGTTGGAGAAGTTGTTAACTTCACCTAGAAGGCTGTTCAACCATATGTGATGCCATGAAAAAGATTCACACCCACTTGTGCTCGAAGTTGACAGAAAGTCACTACGTGTTTACATATTTAAAGATCGTTTATTCATTAGTAGTAAATTTCAAGAAGAAGATCAGAAACAAACCTGAAACCTTGTGACAACAGAGCATTAAGTTCAAGAAATATTTTGAAGGCAACAGTAGCAGTGGCTGAACATATATTTTTGACCTGTTGTCTGTATCACTCAGAACAGAACTAAAAATTATCCCACAAGATTCTTGACGTTTAATCCACCAAATGCATTGGCTAGTCAACTTCAGTATTTCCTTCTGTTGTCCTGTGGAAGTGTCCTTTCCTTTCACATAGCACTTGTAACAGCAGAAGGAGAAACTCTGTAGTTGGTAATTCGAGGTCAGTAGTCCTCTATGAAAGGCATGCAGGGAACCTTTAGATAAGCTGTCCTGAGAGAGGCAGAAGAGTTCCTGAGGAACCTTCTTGCTTCTTTCACATCAACTGAGTGCATTTTATGCAAAG